>NC_058132.1:405546885-405660581 GCF_016433145.1 Gracilinanus agilis
TTTTCAAGTGTATACTAAGCCCCTGACATGTCCTATTTACTAGAGATATCAGGTTGGGAGGGGAATGATAAAACTTTTTTTTTTACAGGTAAGTAAATATAAAACATACAAAATAAAAACAATGTAAACATGAGGTGGGAGGGGCACCAATCACAGGGAAACCATGAGAGTCATCTGGAAAGAAAAAAACAATGAGTTGAAATTTGAAGATCTAAGGATTCTAGGAATAGAAGTGAGGGTGTGGGATATCATTCTGAGTCCCAGAAGTAGCCCTTCAATGTGTCATCAGTCTGGAAAGATCAGATAGAACCATGTTACAAGTTTGCATTTTATTTTAGAGACAATGGAGAGCCATTACAGGTTCTTGAGCACCAGAGGGATGTGTTTAGATGGGCACTTGAGAAATAGCAATTGACCTGCTGTGGAGGGATGGATTAGAGAGAATAAAAACTAATGCAGGGAAACTAATTAGAAGCTATTATGATTGTCCACAGAGAGTTTACAAGCATCTGGACAAGGCTGGTGTTTATGTGAGTCAAGAGAAGGGTAGGGATGAATGTATCATCCAAACTTTCCAACTCCTTGGAAATGGCTAGGGGGAGGGAAGGAGGGAGGGGAGAGGGAGAGAGAGAGAGAGAGAGAGAGAGAGAGAGAGAAAATATACATAATAGGTAAAACAGATAAATGCTTCTTCAAATGATAAGGATGATATAAGGAAAGGTAAAAAGTCCCTGCTCTCAAATAATTTATAGTCTTAACAGGGGAGCCAGGAAGCAAACCTATATATACAAACGCAAGATAAATCAGAAATAATCAACAGGAAAGGTATAAAGGGGAAATAACATTCCATTTCTCATCTCTCTTACCTGCATGTCTCCCACACCTAAAATACTATCCCCACACTCACCCCTACTTGTCTGCATGTGAGTTTTCTTGATTTCTTATAATACTCATCTCAAATCTTACCTACCAAGCCTTCCCCATTTCCCCCACCTTACTAATGTTTTCCCCTCTCAGATTACTTCCATCTGCTTTATATATCTTGTACTTTCCTAGCTGTTTGCATGTTGTCTTTCTCTGTTAGATTATGAATTGCTTGAGGGAAATACTTCTTTCATATCATTGGTACTTAGCACAGTGCATGCCACATAGTGAGCATTGACTATGGTTGCTTGACTTGCTGGTCTTTTTTTTTTTCTTTTCTCTTTTTTTTAAGATTTAAATATTTAATTTTTCTAGAAAAATTTTCCATGGTTACATGATTCCTGTTTTTACTTTCCCCTTCTCCCTCCCCTTCCCCCCCATGTCCAATGTGCATTTCCACTGGTTTTAACATGTGTGATCAGTCAAGACTTATTTACATATTATTGATAGTTGCATTGGTGTCGTCTTTAGTGTCTACATCCCCAACCATGTCTGCATCAATCCATGTGGACTTGTTGGTCTTTTGACTGGTATAAGAAGAGAAAGTCTGAAGCAGCTGAAGTGTTGGGATCAGAGAAGAATGGATGAATTGACCTTTGGCAACAGATAGCATCAATTTGTAGTACATGCACAATGTTTATCATTAACCTGTTCCCATATTATGAAAACCACATCTTCTCAGTATTCTTCCGGCTTAAGCAGTCTGGCCTTGGATGTTTAAATATATTTTTCCCTCTGAGGTCTGCTTTTGTCCACCTATTTTCCCCCTCATTCCAGGAGAAACTTCTTACTAAATATATTAAAAATAAATAATATTCTGCTCTGGGTTTATCCAGAAGATTTTAATATGCTAAATTTGGTAAATTAATGTGCTTTGAAGCTTAGAATCCATTTCCTTGAAGTATCTTCTTTAAATAATAGTAATTCCCATATATACATATAGGCTATCACAAAAGTCTTGGTGAAATTTTAAGCTACAATTAAAGCTTAATACTGCACTAAGGCTTTTAGACCTATTGGATATGTGTGTATTTGCTTTACAAAGATTTACATTTGCAAAGTATATTCCTCTCAAAACCCTGTGGTTAGTAATGCAAACATGTATTTCCAGATCAAGAAACTGAGGCTCTGAAAAATGTAAATGACTTTGTCAACATCATATACCTTATAAATGCCCAAACCATGATTTTAGCCATTGTGCCTATGCCATGATGCTTTTCTTTAAAGATAAAGGCTCCCTTCTTTAGGTGCCCTGTATTTTAAACAAAAACTGCTTTATTAACTCCTGGGCTTTTGTATACTAAATGAGAGAAAATAGTTTTATGGATAATTAGAAATGACAATCAGAAAAGCATTTATATTTGGTCTGATAATTTTTTTAACTTTTAAAGATCATTAATTTAAACTTGCAATTGAAAATATTTCGATAATCTAAAAGTGCTTCTCAAAGATTGTTTTTTACTCTATAAAGAAAAGGAGCTAGTTATTGGTATTAACAAAGAAGCATGTCATGAAAGTAAGCACTTTTTAGCTTACTTTCAAATAAGTATTATGCCTATTACTATAGCAGTGCTTTTAGGATTATATTATTGATTTGCTTATTAAGGGACTTCAACAGTTTCTGTAATTCACAACTGGGCTCTTCCTTTGTGTCATTATTTTCAGATACAAATTATATTGTCTTTTTTTATGATGTATTATGTAGTTTTTTCACTTATTGGCATTGACCTTTCTTTCAGTTATGGTGAATTATTGAGGCATTACTTTTATGTAAACAAAATAATGAAAATTATTATTATGAATTAGTTATCTAATACTCCCTTTATGTCTCTCCTACCTTATGTCCTCCTTCATGCCCCTTTCCCCTTTTCTTCAAAAATTACAAAATTTCAGGCTGATATTTAGAAACTTTTAAAGCTTTCTATGTACTGTAGGTGTAAGGAAAGAACAGAAAACAACTGGATAAAGCATTAGCTACAGGATTTTGCTTTTTACTCTACTTACCATGATGAATCTTGAAAACAAATTTAGGGTGGGGTGTGAGGTGACATGAGATTTTTTTACAATTTAAAGATCTATTAACATTTCTCCTTAATTCTTCCAACTGCCTTTACAAGAAAATTCCATTTTTATTCTAAGCATAGTCATAGGATTCTTTTTTTTAAGGCATGGTAAAGGGATATTTATTGACTTTTTATTAATATACAAAATGCCATGTGTGGCATAATGAATCTACCTAGCCCTTGGAGATGAGCTGAGTTTTAATTCAAAGTTCTCCTATTTCCACATGTCCTGCCTTCCCGGCCATTTTCCTTACTGCTGAAAACATGAAAGATTCTACTTTGATTTATTTTTCTTTGTCAGAATTTCCTTCCCCCATCCTCTCCCCACATACATAATCTATTTCCTAAGACCTCCTTCTTGTTCTTATCTTCATTTCCTCCTATTCCATATATTATCTATCCCCTCATATCCTGATTCTATCTGCCTTCTAAAGTGACAGCTAATTATATAATTAGCACATTTTACTTCATATACAGGCTGGGAAAGGAAGACCTTTTCTTCCACTTAACAGGCCATAACAGACTTACTAGAGACAAAAAACATAGTCTTCCCTTTTTTTGGTTTTAACTTGGCATAATTAACAAAAATAATATACTACAAGCCACTTTAAGAGAGAATTGTGTAAAGTAATAGACCATTATCTTCATGGGTGAAGTGGTGTGTATAAAATGGTTTATTTAAAAACTGAAACCCTATAAGTATAGACAGTGATCTAGAGATGGTAGTAACCATGGAGGAAAAGTGAATAGTAAAATGGCTTATTGCACATTATTTTTCCTAGCAATAACTGGTGAGAAGCAGTGGTTGTTGAAGAGTGCAAAAATGAAGGAAGCTGTGCTTTTCAACTTTCTTTTACTTTCTTAAGTCTTCATAGATTTCTCCATTGTTTGGTTTGAAGTATTATGAATAACATGAAGGATATTTATAATTATTAGTTTTTTCATACATTCCAAAGTCAAGTACAGTTTTAAAATCATTTCATTATTAACCTGTATTAAATCTACATACATTAATAACTTACAATTACTCTTTTCTGGTAACTTATTAAAAAAGTGATATTCTAACCATTAGGAAGTTATTCGTGGTTATGATACAATTAATTATTTATATTAAATGTTCCTTCATCATCATATTCCTGATCTGTTTTTAAAGTGATGGCCACGTTAATACAAATGCTGTCAGTTCAACATAATGCTTGAGGTGGTTTTAATACCAAATACAGTGAAAAGATAGAAATGTGGCTTTTCCTTTTTTTCTTGTATGTACATTTTAATTCATTCGTGTCCAAATCATTTTATTACAGTGTATCAAGTACCTCTCATGTCTTTTTATTTTCTATTTGATTATTCTCTGTGTTTGAGCACTGCCATCTTGTTTAGAACAATGTAAAATTTATTCTGGCAGGATTCTCCAAGCATCTTAAATTTTAGTGTGTCATATTTAAGTAAGTTTTATTTTCTGCTTTTCCAAATAATCAGAAGGCTAAATTTATCTTAAAATATTGTGTTTTTTAAATACTAAGCTAGTGATTTTATCTATGTGGGGATGTCCTGGTGAGAAGCTTTTTCTACCAATGCAGTTATGCAACTGCTCTGAAATTTTGAAGTCACTGGAAATATTTCATAATTTTCCCAAATGCAAGTCAGCTCACAGTCTATTTGCAGCCTTATTTTTATGCTTTCTTTTGTAATACTTGTCATATACAGACTGATAGACCAGTTTTATGGATTGTTTATTTTATATCACTTTAAAGTTTATAAAGCATTTTATATTTGATTCATGTAACTATGAAGTATGTAGTTTTTATCCTCACTTTATAGGTAGGGAAACTGAGACGGTTATTACTGTATACTTAATGACATAGCTAATAAGTGTCTGATGCATGATTTGAACCTAGATTTTCCTGACCTTTACCATAACATCTAACTATTCTTTGAAATCCACTTTATTTTTTTACTTTAGACACAATTATAGAAGAAGGATTGACAAGAAAATGTCTTGTGCATTATTTGTTAAAAGTTGGTCTTGTGTACCTCTAGAATGAAGTTAGAAACATTGTTTGAATAGCAATTTACTTTCACTTTAGATTTTTTTGTGTGACTTATAAAATCTTTAAACCCTGGGTTTTATAGTTAGACAATTTTTAAAATAACAGTCAACTTATCTTTAATTAATTCAGTGATTTTTGTAGTGTTCTGTATAGAAGGCTTGTATAGTAGAAAGAAATCTTAGACTCTAAAAAAACATGGATTCAAATTCTGTTTGAAACTTGAGACTTTGGCCAAACTAATGTTTTAAGTCCATTTTTCTTTATCTATAAAAAGGAGGGTAACAGTAAGGGGTGGTCGTTAAATTAAATTAAGATTAGACATATAAAAATTTTTGTTTCCTTCATAAATGTATTCACTGTTCAAAAATCATCTATATCATATATGCACTTGATTCACATATCATATGTAAAAAATAATAACTAATTTTTCATGAGTAGCCATTTTATGTAATTTTCTTGAATAAATGTTAGAGAAAATCTGTTCTCATCATTAGTAAGTGTGCATTATATTATGTTTTATTTATGTTTTAGACCTTGCAGAAATCATAAATTATATATTTTAATCATGAATTTGGAAATCATTATATTTTAAGACTTCAGTATTTGAAAATTCATATCTAAAATGAGATGTCTTAAGTATGACTGTAAGGTGTAATTGATATATCGTTATCTTCTATTTATATAATTTCAAATTATATTTAATTTTTATTTGTAAGTTGTATTCATTATTATATCATGATTAAGAAGTAGTATAGTGAATAGAAAGCCAGAGTAAAACAGAAAGACCTAGGTTGAGCTAAGTCCCATTTGTGATGCAGTATGACTCCTTGACCTTGGATAAGTCACTTAAATTCTGCACCCCAAAGCAGCTCTCTTAACACTATAAGTTGTAGAGCAGTTTGTCAGTTATCTGTATTGGATTGATGAGGTTTTCTAACTCAGAATTCCTTATACCAAGGGAATATAGTAAAAAATATTGAGGTTGTTTTTTGCTTGTTTGTTTTAATCCTTACCTACTGTCTTAGATTCAATGCTGAGTATCAGAGTTTCCAAGGCAAAGGGGCAGTAAAGCTTAGGCAGTTGGGGGTTAAGTGAATAGCCCACTGTCACTCACAGGTGTAGGACGTGTCTGAGGGAAATTTTGAACCCAGGTCCTCCTGACTGCAGACCCAGCCCTCTTATCCATTGAGCTAGCTTCCCTGTAAATACAGTTAATTTTTTAGTCCAGATCTTTGATTCCTTAAATATAAGGAGCTTCTAATATCTAATCTTCTACTACTTATGCTGATTGTCAATTTTATAACTTAGTTGTAGAGAATTTCCTTGAGCATTGAAAAGTGATTTTCAAATAATCATACCTAGAAAGTGTCAAAAGATTGGGTGTGAACCTGAATTGAAAATAAATAAAAAAATAACCACATGGAAAATGAAATAAAAACAGAATTGAATAGAAGGAAGCCAGTAGATGATTATATTTTAAAAGTTGCACAATGGCTTTAATAACCAAAAGTTTTTCCCTAAAAGGCACATCTTTCTAAAACTACACTCATTAAATTATTTTGATAGTGATGTTCAATGGCTGTAAATGAATGAATGAAGATTCTAATTGGGAAGAGACTAATCTCATGAATCTGAGTTGTAACCCCAGAATTGTTTTAATTTACATTTCTCTTATTTGTAATTTGGAACCTTTTTTCATATGGTTGTTGGTAACTTTCATTTTGAAAGGCACCTGTTTGGGCTCTTTAACCATGATGAATTATGTATATGTGTGTGTACACAAGCACATGTGTGTACTATATTCAAATATATAATTTAATTTCAATAGATTTTATTAATAATTGCATATACATATTTGATATTAAACCTTTATCAGATAAATTAGTTGTGAGGAACTTTTCCCAAATCTGTTTTCCTTCAAATTTTAATGGCATTGATTTCACTGTGGCCAAAACTTTGTAATCTAATATAATATATTCATTGTTGTGAAAAATAGCCTTTCTTTTTTTCTTTGTATTTTTTTTTTAACTTTTAAAAAATCCTCTATTTATTTGGAATTTATTTTAATGTAGTGATACTGTTACCAACCTAATTTCTTCCCAGACTTCTTTACAGTTTTCTCAGAAAAAATTTTTTCCCGTAATTGTAGCCCTTTGGGTTTATCTATTGAATCCTATGTTCCATTAGTACATCTGATTTGTTCCACTGAGAAAATTTTCTATCATTTTTAACTAATAATAAGTAATTGTGATGATTACTATTTTATAGATTTGGAATTCTTTGGCCTCTTTTTTTCCCCTTAGTTAAGATTCTTTGCCTGTGGTTCCTCTAAATGAATTTCGTTTTTAAGTTGTCCAGTTCATATAAGAATCATCCTTTGGTAGTTTGATTGACATGGCATTGAATCCATAAATTAATTTACGTATTACTGTCATGTTTTTCTACTTTTGGTGGGGTCTAGTCATTAGCAATTAATTTCTCTCCAATTTGTTTCAGTCTCTAAAAACCAATAAATTAGTATTGTTATTTGATCGGAAATGATATACTTGATTGATCTAAATATTTTTTTTTTCAATTTGTTTGGTATTAAACTATACATGGTATGGATTAAGAATTAGTTTTATTTTAACTTAAGAAATTAAGAAATTTTTTCTGGTTTCTGAGTAAAAATACATGCAGCTGATTTTATGTCATTCTTTTTCTTTTTAAGGAATCTTGGCAAAAATGGCTTGTCTAATAGTAGCATTTTATTGGATAAATGTCCACCTCCACGACCACCACCGTCACCATATCCTCCCTTGCCAAAAGACAAGTTGAATCCACCTACACCTAGTATTTATGTGAGTAGGAATTAATTGATTAGAAATAATCAGTGCTTTTTTGGTACCATTTATGCTTGATTGTATTAACAAAATCCTGTTTTTATAAGAAATTGCTATTTTATTCTTTGTTAAATATTGTAGTGTTTAATGAAGACAACCTCAGTGTAGTGTATTAGATTTTTTTTTTTTTAATTTTGGCTAAATAGTGATAGTGATCTTTTAAAATGTAAAGAGAATCCAATGATAATGAATTTTCTAGTTTTTTCTCTTAATTTTGTGACATCTCCCCCAGGAAAGTCATTTAGCATTAATTTTTTTTATTTATGTATAGATTTTATTATGTTTCCTATCCAAACAATCCCTTCTTTCCCTTCACAATGCCACCATCCTAGTTAGAGACTTATCATTATCTTTTATCCCTGACATTTGCAGTGTTTTCTTATGTGGTTTTCCTCATTTCATTCTGTTCATTCTTTCTCTCCATTCCTCATAGCATTACCTGAGTTATTTGAATGCAACAAATATGGCCATTGAACACCCTTCTTAACTTTAGTATCTTGTCCTGAGAATAATTCCTTTCATCAGGCTAGACTCCCTGCAAAATGTTGTCATTCCTACCTTTCTTCTAGCTTCATCTCATGTCACCCTCCCACATATTCTGCCTTCTACACTGACTGGCCTTAGTTGCTGCCATCACTTTTTTGTGATTACTATTTTCTTGCCCCATAGCTTTCTTTGCATTTGTTAACTTCTCTTCTTTTGTTCCTGCTGCTTTCAGTACCTGAAATTCTAAGACCTGTCTTTTTTAGAGATTTGTTCAAAGGAAGATTCTTTCTTTGTGAAGTCCTCATTACGTCATCCTTTTTCCCATTACCTCAGTCAGTAATAACTTATGTGATACTATGAAAATTCAAGCATAGAAATAGTGATGTCCAATTTTTCACAACATATTGGTAATGAAAATAGGACTGTAACTACAGATCATGTAAATCTGAATTCAGTATTCTTTCCACTCTACTAAATCCTATTTAGTGTGTGGGGGGTGGAGTTTGAAATAAATTCTCTGAAGTAGTTACATGTATTAGAATTTCTACTAGTCAAAATTATGATTATGTATGGTAATTAGTAATTGGTTCTAACAGAATGGAAATAGGCAATGCAAATTTTAATTATTCAACCACTTCAGAGGATTCTGTCTGTGTCTCTGTCTCTGTCTGTCTGTCTGTCTCTCTCTCTCTCTAAATGAAACCTGTACCAAATTTTCATTTGTTTATCTTTTATTTAATTTTTGGTAAAATTTAGCATCTTTCTTATTCAAATAAATATTTTCCTATTAGATAGATAGTAAGCTTCAGTAGGAAAGGGACTGGATATTTAATCTTTGTTTATTACTCAGATGCATATATATAGTTCAACATTATGACTATAGTAGACAATAAATATTTGTTGAAATGAGATGTTTTTGGTACTTACCTCACAAGTGTTTGTCATAGTAGAGTGAAAGACAGGGAATAAAATATATCTTAGGGGGGAGAGGCATGACAAAAGTGTAAAGGTAAATAGATGATAGCATCTGGAGGAATACAAATTTTGGCATATGTAAATTTAGATTTGAAAGTCAAAAAAATATGGTGGAGAAGGTAGATAGGTGGCTCAGTGGATAGAGAGAACCAAGTCTGGAAATAGGAGGGCCTGGGTTCAAATATGGCCTCAGACGCTTGTAGCTGTATGTCTTTGAGCAAGTCACTAAACCCTACTTGCTTAGCCTTTTTAAGACAGAAGGTAAAGGTTTAAAAAAAAGAAAAAGATATAATAGTAGGTCAAAAGTGGTTACTCTCACATTAATTCTTCAGTATACTCCCTAGAGTAGATTTTTTGTTTCGTTGTTTTGTTTGTTTGTTTTTATAGCTTCTGCATTCATTTATTACCTTTTTTTGCAGAAGCTTATTTGTGATAGTGGGTATAAACACATTAAGTTAGATATGACTCTTGGCTTATAAAGTAAGGATAATAGCTAATATTTATATACTCTCTTAAGTTGCAAAACACTTTACACGTATTTTTTCTTCACAGCAGTCCTGGGAAATAGAAAAGATATTATCTTCCTTTTGCAAATGTGAACACTAAAATAGTCAAGTCAACTGACTTGAGCCTGAATTTGCACTCAAGTTTTCCTGATTCCAGGCCTATCACTTTACTACTGTGCCTCCTAGCTGCCTAATGGTTGGGTTTGATATATACACAATTAAAATACCAAATGATTGACATTAGAGTGATGTCAAAGATCAGTTGTCAAACATCAGTTATGCCCTTAGACCTGGATTTGAATCCTTGATCTAGCCCTTAGTTAATTGTGTAAACTTAAGTGAATCATTTCATTTGTCTCATTTCACCTTAGTTTCTTCATCTACAAAATAGAGATAACACTACCAAGAATATATATCTCATAGGACTACTGCTCGTTTCTAAAGAAAAACTTTTTTTTTTGTTTTGTTTTGTTTTGTTTTGGGGGTGGAGTAGTCTTTTCTTTTTAAAATTTGGGTTCAGATTCTCTCCTGCCCCTCTTCCACCAATTGAGAAGACAAATAATATATGTCAAACCATGTTAAAACATTTTCATATTAGTTATATTACAAAAAGAAAGAAAGCAAAAAAATCATACTTGATTTTTACTTTGTGTTCATCAGTTTTCTCTTTGGAAGTTGATAACTTTTTTTGTTTTAAGTCCTTTGGAATTGTCTAAGGATCATTGTATTTGATCAGGGTAGGCAGGTTTTTCCACAGTTAACCACCATTACAACATTGCTATTATTATGAACAATGATCACCTGTTTTTTTTGTTTTTTTTTCTACTTCACTTTGTATCAATTCATATAGATCTTGCCATGTTTTTTCCTGAAACCACTCCCCTCATCGCACAATGGTACTCCATTTCAATCATATACCACAACTTGTTCAGTCATTCCCCAAATGATGAGTATACCCTCAATTCCTAATTTTTGCCACTACAAAAAAAGCTGAGAGAGAGAGCGCTTATCTTTTGGGGGTATTGACCTAGTAATGGTATTGCTAGATTAAAGGGTATATAGTTTTATAGTTTCAGATAGTTCTGTAGAATATGTAGAATTAGATCAGTTCACTATTCTACTGGAAATTCATTAGTATGTATCGATTTTCCTTCAGCATTTATCATTTCTTATTGTTGTGAAGTGATACTTCAGAATTATTTTAATTTGCAACTTTCTAATTGTTTTTGATAGCTTTGATTTCTTTAACAAACTTCTTGTTCTTATCCTTTGACCATTTATTAATTGGGAAATTGCTTTTATTTTTGTAAATTTGACCCAGTTCCCTATATATTTGAGAAATGAGGCTTTTATGACAGAAACTTGCTAAAAAATTTTTGATACTACTTTATTGTCTTTGAGACCATTCTGCAAAATAATAATTTACCTGATTATCATTTTTTAATTAGTTCTATTTTTGCTTTTATTTTTGTCTCAGATCATAATTATTACTCCCACCTATTTTTACTTTAGCTGAAGCATAATACATTTTGCTCCGGGCCTTTATTTTCACTCTGTGTGTCTTCCTTTTTCAGTTGTATCTCTTATAACATGTATTATTGAATTCTAGTTTCTAATCCATTTTGTTTCCATTTCATGGGTGAGCTTATCTCTTTATTAACTGGTTATTTACCTCCATCCTGTTTTCGTTTTCTTTTTCTTTCTCTTTATCCCGTCCGTCCTTGAAAGTTTATTTTTGCTTTTAACCACTTAATCTACTACACCCCCCCACCCCCAATATTATCATTTGTCCCCTTCCCCTTCTATTTCTGTATTAGGTAAGATAGATTTTTTAATATCCAACTGAGCATATATTTATATTTTTCCCTCTTTGGACCGATTTTTGATAAGAGTGAGGTTTAAGCATTGCTTGCCACCCTCTCTGTTTTCCCTGTCATTATAAGTTTTTCCTTGCACATGTCTTTTATGTGAGAAATATTTTCCTGTTCTTCCTCTCCCTTTCCCTCTCACAGTTGACTCACACATCTCTTGTCTATATAGACTCCATACAACACCATAATAATGATTCAGTTCTTGCAAATTATACATATCATCTTTCCATACAGGAATGTCAACATTTTAACTTTATTGATTCCCTATTTTATCTTTGATTTTTTTTTTTAACTTCTTGAGTCTTGTGCTTCAATGTCAAATTTTTCTATTCATCTCTATTTGCTTGGAATTCTTTTGTTTTATTAAATATCCATCTTTTTCTCATGAAAGAATATAATCAGTTTTGTTAGGTAGATTATTTCTGGTTGTAATTCTAGCTCCTTTTCCTTACAGAATATCACTCTAAGCTTCTTTAATGTAGAAGTTGATAAATCTTGTGTGATCCATATTGTAGCTTCACAGTATTTGAATTGTTTATCTCTGACTGAATGAAATATTGCATATGTACATAATGAAAACATATGCAATATTTTCTTCTTGATTTGGAATCTCTCAGGATTGGATGGATTAATTCTTTAAAATTCTATTTTACCCACTTGATCTAAAAAATCAGGGCTGTTCTTCTTGATAATTTCTTACAATATGGTTTTTTAATATCTAGGATCTTTTTCTTTATCATGATTTTCAGGTAGTACAATAATTCTTAATCTGTCTTCTGTTTTCCAGGTCAGTTGTTTTTCCAGTAAAATGCTACACATTTTCATCTACTTTTTCATTCTTTTGACTTTTTTTTATTACTTCTTGATGTCTTATGCAGTCATTATCCTCCACTTGTCCAGTTCTAATTTTTAAGATATTGTTTTCTTCAGTGAGTTTTTGTACCTCTTTCTACATTTGGTCAATTTAGCTTTTTAAGGAGTTCTTCTCTTTAGTGAATTTATGTGTGTGTACGTTACTCTTTAATGATTCTAATTTCTTTCCCCAGTTTTTCCTCTACCAGTCTTAAATTCCTTTCTTTAACATCTAGGATTTTTGCTGGTCTTTCTCCATTTATCAATTTCCTTTGAGGCTTTGCTTTTATCTATTTTCCCATTATTTTCTTTTAAGAATGTGTCTTGGTATTTTCTGCTACCACAGTGGCTTTTTATGGTCAAGTTCCTTTTTTTTTTTTTCTTTTATCATTTTCCTAGTTTATTTCTTCACTTTCTACTTTACATTAAAGTTAGGCTCTATTAACTTGCAGTGAATAGGCATCATGCCAGGTTTCAGGCTTTTTTCAACTATTTTCATAGCTAGTTCAGGAGACCTATAAATTTTCATTGCTTCAAAGATGGTAGTATCCTGAGAGTGGAGTGATCACTGCTTCCTGGTCTCTGTTCTAGTTTTTACCTAGGAAGAATCCCTGCTCCCCTGTAGCCATAGCCACAAGTTCTAGCATTCCTCTACGCCCTGGAACTATGTGCAGATGGCTTGTGTCTGCAGCTTCCTCTTAGCTCTAGAGCTGTAACTAGAACCTTGGCTCCCTTGTTTACCTATCACAAACATTCTTCTCTGTCCTAGATCTGCAGTCCAGAACTGAGTATGGGTAAATAGAGCTGCCAGTCAACACCAGCTATATCCTACTTGCAAAAGGGTTCCTTGTTATACCTTTCTAACCAATTGTTTAACCTCCTTAATGTCTCTGGATTAAGAGCTCTGGAGGAAACAGGTGGTGTTGCTATTTATTGTAGCTGCATCAAAGACCCATCATTAGTGTTCCTGCTGTGCTCTAGTCCTATGTCTACCTCATTATCACAGACTACTTCTGGCAACCATATAGTTAATCTGTACTCCAAAAACATCATCTTCTGGTTATTTGTTGACTCTGCCACTTCAAAATTTGATTCGAGGCATTGCATTAAAGTTTGAATAGGAATACTGAAAGAGTTCAGCTGGGTTCATCTTTTTTACTTTGCCAGCCCCAGGTTGTTCTTAACTAAAATGATATATCATTTTTCATATAAATGTCATGTAAATTATATTTTAAAATAACATATAAATTATTTCAGTGTTTTTTTTTTTTTACCTGAAATGATACTAACATGTTTGTGAGATTTGATTCCTTCTGCCCTCTAGAGGCCAAATACAATAATTGATAACCATTCAGAAAAAATTTAGTTTCCTTCCTCCCTCTCTCCCTCCCTCCCTCCCTCTTTTCCTCTCTTCCTTTCTTTTCTAAAATTGAGGTTTGGGACAGTAACAAAGTTTAAAGTATTTTTTATCCATTACTTGTCCAGCTGATTTTGAATAATATTGTATATCATATTATTTTGTAGATAAATTTTAGTTCCTCAGCAATTCTGTTTTCATTTTCTAAAGTAAATGTGATAAAAATATAAACAGCTATTTTTAGTGGCTTTTTGCAATTTTATGAAATCTGGGGAGTATGAGAGTGAAAATTATTTTACATTAAAGTCTAATTAGATATTCATGCACCAATAAAATCTAC
Source organism: Gracilinanus agilis (assembly GCF_016433145.1). Classification (NCBI taxonomy): domain Eukaryota; kingdom Metazoa; phylum Chordata; class Mammalia; order Didelphimorphia; family Didelphidae; genus Gracilinanus; species Gracilinanus agilis. Next base: position 405,561,193 of record NC_058132.1, read on the forward strand.
ATTTCATGAATTTTCCTTTGTTTGAATATTATCTTGAGCAAAAAAGAAAAACTGGTGGTTATCATGACAGTTTTCTTCACATTTGTGAGTAGAATAAAACTGTTATAGCTTGAAATTAGAAAATTTACGACCACTGTTTCTTTTGGAGTACTATAAAATTATCATCTTCTAAGTGATATTTAAAGACACAATTACATTTTTTTTCTGAGACCTAACAGTACATTTTAATTTTGCAGTTGGAAAATAAACGTGATGCTTTCTTTCCTCCTTTACATCAATTTTGTACAAATCCAAACAACCCTGTTACTGTAATACGTGGCCTTGCAGGAGCTCTTAAATTAGGTATGATTTTTTTTGTTTGTTCTTATTGTCTAACTGAAATTTAACTTTTTTATCATTTGGGATTTATCATTTTAATTGTAATACTCAAATTTTGAATATTTATTTACTTTTATGTGTATCTTTTAATTTATTGGTTACTTCAATACCTTGTATAGAAAACATAGTGGGGTTGAGGCCACGTAAATTTTTTCATACACACACTTTCAATTTCCTATTGCAAAGAGAAATTTAGTGTAAATAATATAAAATAAAACATCATTAGTTGAGATAAAGGATGTGCTAAGGATGTCTAGTTCCTTAGTACCCTAAATAACAAAATAAATATTGCCTTCTGACAGTTGTTTGAGTGATTGAGTCTTAAGGTTTATGAAATAGGTAACATCTTTGGGTAGTCTTCCATCCTGTATTTGTAAAATATTAGTATTTTTAATCTTTAACTATATCTTAAAGATTCAAGAAATTCTATCATTTATCAATTGAATTCAAATTTTTTCTTTCTTTTTTTTAAGATCTGGGACTTTTTTCAACCAAGACTTTAGTAGAAGCAAATAATGAACATGTGGTAGAAGTAAGGACACAATTATTACAGCCCTCAGATGAAAACTGGGACCCCACTGGAACCAAGAAAATTTGGCGTTGTGAAAGTAATAGATCTCATACAACAATTGCTAAGTATGCACAGTATCAGGCTTCCTCATTCCAGGAATCATTGAGAGTAAGTATTTCTAGATTATCATGGCAGATCTAAGAGAGGCTGAAGTAGCTCTAGAAATTTCATCTCATTTATATTGAATTGTTAAATAGTTCCTGCTTTTAGGTGGCAATTTGCCATATACTTTTAAAGCCTACGCAGGACTCTACTTGACAGTTCTTTAAATAATTACAAATAAGGAATTATTTAGCATCTAGTCCTTAAATTATTTTTCATTTAAAGCATGTTTTTGTTCCAATGTATATGAATTAAGTAAACAAAAAAGAAGTAATGGACTGCCTTGTACAAATAATTCAAAAATAAAAATCTATTTTCCCTTGATATTATTATACAAGTTAAAGAATTAAGATAAAATTGTGAGACCGATTTCATCTTAATCTCTTCTATTATTGTTTTGGTATTAAAGAAAGAACAACTTTTCTTGAAGTAGATGGTGTTTTATGAAAAACCAATTGTTAATCTAACAAGAACTAGTTCCCTTGGAATAGAATAGGAGTTTTCAAAGATTAGAGAGGACCCTTCTCCCCACCCCCATTCTTTTTTTCCTCTCATTTACATAGGCAGAGTCCACAGACTTCATTTTCTGCTTGTTTTCCCTCTGATGAATTGGTGAGGGTTTTTTCCTTTCTTCAATGCAATATTTCTTATTTGTTTCTTTGTTTTGGTGGATGTGAGGATGTGTGGTGCAAACTTTGAATTTCATTAATGTGGAAAACTCCTTAGTGTAGAAGCTCCTTCCACACTGAAGATAGTCAGCCCATCTGAGACATAATCCTATAGAATTGCTTGAGGAGGGTACATTGTTAACTTGCTTGTGTCCATACAACTTAGAAATCAATCATATAAAAGAAAATTATTGAATATTTCTTCCAAAATACAGCACAAATAACTATTTCCTTTATAGATACAATTAAATACATATGCTATATATCCATCGTATCCTGTAACCCTGCTTATCTTAAGTTTATTCTTCACTTATCACAGTTGCTTAAACCCGCTAAACTCTCTGTTTTAAAAGTACTTTTTTTTTTTTTAACTTTTTTTTTTTTATACCCTTGTACTTCGGTGTATTGTCTCATAGGTGGAAGATTGGTAAGGGTGGGCAATGGGGGTCAAGTGACTTGCCCAGGGTCACACAGCTGGGAAGTGGCTGAGGCTGGGTTTGAACCTAGGACCTCCTGTCTCTAGGCCTGATTCTCACTCCACTGAGCTACCCAGCTGCCCTTAAAAGTACTTTTTAAATGTGCTTTTGCTAATTTAGCTAATACCTTTTGCAATTTAGAGCTAAATTTATTGTAGAATTAGAAATACTTTATTTTAGGTTTCTTTATATTTAAAAGTGTTCTAAGAATTAAACTTAGTATTGTAGTTATGTTTTTTACTCTTAGAAAATATATTTTTCAGCTACATGCAAGTAGGTGCTAATGGCATGCTTAAAAGCATTCAGAGTTTTCAGAAGCTGTTTAGGGAGAAAAAATTGCAGACAAAGAAGGTTAATGAAGAGGAACAGAAAGAATAGAGGAGTGAAAAGTGATAAGAGAGAGAAGAGAGTGAAAAGTAGGGAAAAGGAGATAATAGAGCAAAAAGCAAAATATGTATTTCAAAGCACTCTGACCCAAAATACCCCAAATATAAAAGATTTAACTGAGCATGTTTAGCAACACGAGTTATTATGTATGAATCAGAAGGATTATAAATGTGGTTTGTCCGGAGAAAAGTCAGAAGAGTTTCTTGTCAATTGACTGGGCCAGAATAGTTAGAATCAGGTCATTTAATTTCTCTATTGTATTTAACTCTTATTCTTGATGGTTTTATTTTCTAATGGTTTGTTGTCTTTACTGGTGGTAGTGAGATAGTGCTGTTTTTTCCACTTACAAACTATGACAATCCTTTGACCCTTGGCAGACTTTACTCAAGTAACTCAGCAAAATCTTCTATAGGTCTCATTTTGCCCTCCAAACATCAGCAAAATAACGTTAGCAATAAACAAGTCCTGGTGTGCCAGGTGAGCCAGGCCTATTATTTTTAGAGATATGACCTGATTCTTTATCCCATTTTCTTGCTACTAGCATAATCCTTCTTTAATATTTTCTACAGTCAGATTTTGCCAGCATGGTTTCTCCCTCCACTGACATAGATTGCAATCCCTTCATGACCTAGTAAATGGTTTGGGGATTATGTTAGCTGAAAAATTCATTACCTTTAGCTAACATAGTGAAGCATTACTCCAAACTTAGCCAGTTTATTCTTCAGATGACCCACAGATGTCATCAAGTTTACAGTGAAACCTTTTTAGCCATTTGTAAGAGTTAACAGTGCTTCTTATCTGCTGGTATATAGCCTTGGAAATACAGCATCACCTTCATGTCATTATATATATTTAGAATAGTATTTCTTTTGCTAATTCAACATCATCTAATAGCTTATTTGTTTTTTTCTTTTTTTACAGAAGGTTAATCATGTTTATATTTTGTAGGATAAAGTTTATAGTGGACCTATGTTCTAGTTGTCATTAACCAACCTAATTCTTCAGTTTTATATTAGATTCATTTGTAAATTGTAGAAGTTGGGCACTGTGCCATTGGACTGTCTCTTTTTGATCTTGATTGTACTTCAAATTAGTTGGGTTTTTTTAGAAGTTTTTTTTATATTAAATAATGGTTGAGGAAACTTCTTTCTGAAGTTTGTTAATGCTATACAAATACATAATTTTATTGTTAAATGTCTTATTGGGGGCAGTCTTTTATTAGATACTAAAGAAATTTTTTTTAACCACAGGAAGAAAATGAAAAAAAGAGTCACCACAAGGACCATTCAGATAGTGAATCTACATCTTCAGATAAGTGAGTGGTTTTTAATATGCATTTAATTTACTATTCAAAAAGGCATTCAATGAATGACATCTCTTTACCCTTTTCTATTTATTTCTTCTTCCATTCCCTTCCTTCACCCCTAGCTCTGGTCGGAGGAGAAAAGGGCCTTTTAAAACAATCAAGTTTGGGACCAACATTGACCTGTCTGATGACAAAAAGTAAGTTCAGCTAGAGTCCTCTTTTTTTTTTTTTAAGAAAAGCTGCTGTACCTTTTCTAAAGTCTTTTAACTGCCAACAGAGTTTCCTGTTTTGTTTTTGTCTCATTAGTCTCTATAGGTTTTTCTTAACGACAGGAATAAATACAGTTGAAGTACATTAATCATATCTGCCTTAAATCTTCCTACTGGTAATACTTTTACTCCAAAAAAAGAGTAGTTGTATTTGGATTTTATAATCCAAAATGAAGAAACAATTAAAAATTCATGACATTATTCTTAGACCTCTTAAAGCAAGTTTAAGCAAGGAACTAAGTATCCAGGATCTTATATGGACTCAATTACTTATCATAGCAAAAAGCTAAAGAAGTTCCAGCCACCCTCGATATACCATGTCTTAATACTTTCCTTTTCAGTGTCTAACAAAATACAGAGCACACAACATCGGAAAAATATATTACAATTGTTATTGTTCATAAATTAGTACTGAAAAATCTCAAATAGTCCTTAAATTACAAGGGCTGGCCTGGCAGTCAATAAGTAACATGAGTTTAAACATTTATATTATATTATAATTGTGAACTTTACATTGTTTAACTGAATCTCTGTGCATTCAGATGACATGATTTGCCTCAGCCTTTAATAAAAAGAACTTTATAATTTCTTTTTATATTCATTTTATATTTCTTTTTATATTTTCTTTTTCTATATCAAAGATATATAAATCATATCTTTGAAAATTCATATTAATCAATTTCATACATGCACATTGGCTTTGTTGTTGGGTTCTGGTTTTGAAGTGAACTTTTGCCTTAGTAAGTTTTCTGTACAACAGCCAAAATTTAACTATGCGAAAACAATATGAAGTGTTCATGTGATTCTTTTGTTGTAAGTTTTATGTTATAGTTACAATATTAATTGTCATAAAAATTACCTGTTTGTCACCTTTTTCCTTTATGTGTTAAATTTACTTTTTCAAATATCTATTTAGATTTTTACTTTTGAACTGCTATTTTTTGTTGTAGGTGGAAATTACAACTGCACGAGTTGACAAAATTACCTGCTTTTGTGCGTGTGGTATCAGCAGGAAATCTTTTAAGTCATGTTGGTCATACAATATTAGGAATGAATACAGTGCAACTGTACATGAAAGTTCCTGGAAGCAGGACTCCAGGTAACTTTATTCCTTTTCTATGACCTAATTAATATGAAACATATAAGAGAAACATTTTTTCCTTAATCATTTGCTCATCCCTTATAGTATTTATTGTCCCAATAACACTAAAGTTTTCACAGTGTTTTATTTCATTTGGCTAAGAAAATAGACAGTTTGAAAGATTAGTTGTTTTTTGAGGCAAGAATTTCCAAGCATAGTCAACTCAAGACCTTTTTCTCATCATACTTTTTATATTTAGCAGTGCATATGACTAGTACACATAATGCAGTTTATTCCAATGAAGGAAATACCAAAATGGTAACTCCAAAAGAGAGGTTCGTTAACTTATCTGATAACAAAAAAGTCTTGTGTATGTAACAAAGGAGTTTTGTCCTTTAAAAGGTCTGTTAATTGCCCCCAAAAGTTTCCCATTTTCTTTTTATCAGCTGTGCCCCACTTCTGACTGCCATTTAGTAATATAATTGAAAGAATGCTGGATTAAGAGTCTAATAATAATTATAATAATTTTAAAGTTCTGTATTTTTATACAACATACATTTATATTCTTATGCTAGGAACTTAGCTGCTTACTTCCTCAACACCTTCTTTTTTATAATCTGAAACTTGTCATTACATTAATTGAAAGGTGGAATATTTTAGAACTGAGCTATTAAAGTTGCATTTAATTGCCTTTACCCTGAATATCCAGGGTTGAGATTAGCAACCTGAAGACCTTAGATTCTTTGGGATAGTGCCTTAGCTAAAATGAGAAAGGCAAATATATAAACATGTCTCTGTTTTTCCTTCTGTTTCAGAAGGTTTCACAATTAACATTTTCTAAAATGGTTTTTCTTTTACCTTTCAGGTCATCAAGAAAATAACAACTTCTGTTCAGTTAACATAAATATTGGTCCAGGTGACTGTGAATGGTTTGTTGTTCCTGAAAATTACTGGGGCGTTATGAATGACTTCTGTGAGAAGTAGGTTTCTAAAGTTATATTCTTCACAATTGTTGTATCGATTTTAAAACTACTTCTGTGATGGTAACATAAGAAAATGTTAGATATAGAAGACAGTGACCTTTAATGTAGCAGATACTAAGTTATTCAATCATCATTTATTTGACTAGGTTGTGACAAACATTTTGAGTGATAACTGAAATTATAAGAATTGCAGAAATATTCTTGGGGGATGGGGAGCCAACAGTTCCTTTGTAACTTACTTTATTAAGTTCTCATGTTAACTTTTCCTAATCCAAAAACATCAATGCTAAGAAAAATTCTTATTCTTTTATAAACATTTATTCAGAATATAGTGTCTTCTTTACTAGCTAAACAGTACTCTATTAAAGCACTTTGCTACTTAGCATTTATTAAATAATAGGTGAAAATTATAATACAGATTTCTTTAGGATAATCAAGAATGAAGTCTTTTGGAAATTTTGCAGTGTGTGAGTTTATTTGACTTAGCACGTGGTGGGGGAAGGAGATGATTAAGTAACTAATCAGTATGCATTAAGGGTCTATTACATGTTTGGACCTAGACTCAGTAATAGGGGTGTGAAGGCAGAAATGAAACAGTCCTTGCCTTTGAGGATTTTTTCTTCTAATGAGAGAGACAAGAAATACAAATATAAAAATATACAAAATATATTCAAGGTTGTTTGCTAAGTGAGAGACCTTTGGTTAGGTAGAGAGAAACCAAAAAAAAGACCACATGTAAGAACTTGAAAAACAGATTTCCTAATAGTTAAAGCAACATATTCAAAATGTGAGCCTGTCATATCTCAGGGTAATTTCTCCAGAAAATAGACAAACATTTAGAATTTTAAAATCTTAGAACATGATCAAATTAATGTTACTTTTGAACTTGATTTTCTGTTACATTCCAGGGGCTCTGAATAGCCAGGTAGAAAAAAATTGTGAAGTACTTGATATAGTAACCAATCTAACAGAAGGTAGATGACTTCTCCATGGTGTTGCAAAAAAAGCTTTTCATTCCTCTATAAAGCTGCCAGGATATAGTGTTGCCACACTGTACTGCCATCACTCAGAGATCAGAAACACATCTTTCTTGTTCATGTTTTTCATAACAGTGATATTTTTATCATTAAAAATAGAATTAAAAAAATTTTTTTACCAAAAAGAACTTTATTCTTAAATATGATGGGGGTGGGGTACGGGTGGCTTAGCTCAAGACATTTTTAGGAAACATCCTTAGAGTCTTCTAAGAAGATTGAATTAGGTTTAGATTATGTATTTGTATTATAAGTTTGCTTTAAAGCTAATATTTTTATGTAATTTACCTATTAATGGTAATGAGGGATACTTTAACTTCATAAATTCTTAATATACAGAAAAGTAGGTCCCAAAATTGTTTTTGTATGTATGTGGTGTTTACGCTCTTAAAGAGAAAGGAAAGTTTTCATTTTTGTCTTTTTATCCCTAACAACCTAGCACAGTACTTGGTATACAGTAGTTAATAAATGCTTGTTTATTCCTTTAACTCAAGATTAAAAAAACAACTTTTTAAGTTTGTGGCAGAATATTCCTGAGTTGCCTGTTTAGCATCAAGTGTTCAGTAAAAAGTATTCTTGCTCATTAATTGCTTGACAATATCGAAAGGCACTTGTTGTCCTTTTGATATATAGGATCCAAAACAAGATAGTTTTTTTTTTGTTTTGTTTTGTTTTGTTTTGTTTTTTTGCCTTGCTAACAAACAGTCTGAGGTCTCAAATATACTTCCAAAAGCTTCTTTCTGCTTTTTCAGCCTTACATGACTTTGGGATCTGTTTAGGAAAAGTCTCAGATTTTTATGACAAAGAAAGGCTTCTAACTAACTCATTGTGTAAACTGAATGTGAATTAAAGTGCTTCTAAAAGCTAAGTGTCTTGGGGTATGACAGTTAGGGGTGTAGAATCAATCCCTTTGTCCCTGTTTGGATAAATTATCAAATACCTTCAGATAGTAAAATAGGCACTCTTGACCAAAATAAAACTTTAATCTGGTTACTTTTAAGAGATATACTCTTTTTCATACTAGTTTTCACATAATAGTCTGGACATTTTTATTTTTACTTTCTTTTGACATTATATTCTGGTTCCACTAGAAGTTGATGAATATGTGATTTGTTCTTGTTTTAGAAATAATTTGAATTTCCTAATGGGCTCTTGGTGGCCTAACCTCGAAGATCTTTATGAAGCAAATGTTCCAGTGTATAGATTCATTCAGCGACCAGGAGATTTGGTTTGGATAAATGCAGGCACTGTCCACTGGGTTCAGGCTATTGGATGGTGCAACAACATTGCTTGGAATGTTGGCCCGCTCACAGGTATTTTTTAAAATATGAAGAATGTGCCAAAGTACTTAAGAAAATAACTCACTTAAATTCTCAAATTTTTTTTTAACTTCTCCTCCAAAAAGAATACTGTCTCTTATACCCATATTTCTTGACTTATATTGGGAAATCTGAAGAAGGAACTGTCAGCCATGTTGCTTAAAATCTTAAATTTGCAAATCAAAAAATTGAATTCTAACTAGTCCATTTCAATCAGAGTTAAATTTTAGAAAATTATGGTTTTAATAATTTTTCATTAACTTTTTAAAGATCTAGTTGAAAACAGCAATAATGTAGTTGGTTATTTTTTTATAATCTTCAAAAATTACTTGGTGACCTACCATATTCAAATAGAATCTTGAATTAAATGGTCCCTTGCTTCATTGTAAAAGAGAAAATAATCTTACAATGTTCCATTAGTATGAACTATGTTTTTAAAATTAATGTTTAATATATCAATATGGTGGTTATCTTTCTTGCTCATATTTTTATCATTCTATTGCTTTAAAACAAGTTTTTTTTATTTGTATTTTCCCCCCTTCATTTTTAGCCTGCCAATATAAATTGGCAGTGGAACGGTACGAGTGGAACAAATTACAGAGTGTAAAATCAATAGTGCCCATGATTCATCTTTCATGGAATATGGCACGAAATATCAAGGTTTCTGATCCAAAGCTTTTTGAAATGATCAAGTAAGTGTTTTGTTAAAACTATTAGACTTCTCTACTTTGATATAGAAGAGGAGAAGAATAAGTTACTTCTTTTTGTTGGGTACTCTGTTAATGCCATGTGAAGAAATAGTTATGGAAAAGCACTGGGAAAGAACACAAAGCTCATATTATCCAATTCCTTCTTTTTATAGATTTGTTTTTTTTTTTAAAGGAAGGATAAAGGCTGGTTGTAGATGGGTAGTTAATGTGGTTATGTGACTTGTCGAGGGTCACACAGCTAGAACGTGTCTGAGGTCAATTTTGAACACAGGTCCTCACAACTCCAGGCCTGATAAAGGACCATTTTATAGGTAATAAATCAGAGAACCAGGATTCAAAACCAGAGTCCTTGACTACCCCCATATCTCAGCACTAGGCAAAATTACTGCTCATATCTTTGCTTTTTTAAAGTTCCATCCTTATTTGGTTATATATGCAGATAAAGAAAGAAAGGGTATGGGTAATCTTAAAACTACTTAAAATTTACACTCTTTTCTCTTTTTCCATTCCTACTATTTCCCAAGCTTAGAAACCATGATACTTAACTTAGCATAGATACACAGCCCAAGTGATTATCAGGGCAGTATTCTCAAGTTTGGTGGAGAACTGGTGGGTTCAGCTATGGGTATGGGGCAGAAAATAAGGCCATGGAGATAATTCTAGATGTAGAAAATAAGCATGTAAATATTTGAGAATTGAGTAAGTAGCATATTTTTTTCTAATTGAACAAAATGTGTAGTGTTACCCATTTTGTTTTATCTATATAAATTAAAATTATTGACTTTTTAATGTTAGTGAAAAATTTTTAATATATTTTTATCTATAGAGTATCTATTTACCACATTTATCAGAAGTTCATTTGTAGATATGTTGTGAATTAACTAATTTAAACCAATTTAAAAATAACATTGTTAAATTGAATAACAATCAAAGGTAATTTTCAGTCCTTCGATAAATTTGATGCCTTATAATGTACTGCTTTTTCAATCAGATGTTACTTGGAATTTATGGAGTATTGCCTTGCTTTGTAAGGAAAATAAAAATGCTAGCAATGAAAGGGCTTTTTTAGTGTGAGGGTTGTCCTTCAAAACAAAATATTCAGTTAGTTTTTCTAATATATTATGTATTCCTTTGTTTTGTACTGAAGATAATATATTCCATACTTGTAAAATAATAATTCTTCTATTCAAAGAATAGGTATATAGTTTGTTGAAAGTAAATTAGGCAGAAAATTCTGGTTATTAGACATACAGAGTGGAACCAAGAAATTAAATTATATTAACTTTATAGGGCAGATCAAAGTAAAAGCCCACAACAGAAAGCATTTATCCTTATGTATTTCCCTATATTTCAGTTCCTCTTTACAAAACAGATCATCCACAAATAAGAAATACTTTGATCATCATAAAAGTATAGAAAATAGTAGAACTCATCTGGTCTAGTCTCTCATCTATTATCAGAATCCTATTTGAGGGGGCAGCTGGGTAGCTCAGTGGATTGAGAGCCAGGCCTAAAGATAAGAGGTCCTAGGTTCAAATCTGGCCTGATACACTTCCCAGTTTGTGACCCTGGGCAAGTCACTTAACCCCCATTGCCTAGCCCTTACCACTCCAATACACAGTATTGATTCCAAGATGGAAAGTAAAGTTAAAAAAAAAAAAAAAAGAATCTCTTTTGAATCATTTCTTCCATGATATAGCTTTTACTTAAACATTTCTGTGTATTGGATGCATTACATCTGATAAAGCCTATGCCATTGTTATATGTCTTTTCTAATTGTTAGCAAATCATTCATTATTGGATGAATATATAATCATCCTAATGCTGTGGGTGTTATAATTATATATTGACAGTGATTGTAGTTCTTCAACGTATCACATCTTTTATCTCTCATTCTAGCTACAAGTCTATCTCCTTTTCCAATTATACACATCCCTTATGTCTTATATAAAGAAGGCAAATGACTGCTTCCTCTTTGGGCAGAAATCTGTGTCTTGTAACTTTCTCTTGGTCCTATTTTGAGGGGGTTGGGGAGTTGGCATCACAGAAAAAAAAACCCACTAGTGTCTTGTTCATTTTCATTTGAAATTGTTATCTTTTCCTTCTTGATTTATTCTTCTCAAGACTAAATGTGCTTTCTGTATCTTAATCCAAATTCTTCAAGCCAAAAGACAGTCTTGTGGTATGCCACTAAAGACTTCCCTTCAGGCTGATTCTGATGCTTTAGAATACCATTGTTTAACAGTCACAGTATGTATTTTATTAAACATATCAAATGTAAATAAAAATTGATGTTTAACGTTTATACATATGGCATGCTTTTATACAATGGTAAGTAAAATAAAACATATGGAACAAACCAATGCTGGATCCAGAAAGTTTAGGAACCAACAAAACAAAACAAAGGTTTATTGAGTTAACCAGTAAGAAAGATCCACCCTTGCAGACAAAGACTTCCTGCAGGAAAAGAAGGACAAGGCTTATATAGGTTTCAATTCAGAAAGAGATAAATTGGGAACTGGGCACCTGGATTGAACAGGGTTTGGGGATTAGAAGAACATGTAACTACAAAGGATCTTTTTGGATTAGCTGAGATTATCTATAATTACTTCTGTCTATTAGTTTTAGATACTTGCTGTTTCAACAGAAAGGATGATCAGAGACAGGGCAGGGGCTTTAATATAAACAGGGTCAGAGATAGAGCAGGAATTGCAAACTTAAGTGGTATTACCGTTAGTTTTCTCAGCTACCTACAACACAGACTATTTTCAGTATATTTTAAGTCTCTTTCCCTTTCCCCTCTGTCTTTCCATCGAACCCTTGGCTATACTTGTAAACTATTGTTTCAGACTGTTCTTTTATTATCTAGGCTTTTCATTTATGCTTGTTTCTTTATTCCATTGGTATAGTTTTTATATCATGCAAAATTATATATTAATGTATTTATTAGGGATATATTTCTATACTCATTTCCCTCTTTGTGGTACAGGGAAAATCCATCAAGTGATTCCTATTTTTACAATATTCCCTGGCCCCAAACCCTTTTCCTGCTCATTCATCACTTAATAGCTGTAAATTGACTTGAACTTAAAATATTTTTATATAAAATGTGGGGTAAAGTATTCACATTTGTATGTGTGGACAAATTGGTACATGTCTGTGATTTCTATATTATTATGTACATATATTATGTACCTACACATTTTTATATACATATACCTGTCTTTCAGTTGCTTTTCCACTTAACCCTTAAAAAATTTTTTTTATTATGTTGTAGCAATAGAGTGCCTGACCAAGGAAACAGTTAGGTACACAATATACAGGAGCAAATGAGCATAGTAACCTAGTGTTTGATAAATCTTAAACATTGTAGATATTGGGACAAGAATTAATGTTTGATAAAAATTGCTGGAAATTGTAATGTGGTCTGACAGAAACAAAGCACCTTTTAAAAGGGCACATGACATATATAAAGGGTATGTCATAAGTAAATTTGTGGGTCAGGGAAGAAATTACCTGTTAGATCTATGAATAGTGGAAGAATTCATGACCGAGTAAGAGATAGATTCACATAAGATAAAAATTGTTAATTTTGATTATATAAAATTTTTAAATTCTCTATATAGACAAAATCAATGCAACCAAAATTAGAAGAAAAGTAAGATATGGAAGGGGGAAATCTTTGAAGCAATTCTTTGATAAAGGTCTTGTTTCTCAAATATGTAAGGATCTAAGTCAAATTGTATAAGAAAAGCCATTTTCTAATTGATAAATGGTCAAAATATACAAGCAAGAAACTTTCATAAGGAAAAAAGTAAAAGCTATCTAATATTCATGAAAAAATTATTTAAATCAACTAATGATTAGAAAAATGCCAATTAAAACCACTCTGAGGTACTTCCCTCACATTGTTAGATTTTTGGCGAAGGTGACAAAAATGAAAAATGACATGTGGGAGGGAATATGGGAAAATAGATACACTTACACGTTGTTGGTAGAGCTATGAACTAGTTCAAATGTTTTTGAAAGTTATTTGGAACTATGCCCCCAAACCTAGAAAGTTATACCATATTTTGAACCCAACAATACTGCTCTTAGTAGTTATAATTATACTACACTATAGAATAGCACTTTGGGATATATATCACAAATAAATCAGAAAAGTGAAAGCAGCCCATGTATAGAAAAATACTTACACCCTCAATTCTTGGGTCCAAAAACAAAATTGAAGTTAAAAACCAAGAAATTCCCTTAATACTCTAATTAATCCATTTCAATATTAAAATATAAGAGAATATCGAACAAGTTGTAAATGCTACAAAAGAAGTCCTTTGGGATTATAAAGGAAGGAAAACTTCTAAATGGAGGAATCTTACTTTCTCAATGGAAAGTTCTGGGGAAGAGGTAGCATTTGACCTGGATCTCAAAGGATAGAGATAGGCTTTTGATCCCATGAAATAGGAAGAACAAAACATTCTAGTGTTACGACACATATGACAGAAAATACTGAGGAACTTCTTTTTCTGAAAATGACCAAAGTAGCAAATATAGGTATTCTTAAAAACTGTAGACAAGGTAAGAGAGGAACATGGGAGTGGCACAGTATTGTTTTGGATCAGGAAATATGTCTTTTATAATATTGTTATTAATGCAGATTTTTGAAGAATATTCAGTATCAAATGTTTTCCCTAATACAGGTTTACAAAAAGAAGTATCAGTTGGAGAGTGAAGGTTATCTAAAATTACAAGGCTACTAGCTTAGATGTCAAAATGGCTGAGTGCTACCTGGAGTTGGGAAGACCTGAATTCAAATCCTGCCTCAGGCACTGACTGTGTGACTGAGGCAAATCATTTAACCTCTCTCTGCTTTAATTTCCTTAACTATATAACCTACTCCCTGAGTTGTAAGGTTCAAATGGCTTAATATTTGTGAAACTGCTTGGCGCAGACTCTTTTCCTTCCTTTTTTCATGTTGGATTTATTTAAAATTTAATTTCATATTTGTTTTTTCCTCAGTGTCACAGTGAACCAAAAGTCCTAGTTTCCTCAAGATATATAGTAGGTGCTAGGTAGCATAGTGAATAGAGCACCAGACCTGGACTCAGAAGGATCTGGGTTCAGATCATGCCTTAGATACTTCCTAATTATGTGATCTGGGGCAAGTCACTTAATAACAGTTGACAAGTCCTTGCTGTTCTGCTGTCTTAAAATTAATACTAAGACAGAAGATAACAGTTTTTGATAGAGAAATCTTTTGTCTAGAGTAAAATATCCCTTCCAAAATGTCTTCCTAGTTGGTATAGCAACCTTCTTCCATTTATTCAATTGTTTGTCATCCCTTGTCCTCATTACTATCTAATTTAACTATTATAAACACCCCTTTTATAATCTAGGAATTTTCTTTCTCCCTCTTGAAGAAACCCAAGTCATATGCCATCTTTTCTAAGAATCCTTCCAATTCTAGTTAAAGATCATCTTCTAATTACCATCATTGAGCTTCAGTTTTGATCCAAGTTTGAATCATGAACTAGACTGTTTATTGAAGGCTAAAGTTTTTAACTAGAAACTCTTGAACTAAAATTTAAGCTCTCTGATAGTAGAAATTATTGAATTTGTACCCTCAGAACCTAGTAAAATGACTGGCCACATAGACACTTAATAAATGCCTGTTGATTTGATAACCATGTTAAATAGCATTATTATGAAAGAGCACCTCCTGAGCAAAGATTATCATGAGAATATACAAGAAATATACCATATGTGTTGTTAATGTGAGATTTGCCCTAGTGACTTGACCTAAAAAGGTTTTCTGAAAAGTTTTTATTTTATTTAATATTTTTATATTTCATTCATTGAGCTTCATGATTGTTGCTTTTGTTCATAAATTCATTGTTCTTATTTTAATATGTACACTTAAAAAATAATAGAGTATTTTTGGTTTTTCAGACCTGTGCACTGAAGATAATCTCTTCCCTAATTAAAGGGCCCATCTAGGGATCAGGAAAGAAATAGGACATACCAAAGAAGTGCAAATTGAAGCAAAGTGTCAAAAGGCAGTTTTTTGCCTAGGATATTGCTTCTTTTGAATGTCAATTAAAATTTAAGTTCTGAGTAAATTAATTCAATTGCTCAAAGGTGGATTCTGTGGCCCAGGGAAGATAAATGACTTTTTCAAAATCACTTAAGTATCAAAGGAAGAATTTGAACTTAAGTTCTTTTACTCTACATAGCTAATACTTTTTCCACAATACCATACTAGTCCTCCATCATTAAGGACTCTGCTAATTGCTAATAATTAAGGAACTGTTAAAATATAATTTCTTCTTTAACTTGAATATAAGCCCCAGACATATCTTTAAAGTTATTTAAACACTTCAGCATCTTAGAAACCAAAGAATCATTGTTGTAGAGAGCTTTCCTTGGAAATAAGGAAATAAGGAAATAAGGAAGCTATTTAACTGGGCATCTAGACAGTACAGATAAAATACCATGCCCAGAGTCAGGAAACTCATCTTCCTTAGTTCAAATCCAGCCTAATTTAGTTATGTGACCCTGTGGCAAGTCACTTAATGCTATGTGCCTCAGTTTCCTTGTCTATAAAATGGAGATCATAATAGTACCTATCTCCCAGGATTATTTTGAGGATCAAATGATATATTAATTATAAAGAATTTTAATAGAGTGATTTTGAAAATGTAAGCTATCTTTGTTTCCAGTAAACCTCTTGGGCACTAGGCTTTAAAATTCTATATTGTAGAGTAGATGCTTTTCTGTGTTTTTAGAGGGAATTTCTTCATTGGTAATTCCCTATCCTTTACCTTTGAAATCATAAGTCCAGTTCAAAACAATATAAAAATCATAGGGACCACTGTTGGTGAGATTATTATTGGGAAAACCATGCAAACTGCCAAGAACTTGGATCTTTAGGGATTCTTCCAAAAAAAAAATAAGGTAAGATTACTTTAGAGATTATTTAATACAAAACCCTTTTGAAAAAACTGAGTCAAGAAAAGAAGGCTATTTATTAAATAATTTGGTAAAATTATCGTGAATTAGAGATGTTAAACATATAGAGATCCAGAATAAAGTCTAAATGGGAAATATTTAACAATAAATTAAAAATAAAA
The DNA here is from genome assembly GCF_016433145.1 of Gracilinanus agilis. Classification (NCBI taxonomy): domain Eukaryota; kingdom Metazoa; phylum Chordata; class Mammalia; order Didelphimorphia; family Didelphidae; genus Gracilinanus; species Gracilinanus agilis. The sequence continues at coordinate 405,577,604 of NC_058132.1, forward strand.
CAGAAATTAAATGTGTAGCTTGTAACAACTCCATTTTTATTTGAGTTTGACCCTACTCATGTAAAAATACTGGCATGCCATAGAAATTGTAGGAATGAGAAGCAAAGAGGAAAAGAGGAAATTGTGGTCATAAAATTAAAGACTTTCACAATATTTTACTTGACCATTTAAGTAAATCACAAAACCTCTATTAATTTTTTTTTCAGTTTTAGAATTTAATTAGCAGTATAACCTGAAATAATGGATCCTGCATATCTGCCTTTATAGGAGAAATGAACCGAACCTCCAGGATTCGTAGAATTTTAAAGGGACTTAGTAACTAACTTTAACATTGAAGAATCCCTTCAGCACCCTTCCCAAAAGAGTAATGATTCACCTTTTGTTTGGAGATCTCAAGTAAATTATTAACCATTATAGTATTAGGAAGTTTTTCCTTATAACAAGTCTAAATTTGGCTTTTCATGATACAGCAAAGTAATAATCAAATCTCTTTCCAAGATAGAAGAAAAGGAAAAGTTAATTTTGGCTAAAGTCACTCTTATTTTTTTTTTTTTTTTAAACCCTTGTACTTCGGTGCACTGTCTCATAGGTGGAAGATTGGTAAGGGTGGGCAATGGGGGTCAAGTGACTTGCCCAGGGCCACACAGCCGGGAAGTGGCTGAGGCCGGGCCTGAACCCAGGACCTCCTGTCTCTAGGCCCGACTCTCACTCCACTGAGCCACCCAGCTGCCCCCTCACTCTTATTTTTTGTTCAAAGTCATGTAGTGTTGATTTACCATATTCAATACAGATTGCATTATTGTTTTCCTATTAGCTTTAGATTGACATGCTTTTTATTCAATAGCATCTTAAAATTGTATCACTGATATGTATAATTATACATAAATGATAACACATTTCAAGTCATAGAAGTTAGGTTAGTGAAAGAAAATAATCAAAAAATAATCTTTGAGTCCTGCGTTATAAGCCCTTTAACAACATTCTTCATAGTAAAATACTTTGGTATTCATTTGTTGTTCATGTATTTTATCTTGCTCTGCCCTCTATCTAATAGGTATTGTCTGTTAAGAACTCTGAAGCAGTGTCAGACGCTGAGAGAGGCTCTACTTACTGCTGGAAAGGAGATCGTGTGGCACGGACGCTCAAAAGAAGAACCGGCTCATTACTGTAGCATCTGTGAGGTCAGTTCTTGTGCTGTCATTCCTCGCTGTTTGATTGTTTCGAATACATCTACGTTCCACTTTGGGCTTTTAAATGATTGTTAGATCAATTGCATTAACAGCTCAGCTTTGATTCAAAAGGCAAACCAACAAAATGATACAAAAATACGTTTTGAAACATAATGAATATGAAAATCTTCATGAAATTTTGAAAGATATATTGCAGAGGGTGTTCTTTCATTGACATCCTCTGCAATATATCTTTCAAAATTTTATGATTCATCGTTGAAGAAATAAGTTGCTTATTGTTTTTCTTGGTTTTTTTCCAGGTAAATTTTCTTCAGTTCTGTAGCTTGAGTCTGAAAACTTTGTGCTATTGATTTCAGCCTTTTATTTTACCAATATAAAGTGTAAATTCATTAATTTTTTCTAATGCCTCTCAAAATCTTTACGTTTTTAAATAGGTAAGTGCCTTAGAGCAGTGTTAACACATTTGTCAACATGCTTTCCAACAGTTAGGCTTCTTTTATTATTTCTCCTTCTAAAGATGATAAGGGAAAATTCACTCTATAGATGTATTAGCATTAATGTTAAAGTGAAGGATTTATTTCAATGATTCTAGCAAATAACCTCAAATAAACTAGGGGGGAATTACTTACTGCTTACCTCTGCCCCCGATCCCACCCCCAAACCTCCCCCCACCCCACCCCCCAACAGGACAAACAGCCTCTTCTTTCCTCTGTCTATTCCATCAGTGTAGTACGATCTAGAAGTGATTGAACTGGGGGAAATTTTTTTTTTTTAATATATTACATAAGCAAAGTTATCTCCCTGATTTTTTTTTTTTTTTGTTACTTGTAATTCAGAATAGGAACAGATGAAACTAGAAAGACTTGAGTTCTCAGAGATGATGGCTGATGCTTACTTTCTATAGAAAATTATGACTATTGGTGATTGTGCTAGGGAGAGTACTATTAATCTTTCTCTTGCACAAAGATACATCTTTAAGAGAGAATTGGAGAAAAGTTGACTCATATTCTTTCAACAGTTTACACACTTGAAAAATGGAAAGTGGACCTTTTCTGCTAGGTTTAGAAAGGTATCTTAAGCTTTTTATATTCTCTATTATTCTGTCATCACTCCCAGCTGTTCTCATAAGACTTTTGTGTAACAATAATATGGAAATAGGTTTTGATCATTGAAACATGTAAAACCCAGTTAAATTGCTCATTGGCTATGGGAGGGGGGAGATATGAGGGGAAGGAAAGAGCATGAATCATGTAACCATGGGAAACCTCCCTAAATTAATTAATTAAATCTAAAGGATAAGACTTTTGCCTAAACACATAAGAGATAAGGCTGAAGTTGTAATAAAAATAGAATTTTAGGGAACTGCCATTATTCCTTATTTGAAGAGGTTCTCTTAAGTTCTTAATGCCATTAAATGAAAAAACTGGCAAGTTAGTTCTTGTCACTTCAAGCAGTCTCATATGTTTTGATTTTGTTACTTCATGAAACTTTTTCTAAAAAATGTTTAGTGATGCAGCAATATTTTACACCTTAAATCTTGAGCTAAGTGTAACAATTTGACTTAACTTAATGCCATTTGTCCTGTGAGCATTTATTAATTCTTGATTGCACAGATGTTTTGTAGTAAAAAAAATTAGGAAATATCCTAAATTATACAAATGGTCTTTTTTTTAATTTACATTGAATGAGATACTCAATTGGGTGGGGGGATACTTTTTTCCCACTTTATTTCAGTTCTGAGTGGCCCAATTACTACCTAGAAGAAAAAATAAAATCAGTTCTTATCACCTCTCCCTAGCAGGCAACAGAATATTTGTAGATATCTAAGCCTGCAAAATGGCACTCAGAAATATACCACCTTCATATACCTTATCAGGAATTTAATTTTCCTCAATATGATGCTGGTGGCTTTTCTAACAATATGAAGTTTTCCTGTAGCTTTTTTTAGCCAGTGGAGAATTTTCATATAGTCATATGTGATAAGTTACAGAAACAGTAGGACACATAATTATTTTCCAGTCTTTTACTGTATGGTTATGTTGTATTTTGGTATATAAATATATGCCCATTTTTGTATGTGATGAAAGTAGCTCCTCACCATTGCTTAGGCCACATAAGTTTTGGGGGAATGCCAAAGACAGTTGAGATACTAAAAAAAAAGATTGAAAAATCCATAGGTGAACACCGATTTGATCATTTTAATCATTATGGTAAGCTCTTCACTAGTGGGGATTGCTTCTTTTACCTGTATCCTTCACACCTAGCACACTGGCACATAAGTTTTTAATAAATTGGTAATGGCACAGTTTAACCAACCATAGTGGAATATGTTTGTTTGGGCAGTGACTTCCTCATGGTAGTACCTAGTCAACCAAGCATGATTTAAAGGGTAGGGGTAAATGTCTAGTTTGAATTATTCTGTCAAATGCAATGTTTGAATGTTATAAGCACCACAGCAATAGATAGCATGTAATTAGCAGCAAGGGTATCAGGGTATCATTTTATGCGGCTAACACTTAACATTGAATTTGTATCTTTGTCTTGGTAACTAAAGAGAAAAAGTTTTCAAAGAGAGATAAGAGTAGTAGCTCATGCTGAAGCATAAAGTGGTATGGGGGCATTTGGGTGGATCAGTAGATAGAGCACCAGGCCTGGAGACATTTCCAACTGTGTAACCCAAGGCAAGTCACTCAGCTTCAAATGTTTAACTCTTACTACTCTTTAACTTTAGAACTGATACTAAATTGTGTGTGTGTGTGTGTGTGTGTGTGTGTGTGTGTGTGTGTGTGTGTGTGTGTGTGTGTGTAAACTCTTTTAAGTACAAGGAAAGTGACATTTTTATATACCCCAGCATTTGGCATGTGTATGGTATAAGGTAGATAAAATTTTATTGTTTTCAGTTGCAGTTTTAATCTATCCCTTTTCTCTTAACAAGTCAAGTTTGGCAGCATTCTTAAGTGATATGAGCCAGGTATTTTACTCCATTTAAGTGTAACAGGCTTGGTGCTGTTTTTAGCAACTGCCCTTAACCAGTGTATACTGGCTATAACAGACCTTGAAAAATAATTTCCACATGAGATTGTCTCCCTTATCTATAGCTAAGACTTTTCTGTATCTATACTAGGTACTCTTTTCTTTTCTCTGAAATAGGTAGAAGTCTTTGATCTGCTTTTCATCACTAATGAAAGCAATTCTCGAAAGACCTACATAGTACATTGCCAAGACTGTGCACGAAAAACAAGCGGGAGCCTGGAAAATTTTGTGGTGCTAGAACAGTACAGAATGGAGGACTTGATGCAAGTTTATGACCAATTTACATTAGTAAGTGAAATTATCATGTGAGTATATAATTAGCTGGGTTAAGAAGTAGCAGAATTTTTCTTTTCCAAGCAGTAAATAGGAGGTAATAAGGTACTTAAATAATTAAGTATTTTCCTGAAATAGATATAAAATCTCCTCCACACTCTTCTTTTCCCGTACTTTCTGGTTATATACTGTTATCATAATAATACTACCTAAGACTTTATGATTCTTCCACCCTCTTTGTGCTATTCAGAAATTTTATATTTATTATATAATGATCTCATTTGAAATGTATTCATTGTTTAATGACCATAGCACGAAGAAAAAGATACATTTACTGTTAATTTTTCCTGCTTATTCCTACATATATATTCCTACAAAAATATATATGTAGATAGACAGATTTCTCTAGGCTAATTGTATTCAAGATATTTAACCAAAAATGTTACTGGTATGACAAGATTTGTGAAATTCACACATCTGTTCAAACATAAAATCATTATGATTAATATATATTATGTAAAAATATATATTAAAATTTTAAACAACTAATTTGCTAGAGTTTTTCCTTCACGTTATGTTCATGAGCATGTAATAGTACCTGATCGCTCTTAACATATTAAGTTTTTAAAGCTTTGGAAATTTGATTCATTGTGTTTTTAACTGAATATGGTCTTCTCAAATTTGTCTAGATAAAATTAGGTGGTGCTTGAAAAAATGCTAATAGTCTTCACTCTTTGATGTATGTGTATATAAAATGATTTCATTTAAGTGAGCTGTGTTATAAACTAATAATTTGTGAAAATAGTGATAATGTTAAATTGGTTTTCCTTGTCTTCTACAAAAATCTTTTTGAGTTCTAAAAAAATGGCCAGCCACAAACTTCTGTGAGTTGAAAGAATGGGAAAAGGTAGGAGGAAAAGGAAGGTAAAGGGAATGGAATAGGAAGGAAGGTAGCCTAGCTGGGGTTAACCCCACGTTCCAATGGGAAATTGACCTGAGCCCTTTGGAACTCAATAAATCAGGTTACATTTAGGGATAGAATAGCTGGATTTATTTAGTTTAGGAAAAAGTTAGGTATGGGGCAAAACTAGGAGTTAGATCTCTGAGGGGACCAAGGCTCTCCTAAAAAAGCCAGTCCACCAGTCAGGGGAAAAAGCCTCTCTAAAAAAGGCGCCAAAAACCCGCCCTCTCCCTTCTCTTATACCTTCCTCAGACACAAGTGGGAGGTGTCTGAGGAAGTTAAGGTAGAGGATCCTGAGAAGAGGGCACACTTCCCAAAGCCAACATCTAGGAAATTAGACTCATCAGCATTTTTTTTTTTTTAAAGAGATTCCCATGGGTAGATGGAAAAAGTGATGGTGTGATGTACTTTTAGACAAACTGGTCAATTTAGGGGCCACTACTGAGATTTCATTGTAGAATAGACTGTTGGTAACAGTTATTGAACTTTTTCTGAGATTTGTTACATCTTCTGAAATTTTCTTCAAAAGCTGGCAGTGGAATTAAGATACTTCTGTTTATGTACCCCTGAAACTAATTTATTTTGGGTTCTTTCCTGCCCCTAGGCTCCTCCATTACCATCCTCCTCATCTTGACATTGTTCCATGGACATTAAATGAGAACTTTTCTGATATTCAGGAAGTGACCCAGTTCTGCACCACTGGTTTTTGTAGCTATCCCGTAAGGCTGCTGGCTGAAAGCTGTGTCTATGCAACCTTCCAAGTGCGGAGTGTCAACCAACTGGACAGGAGAGAGCACTGCTCCTACTCCAGAACTCAAAATAAAGCTGAACCAGCTACACTTCAAAAAAAAAAAAAAATTCCACGTTTTGTATATATCTGACAAAACTGGCAACATTATACAGACTACTGACTTGAAGACCACCTCTTTTATATTTCTCTGTTTCTGGGCTGATGACTTGGTTTCATCCATTTCCTAACCCCTCACCACCTCCAGAATTTTCCTTGGAAAAAGTACTAGCCTAGCTGGTCATTTCTTTGTAAGGTAGTTAGAAATTTTAAGTCTTTCTTTGGGCAACATTTTTTTTTTTAATGTGAAAAGTTAGGTGATAAAATTTTTTTACTTCTTTTATGTTTTTCTGTCTTGTTTTAAAACCATGACGGTTATACTTTTGGTTCCTAAATAAAACTTTAAAAAATTAACAGCCAAGTCACAAAGATAATGGGTTGCACATAGACTAAGGAATAAACTTCAGATTTGTGATTTTTGTTTCTAATCTTGATGTAAATTTACACTATTTATAAATACATATTTATTGCTTGAAAATATTTGTGAATGGAATGCTGTTATTTTTTCCAGATTACCTGCCATTGAAATTTTAAGGAGTTCTGTCATTTCAAACACTACTCCTATTACATTTTCTATATGTAAATAAAACTGCTTAGCATTGTACAGAAACTTTTATTAAAATTGTTTAATGTTTAAAGAGTTTTTCTATTGTTTGAGTTTTAAAAAAGCCTTTATGTACAGTGCCCAGTTTTTGTTCATTTTTCAAATCTGATTATATATATTTTATATATACTTCTGTATGTATATATAATATATATAGAAATCTGAATATAAAATATATGTATAAAGATTTAGAACTTAAATTTTTCTCATTTTAAGTTTCACATCTATGGTAGATTCGAGGTGTCTACTGTAAAGTATTGCTTACAAAAAGTATGATTATTTTTAAAGAAATATATATGGTATGTATCCTCAAGACCTAAAATGTCTTTCAGACTGGTTTATTGTTAAATTGCAATTACTGCAATAACAGACCAATAAACAATTACTGCCAAAAAAAAGTACAGTAGTAGAAAACAAGTAGTTACTGAACTTAAGTTTTTAAGGGAATTTCGTTCTGTGGGTTTGATTTCACTTGACACAATTGGAGATGGGAAGAAATGAAAGGTCAATTCTAGATATATAATTAGAGTTTAGAGTACAATTTAAAGAGATTTGTGTTTAAAATCAGACCTATATTTATATGATTTCCTAATAACACTTAAACTGTAAAAAGATATGATTTAAGGATAAAATTTAAGCCATACTTTCACCACCACCCCTCCCCCCAAAAAAAAACATAAACAACTTTCTTTGGGTTATATTCACTTAGGAAATATTAATACTTTAAAGAGAACATTTTAGTTTGAATTATATTCATGTTAAAAACTTTTAATTAATAATAGCACTTTTATACTTTGCATTTGTGTTGCACTTTTTACTTCTCAAATACTTTTTCTTATATTCTCATTTTCTCATATTGTTACTTTAATGAAGTTCAAGAAGCAAATTAAGTCAGACTTTTCCAATACCTGAGGTTAAATAAAAGACTAAAGAGAATATGTAATAGTCTCCTAAGGAGTCATGCTGATTACAGTAATGAAGTGCCTTTTTTTAAAAACAGCTCTTAAATATCTTGCCCTGCTTGGAAGGTAAAAAAAGGATGGAAATACTTTATTAAATTAGTAATAAAAAAGCATAAATATTGATCATCAACTATTGGTAGCAATTGGTACCAATTTATTTATAGTAACAAAAGGAAACAATTACAGTACTGTCTTAATCTAGAAGCAATAGTGTTTGGCTGAGTGAGAACTATTCTACTAAGCAGTTCAATTGTTGTTAATATTTTACAAGTTATTTTCTCTTTAATTCCCATGAGTTACTAGAGAAAGAATATGGGATATCTCTTTTTTGCCCACAAAATCCTAAACAACTTTAGGAAATAAAAATGTAAGATTATAAAGAAGAAATAAAGGAGTATGTAGTTATTGGAAAAAAATGAGAATGATGCTGTCTACAAATCATGAAGATTTTTATAAATTGAAATAGCCTATGAATTTATAGTTCTCAATTCTTATTACTGTAGTAAGGCTAATGTTATCTTTTAGAGCCCTTGTTTCATTTCTATTAAAGTAGCAGATTGATTCAAGTTGTGAAATCTAACAACATAAGTTTTCTGGTGATAAATTCTCAAGTGTTTCATTATTTTATAGTCATATAAACATAAGTAATAGATTGTTCACTGGTAATACTTTCACCTTCAAAAGAAAAATATGGTTCAACTGAAGATATGACAAAAAGAATCTTGTATGGCATTGTTATTTCAGCTCCAGTATGCACGTGTGCTAGATTCCATCAAATACATTAAACCTTTTCCCTAAATTTTACATACAGAAAATAACTGATCTAGTCAAAGCATTTGCAAGCATTTTTTACAAACCTTAAAAATGCTATAAAAATAGAATAACTACACTTCATCTCAACCCAAAGATAAAGATGAAACATAGATAAGATTGTAAGCTTTTAAAGAAATTTATTACTAGTGATTTGCTTACTTTTTATCAACTCTTTCCTGAGCAGATTTTTAGATGTTAAAATTTTGGGACATGCACACTTAATAATTAATATGTAACTTTAGAGAACTACTAGAGAAAACTTATGATTAAAGGACAGTCAATAAGTTCTGAAGGAAAACAGTGAGATGGAAGTAGAGAAACATCAGAAGACTTTTAGAACCAAGTGGATAAAAGGCCTTGAACAAATAAGTAATTTCAGGGGGGAAAATGGAGACTTCAAAGTAAATGAAGAAATAGTAATAATTTAGAGTTGTGGCTTTATACAGAAAATCAATTTAATTTTTAAAAGCCTTCCATAAAAAGACAACATACCTTCCTAGAATCAAGAATGGAAAACCTCAGATCTGATTCTTTCCATAATTCTTAAGATCTTGTGAAATATATTGTTCTGTTATATAGGAAGTTGAGTTAGAATGAGTAAACTGTGGGTTTATCAACTAATGAATGTTAATTACCTCACTTTGTCTTTCCCGTTAGCTTTACGTTCATCTTTTTATCTCGTCTCGCCCTCCTTCCATCTCTTTGCCTTGTCATCATTTCCTTGCTTCCCAGCCATTTCTAACTTGTTTGCTATTAAAATCATTCAAAATATGTTTAAAGTTTTGTATTTTTAAAAAAAAAAGGCTTGATCTTTTAAATCAAGTGAATTTTATCTTATAAGAGGTTTGACTAAAGAAGCAGGCCCACTGAAAATTAGCCTCACTGTTTTGTCAAACTTGAAATTTCAAAAGGAAATTAAGTTGATTTTTGTTGCCACATCCCTAAATGTATTTAAAATACATTTCATTGAAGTCATGAAACATGACCCTTTAATTTTACAGATAAGGAAAACTGAGGCCCACTGAGGTTAAATAACTTTCAGACAGTTAAGTTTTCTGAGGCACTATTCAAAATGAGATCTTTCCAACTCCCAAGGTCATTACACTCCCCACTGCCTCAGTTCTTAGTACCCCTCTGAATTTTCTCAGCATTTCGAGAGGTGGAAGAGACATCAGAAATGAGTTGGGCAAACTATTACCTGAATAGGAACCCAAACATTTTTCATTCCTACGTTTTGCCTACAAGGGTCCAGTGTTATTTGTGTTATATAGTATAACCCCAAATTATAATTGAATGATGATGGCAAGTTATCAGAAAACCTCTAGTCATTTTCAGCTATTTTACCTTTTAGCACAGTACCCACTTACATGTCCAGATAACTTAAGTGCTTCCCTAGGCATCAACAATGAAGTCCAATTAAACTGTCCTTGTAGCTCTCAGCATCAAAATATAGGAGAATTGAAAGGACTAAAAAAAGCACCTTGCCTTTCTGTGCAACACCTACTGTCCATGTAACAAGTGTCTAAATGAATGAGTCCAGATGACTCGGTGACAAAAGGAAAGAAGTGTAGTGATGTAGATGTAGATTCAAGCAGTGATGAGTGAAAGGGAGGGTATACATTATTAGGCTACCCTTAAAAGCATAAATTTCTCAAGGCTAAGCAAGAGAAAATGAGTTTCAAGACTTGATCTGTAGCTATATTCACTTAAAAATTTAAGACTCCAAAAGTTGGTAGCAGTAGTTATATGAAAATTATGTTTTAAGTAGAGTGGTTAGGCAGCACAGTGGATAGAGCACCAGGCCTGGAGTTGGAAGTAGCTGGGTTCAAATCTGGTCTCAAAAACTTCCTAGCTACCCAGGAAGTCACCCCTGGCAAGTTACTTAATCCCAATTGCTTACCCCTTGCTGCTCTTCTTTCTTGCAATTAATACTAAAACAATAAAGGTTTGAGGGGAGAAAATACATTTAAGTCTCCAAACAAAGTAACTTATGAGAAAAAATAGTTCTTAGAATAAAGCTCTCATTTCATTTTCCTGAATGTCATGGAGATAACTCTTAGGATAAAATTAACACAAATGTCATTCCACAATCCAGAGAAGCAATTATATTCTATAAACTATGTTCCCAGGATTATTTTTCTCTACTTTGATTATGAAAGATTAGACATGAGGTCATGGAGTTAGTTGCTGGAAGGGTCCTTAGTTGCATCTAACACAACTCAGTTTGCACTTAGAAAAACATGGCCAAATAAGTTTTGATTTGCCCAGGTCGTATTAATTCCCTATTCAATTCAAGTAGGTACTTGAAGAAAAAGTCTTCACTTTCAAAGAACCAAATCTGATACAAAACATTTTCATTTGGGATCAAACAAATGTATTTTCATAAAACTGTGAGACAGGATTCAAAAAGACATTCTGAAAATAGGAATAGGCAGCATAAATTAAGGATTCCTACTGAAAACATAGCCATGTCACTGAATTGGCATGGGCAGAGATTAGGCTAGGTATAGTGCACAAGGAAGAAATTTAAACTCTAGACAGTAGAGCTCTGCTAAATATATTTATCTGAAATTACTGGCTCAAGTTTCAGTTTTTTCATTTTATTCTTCAAGAAGTGTAGTTAGAACTGCTGCTCATGCTGAATCTGACCAATAATGATAGTCTTGTTGCCAAAGTATAATTTTGGAAGGAAATTGGCATTTAAGAATTAGATTGAGATAAATTAGAAAAGGAAAATTAGGTATCTGTACCTGTACACTAAAATTCCAAGTCTGAAAAATATCCTTCAGGATAGTGGCAAACACCTTTGTTTAGCATTTCTGATTTTATTCCTTGTTAAAAATCCAAGCATTGAACAAAGTCATCTAAATATTTAAAAGAAATTTACTTATGTAGGGAAGATTGATTCTATTGCTTGGAAGCAATACAAATCTAAAGGAACATAGTATAAAAGTCAATTGCCCTTTTTAAGACTTTTCCACCTGACTCTTGTGATTTGAATGCAAGTGGAAAGTTAACAAGGAATTTTCTAATTGTCAGTCATAATAGTTTAATCTGATTATGAGTAGCATTTTAAGAGCAATTTAAAACATAGCTAAAATTTCTAAGGATTCCTCTGCCCAAATGGTATCTATAGCACAAAAAAGAAAAGGATAGTCCCTGAGTCTATAAGCCAGGGGTTGGCAACCTTTTTGGCTGTGAGAGCCATAAATGCCACATTTTTTAAAATGTAATTTCATGAGAGCCGTACAGTGCTCACAGTGCACGCTCCTGTAACAGCGCCTGAAAAAAACTGACTGGCTCCTGCAGAAAGAGCTATATCTGGCCCTCAAAAGAGCCAAATATGGCTCGAGAGCCATACATTGCTGACCCCTGCTATAAACTAAAGAACTGGTAGATCCTCCTCCATACAGGGAAGAAATTTCATCTCAGCCAAAGACCAGCATAGAACAACAGCAATTAAATGGAGCAGCAAGACATCATCGAGGGATATTAGCGGCTGCAGCATCAGAGGTATGAGTTGCCCTATCCATCGTGTTTCCAATGTGTTCCCTCCTCCGCTTGTGAAGGTATAACCTCTAATGATTAATTCCCTCTGTGTTTGAAGTAGTAGAGCAAGGAATCTCGTCACCTATTTTGTTCTGCTATTTGGTTAAATGTCATTTTCGTTAATGGTTACCCAAAAGCGTATTAAATTTGAGGGTGTGTGTAGGTGACTCAGTAGAGTCACCAAGCTTGAATTGAAAGGACCTGGGTTCAAATACAGCCTTAGACCCTTCCTAACTGTATAACCCTAAGCAAGTCACTTATCTCCAATTGCCTATCTCTTACCACTCTTCTGCCTTGGAACTGATACTTGTATTAATTCTAAGAAGATAAAGATGGGGAAAAAAAGCATTTGGAATCAGAGCATCTGGGTTTGAAACTAGCGCTTCCTTTTACTGTGTCATATCAGAGAAGTCACTAATTCTGAGCCTCATCCATAAAAGAAATTTTAAGGATACATATGCTTACCAGATTTAGGGGAAGTTTTTTCCATTTGCTATGTGTGAGACATTGTTCATGACGGTAGCAAACTCCTTCATTTTATGTCGCCTGATGTTATTCCTCAATTGATATAGAAAATCCAAAGATCATTGAACAAATTATCTCTTAAGTCTTTCAAGGAATTTTGTATGAAATGAGGACAGTGATTCTATTACTGAAAGTAATATTGATCAAAAGGAAAGTAATACAAACGCCACTAGTCTTTTTCAAGCCTTTCTATCCAGCCTCTCTGATTTGAATAGACTAGATTGCATCATTGGTGTAGAATGCAGTTGAAAGAAATTCCCACTAAGTCATATGAGTGTACTCTGAAAGAAGACAAGCATCATTAGGAGAACAATTAAAGATGTTTAGCTAAAAATACCCAAGGCAAGGTGTTCTTAACCTAGAGTCAAGGAATATTTTAAAAATATTTTGATAATTTCAGTATAATTTTTTATAATCCTATGTATTTTATTTATCACATTATAAAAATTCTGAGAAGGGGTCAAAAGCTTTTAGCAGGTTAGTAGTTTTCAAGACTGCCAGAGGAGTCCATGACACAAGGTTAAAAATCTAAGGGATTCTCTAGACAAATGGGGTTTGTATCCAAAAAAAAGTAAATTGTGGCTATAAACTAAAGAACAGATATTAAAAGAAACCTTGTTACTCTTCCAGATAAATTTTATTATTTTTTCTAGCTCAAATATTTTTTGGTCATTTAATTAGCTTGGAATTTAATAAATAGATACGGTAGAATTGTCATTTTTATTATATTGGCTTTACCCACTCAGAACAATTAATATCCCTCCAATTATTTAAAATCTAACTATTTGTATAAAAAACATTATATAATTATATATGTGTAGTTCCAGAGTTTGTTTTGGCAGGCATATTCCCAGGTATTTTATTCTGTATATGGCTACTTTAAAATAGATATATTTCTTACTATCTGTTCTAGGCTTTGATGGCCTATGGGTTTATTTTATATCCTGCTACTTTGCTAAAATTATTGTTTCAACTAACTTTTTAGTTGACTCTAAGATTTTCCAAATGTACTATCAGAAAAAATACTCCTTAAAGTTAAAAAAACAAAACATTTAAATGACTAGTGGAATGTTTATTACTCGTCTGGGCCTTGCCAATATAATAAAAAATAACATTGTTATCAAAGTTAATTTACATTTTAATATGATTCCAATCAAATTATGAAGAAGATCCTTTTAGAATTTGATAAAAATAAAACTCATTTGGTAAAAAACATCTAGAATATCAAAGAATGATGAAAAGGTCAAAAAGGAATTGTATATGCAGACCTCTTATAAAGGTGCAGTCATCAAAACCTGATAATTAGTTTTAAAAGTAAAATAGAGATTAATGAAACAGACTAGCGAAGGCATAAACAACCAATGGAACTTAATAACCCAGTATTTGGTGACTCCAAAAATACTACATCCCCAGGAAAGAATTTGCCATTTGAAAAATATTTCAAAAAAATTCTTCAAAATAATAAAATATATATTAAGAAAAATTCTGAAGATTCTTTGAATTTTGTGTGTATGTGAGTGCATATATGTGTATATACATACATATATATATATATATATATATGAATTTTCCAAATACTGTGTATATATGAAGAGTTCAAACCATGCTAGAGATGTCCCAAGGGAATGAATTGCTTTCCTCTTTTTCTTCTCATTCATTTACTGATTACAGGTTCTTACCTTTTTTCTTCCTTTTAATTCTCCCTTCATGATCAGTCATCTAAAATTGAAGCTTGTAGTTCCCTCCCTCTTAAATGTCCTGTCCTTGTCTATATTCCTGTTGAACTGAATGTATTTTTTTATACTGAACTATGTGGGTGTAGTCAATCCTCCTCTTCCCGATTCATAGAAAAATGAGAATCGTGTGTTGTCTGCTCCCCCAATTTTTCCCTTTTGTTTTGTACTGTACCCAATTATGAAAACTAGTAAGTTCCCCTCTCTACTTTCCTTTCATGACCATGAAACAGAACAGATCTACCTCCTTTTTTTTTTTTTTTAATTCCTCTATGACCCTTGAAAGCATAAGAAGCAGCTAAATTGTTCAGTGGATAGAGCCAGGCCTAGAGATAGAAGGTCCTTGGTTCAAATCTAGCCTCAGACACTTTCTAGCTGTGTGACTGTGGGCAAGATCCATAAGCCCAATTGCTGAGCCCTTATTGCTTTTCTGCCTTGGACCTGACTTAGTTTCATTCTAAAATAAAAGGTCAAAGTTTTTAAAAAAATAAAATATAAGGCCTTCATCATTCAGACCTTTTCCATTGCCTAAACGTATATACTTTTCTAAAGTTTCTGCCTAGTTGGGTGCTTTTCATCAGGAATGCTTGAAAGTCTTCTATCATTAAGTGTTTATTTTCCTCTGGTAGAATTATAGTCAGTTTTGCAGCACAAGTTATTCTTGGTAATATTTTTTGCCTTTTGGTATATTGTCTTTCAAGAGCTTAGCTGCCAGGTCATTTGATCCTGATTGATTCTTTGGAATTTGAACTTTAGTTCTGGCTACTTGTAGGATTTTTTCTCAACCCTAGAAATTCTGATTTTGGCTACAACATTCCAGAGTTTTCATTTTGTGGTTT
Source organism: Gracilinanus agilis (assembly GCF_016433145.1). Classification (NCBI taxonomy): domain Eukaryota; kingdom Metazoa; phylum Chordata; class Mammalia; order Didelphimorphia; family Didelphidae; genus Gracilinanus; species Gracilinanus agilis. Next base: position 405,592,933 of record NC_058132.1, read on the forward strand.
TTTTCAGGAAATAATTGGTGGATTCCTTCTATTTATACTTTGCCCTCTGATGCTAGAAAATTTAGGCAATTTTTAATTATGCTTTCTTGAAATATCTTATATAGTGGGGGGGGAGGGGTGTCATAGTTTTCAGTCATTTGATGATTTTCATGTCTTCTCCTTAGCCTTTTTTCCATCCAATTTGTTTTGATAGTAGATACTTTATATATTTCCTTTTATTCTTTCAGTCTTTTCATTTTGGACCAAAGTCCATTCTAATTTTCAAGGAATCTGTTTCTTGGGTAATTGTTTCCAACTGCCATGTTAAACTGCTCATTCTTCTTCCACATTTTTCCTATATGGCTTTATTTTAATTTATGATCTCTTACCTCATTACTTCTAGGTATTCTTGTAGTCCTTAGGACTAAGCAATTTTGTGGAGGCTCTGGATTTTCTTCTTGAACTATTCTTGACCCATAATATTTCTTCTTAGTGCTCAGTGTATCCTCTTTCTCTCACTTGATATTAATAATTTTTCAGACAATCTTATTTAACATTCATGAGAAATATCTTGTTGGATGGCTGTGCTTTAAATAGCATTTTACTCTGTTGAATCAAAAGATTTTTAATAGGTGACAAACAATAAGCACCCTGGGATCTTGTATTCCATTCATTTCTTAGTCTGTTCTAGAATATTATTTGTGAAAACTTACTCTCTTAAAACTTTATCTAAGATGCCTATTCAGATTATTCTCATAAAAAAGTTGCAGAGAATAGAAATATTGGTTGGTAGTTAGGGACATTTTCTTCATTGCCTTTGGTAGTAATAAATATTTGATATTTTCCCCTTTTTCAGATATTTTGAGAATTGATGTTCAAAATTGTTTTGCTTCCAGCACAGAGCTCCCCTGTGTATACTTGGTGAAGTTCAGCTTCTCTTTCCATCTTTGTTTTCCTAAAACTATTCTTTCATTCCGCAGATTTGGGACTTTTCTTCAGTGTATTTGTGATGGCTCCACTGTCACTTGATAAAAAGTATGTTGTAGAAATCTTGACAAATCTTTTCCATTTTTTAATCTAGTTGTTATACTTCTTCCAGCTTCATCCTTAAATGCCCTCAAGCTAACTTTGCTTACTTGGATCTTTCAGCAAGTTTTCTGTAATGCTTGATATTTCTATTTTGTAATAATAGTCTATTTAAAATCTCCTACCTACTTTCCAGGGGAAGTATTGTGTAGTATAGAGGTGTCAAATTTGAGGCCTGCAGTCCTGAATGTGCCAGAGCCATTCATTGGGAACTGTCATTGGGAACTGTTTTACAATGTTGGGAACAGTAACTGGGAACTGTTTTACAGTATAAATAAAAAATGCAAAACAACCCAAATGATGTCTATTTGTGGTTTTCTGAGTCAATATACAATGGCAAGGATCTATTTTTATTTGATTTTGACATTCCTGCTATAGTGGATTGAGTTTTGGAATTGAAGTAAAGACGACATGTTTAAATAAATCCTGTTTCAGAATGTTGCTAGCTATGTGACCAATAGGAAAATTATTTAACCTTTCTGATCCTTATTTGTAAAATGGGTAATATACCCAAAGTACCTGTCTTACAGGCTTATTGTGAAACAAAGTTGAATTAATATAACAGTATTTTCCCAACTTTAAAGTGCTACAAAATAGCCATTCATATTACCTTTCTCTTTAAAATCAAATTATTTGCTGACTGAGGTTCTATGCTCTTTTGACTTTGTCCTTGTGGCAACTTATTTACATTGGTGAAATTTCTTTAGGAAATGCTGATAGTGTCTGTTGATGGCTATTTTATCAATTACCCATCTTTAAATTTCAATTCAACAACTTATTAATTAATATGTGTCAGACATTATGCTAAGCACTGGGAATATGAATACAAACCAAAAGAAAGACAGTCTCTGTCTTCAGGACGTTTACATTCTAATGGGGAAAGACCACCTATAAAAGGAAACCAAAAAGGGAGGATTGAGTAAGGAAGAGACGGATACACTGTGGTAAAATCGAATGTAATGGACTTCTGTACTAGCGGCAATGCAATGATGACAGCTTGAAGAAATCTTGGATTTCATAGACATTCCATAATGGAATGCAGGGTTTGAAGAGAGAGAGTGCTTTGGCCAAGCTGAAGGAAGGAGGTCTTGGCTGTGTGGTCCAGCTTTGCCAAATATCCAAGGAGCTGACAGAGTGGGATATCACTGAGAAGAAGATACTTCAATCAACTATGGTGGCCTAGGTAGAGAAAGTCTTGGATATCTGTTGGTAGACAGCAGATTCATCTACCTTACTCCCTAGAGCGTTTTGAGGATTAACTGGCTGTGGAGAAAACTTGATCCTGGTTTCCTGTGACATCTGTGACATCTTGGAGCTCCACGGATAAGTATAGAGAATCCCACCTCTCCAGCCCTCTCTTATTCTAATTAGAGATTTAGTTTAGTTTAGACCTTAGTTTAGTTAAGTCATTTGGGTTAAAATAGTGTAGATCCTGACCCAACTCCCAGTTCCTGAGTTTGTCCTTAGATAACTAGGTTAGGGTGACCTCTCTCTACTGCCCTTACCCTTTGAAGTCATTATTAAAAAGTGTTTTTAATCCTGTTGTGTCTTTCCCTGTAGAAGTAAGATATCCCTGACTCCAACTGCCACTCAGCTCACTCACATTGTCACAGCCCCTTTTGCATTTGTTTAAGATAGTTACACATCTTCACTCTTCATCCCTTTCCCCCCAAAAGAACCCCTGTGTGTGTAATTGTGTTTATTTACTCACATCACATAGCAGAGAAAATCTAGAGAGAGAGGATTGCATCCTGTAGAGGAGTGAATGAGTTTGCTTGAATAAACCTAGTTGGAGTTGTCAAAACTGCATACCACATTTTCTTAATTTTATACTTTCTTCTAATTTGATTTGCCTTTCCATAGATAATCCTTCCACCAAGCAACACTTCATTTTAACTTCTGATTTCATTTATTATTGATATGATTCCATTTCCCCAATAGACTATCTGCTTGTCAGTCATTGAACAAGAGCCTCACATTATGAGTACCAGCAATTAAAATAATGTTTGAAGTCCATCTAGAAATGATATGATTCTAAGAACAATACAATAAAATAAATATTTATTAAGCAACTATGAAAAATACCAGGCACTCTGCTAAGCAGTAGGGCTTGAAATAAGAAAAGGAAAGACAGTCCCTGCTCTCAAATTTACAATCCAAAGAGGAAAGACAACAAGGTTTTGGGGGACAATCCCCAGCACAAGATCATGGTGGTGTGAGAGTAGAATCAAAAGTGGTACAAGTGACTGGAAAGGGAAGGGGCTCTCCTTGAGGGCTGCATGGGACTGACCTGAGGACAGCTTTGCTTTTTTCTTTATTTCAGGGGTTGTCACAGACAAGGAATTTCCATGAGTCTGGCTGTACTTAGGTTGGCTGGTTCTTGGGACACAAAGATTATCAGCTGCTAGGACCATAATATCATACAAGATCTTAAAATTGTGCTAAATGATGACAATCATAATTATCATTGTTATCATGATTATATGATTATATCTATCTAACATGATTGTAAGCATTAGGCTTACAATGCAGTTTTCTCCCAATTCTCTGGATTAGATCCAAGAATTAAGGCAATGCTCTGGATTTGCCTAGCCTAAGGTTTTGTTGTTATTTGTGTGTATCAAGGTGGAGAAAAAGAACATTGATGTACAAGCAGCTATCATATGTGAAAGCACTGGGGTTAAGGAGAGAAATAACAAGCTGGGGTGGTACCAAATTGAAAGATGAATGGGCCCCCAAGTTATTGAACTGTGTATGCCCTTTGACCCAATGATACTGTTATTGTTGACTGTTGCTATACCTTTACCCCAAAGACTTTTTCAAAAAAAGGAAAAGGCTACATGTACCAAAATATTTATAGCAAGGGTTTTTTTTAATAATGGCAAAGGCGTAGTAACTATGGGGGTATCAGTTGGGGAATGTCTGAACACATTTTATATGTATGTGTGTGTACACACAAATATATCACATGCATAGATACATTTTTATATGTGATTGAATAACTATATAATTAGAGTGCGATCTTAATCTGTCTAGAAGAGAGGGGTTCTTAACCTTTTAGGGTCACTGACCTTTTTGATGGTCTAATGAAGTCTGTGCCTTCATAGAATAATGTTTTTAAGTGCACAAGGAAGGAAGAAGGGGAGGAAAAAAGAGAGGGAGGAAGAAAACAACTACTTATTCAGTGCCTTCAATAGGCCAGGCTAGGTGCTAAGCATTTTGCAAATATCTCATTTAATCCTCACAGTGCTGAGAGGCAGGTGTTCTTAATATTCTCATTTAACAGTTGAGGAAACTGAGGCAGCAAGTATTAGACTCGCCCAGGGTCTCATAGCCAGTAAGTTCCAGACACCAAATTTGAAATCATCTTCCTGACATGAAGCCCAGCATCTATCCACTGTGACATCTAGCTGCCTCCATAATAAAATAAAATATACAGGCTTATAAAAGGAAACCAAACATACAGAATTGCAGTTGTCAAAATATTTTTTTAAAGCTAATTCATGGACTCCAGGTTGAGAACTCTAGAAGAACCACAAAATAGGGGAGGCCTAAGGTCCTCATTCCTCAGTTATACAGATATTGTTTTTGTTTATATTTTCCAGATGAGAAAACAGATTTGCCAGATGTGCTCTCTCCACATGGGTTTCCCATACAACAACTGCATTCTTCTGACTTTGAGAGTTCTTTATGCACAGCCCCATTGGTACTGTCAAACCCTGTATGTATGGGACAGTTTGTCACTTAGTTTGCTATGCTGCTTAATTAAATATCTTTACTTTGAACTAATGTATCTTCTGATTGGTCTGGGAAAGGAAGCTTTAGAGGGGACTTGTAAGCACAGTGTCCCTAGTCCCGCCAAAGAAAAATGCATTAAAGAATCACAAACTCATCGGCATTTGCACTCATGAGTCGGGGTCCTTGGTGGAGCAACTACCCTCACTGCTCTGTGGCTCACTTGTGTCCTACTCTTCATGACCCTGAGAACCATATTACACCAAAACTGGCTGGGGGCTTTCTTGGCAAAGGTCCTGGGGTCTTCTCCCATTTCCTTCTCCAGAGGATTAAGGCAAAATCAGAGATTAAGTGACTCACCCAGGGTCACACAGCTAGTGAGTGCCTGAGGCCAGGTTTGAACTCAGACCTTCCTGACTCCAGGCCCAGTGCTTTATCCTCTGATATTAAAACTCTTATCTCATGGGCCCTTTTCAGTTAGTTTCTCTGTAACAATCTGCCAGTAGATATAATTAACTCTTAGTAAAGGCATTTACTAAAATGGTCTAATAATAATGAGCATCATAATATTTAATATTATTATTGTGGTTTAATATATGAGATATAATATAAATTAGATGTTAATAAGTATTATTCCATATCTTATATTTTTATTATATCGTTATATAATTATATGTCATGTGTTATATATTAAGGACATAATAATTATATGTAATAATAACACATGCATATATAAATATAATAATATTGATAATAAATAAAAATAATATCTTCCTTAATTCTAGAGGCATCCTACACAATTCTTGGGAAGAGGACTTCCTGGAAAATATGTCTCTGATTCTTCAGCAGTTCTTTAAATTTTCCTGAAATGGCTTTCCCAAAAAATATTGAAAAAGGTTTTGAGTGATAATACATGCATAACCTAGTGGAATTCCTTGTCAACTCTGGGAGGAGAGAGGGAAGAGGGAAAAGAGGGAATATGAATCATTTAACTATGAAAAAACATTTTTTTAATAAAAATTATTTTTTAAAAAAGGAAAGAAATGGTTTTCTCTGTGCTGAACAGAGTGTATTCTTTCTGGGTAAATATCTCACATTCACAGTGACATGTTAGATGGGGATAGAGAAGAGAAAGAACTTCTCTTTCCTCCCTTTCATGATTCATGGTCTTTGAAACCCTGTAACCCCTAAACTGAACTGCTTCCTCAGACACCAACCTGAGCTATTTAAAGTCTGGGGTGGCAGAAAGCCCTATCTTTTTAGCCAACCAGTTTAGGATGATAATCCCTTACTAAATCACTTACATCCCACAAAATCCCATGCTGAACTTTACCCAATGTCATTTATAAAACTAGCAAGAAGAATTTCTTCATACTTGCTTTCTACCTTCCCTTTTTTTTTTTTTTTTTTTTTTTTTAAACTCTTACCTTCTAGGGCAGCTAGATGGCTCATTGGATAGAGAACCAGGTTTTAGAGAAGTGAGTTCCTGGGTTCAAATGTGGCCTCAGATACTTTTCCTAGTTGTGTGAACCTGGGAAAGTCACTTAACCCCAATTGCCTAACTCTTACCACTCTTCCGCCTTGCAACCTTTAATACTTAGTATTGATTTTTACCCTTACCCTCCATTTTTAGAGCTATGGTCATTTGCTGCTCCCTCCTACACAGCCATCACTACTATGTTTACTTCTGTTGCCACATTTGGTAGCATTTGGCTCCTTTTCCCTTTTTGTTCTTTCTGCTGTTTTCAGCTATCCATCAATCTATCTATCCACACACACACATATTTATAGTAATTTTCCCAGTTGCCTTCCAGTGTGCCACCGTCTCTTTTCCTTTCTTTCTCTGTTTTTCTCTCTCTGCGTCTGTCATTGTCTTGTCTCTGACTCTCTCCTCTCTACTTTTCCTCCCTTCCTCTCTCTATAATGGAATTGCATCTCTCCCTGGTAGAATTCATAGGCAGTCTTGTCAAGGATTAGCAAGTCCTTAAAAGGACTCAAACACAGAAACCTATTTCTATTGGACCTTTGCTCCACAGATCAGCTCACTACCACCACCCATAAAACTACTTTTCAGTATTTTACCACTACCACCACATTTGGCTAAAATAGCTAATATTTATATAGTACTTTAAGATTTGAACTTTGCATATGTTACCTCATTTGATCTTCACAACACTCCTGTGGGGTAGAAACTATTGTTATCATTTCTATTTTACAAATGGAGAAACTAAGTTAGTATAGAGATTAAATGTCTTGTGTAAGGTCATACAGCTAATATGTGTACCTTCCATTTAGCTGCCCAGCTACATGAATTCATGGAATTTTGAACAGAAAGGAACCTTAAATTTGATCTACTCCAAATCTCTCAATTTAACATCTGAGAAAACTGAAATCATCCAATTTCTTAAGAAGAGCCAAGATTTGAACCCAGGTCTTCATGAAACTTTCTGGGGAAAACTCAATATTGAGGTAGGAAAACTAAAACCCTCATCCTCTTTCCCTTCCTTCCTTCTTTGCTTCCTTCCTTCCTCCCTTTCTTTTTTTAAATTTAAACCCTTGGGGATTCTGGGAAGATGGTGGCTTACATGGAGCAAATGTTAAAACCTCCTCACCCTTCCCCACCGAGATAGAAAACAATGTGCTTTGAGAAGAAAGAGGACCGAATCTAACAACAGGACAGAGCAGGGGGACCCTACTGCTGGACAGCTAAAGAGGTACTCCAAAAAAAGGGCTTGAATTCTTGAACTGTCAGGTCTGAGAGTATAGAAGGGGAACCCCAGGACCCCTCCCAAATGGGCTGTGTGGAGTCTACAGTGGCCCCTGAAAACTCTGGGAGGGCTGGTGTACCAGCCTGGAGAGAGGGCCTTGCTGGCACCGGACTTGGGGAGTTGAACACAGGCACCGGGGGAGGTGACTGGAGGAGAAAGCCAGGGAAAAACAGCAAAAACTCTTGGAATATGGCGGCTTAGATGGAGCCAAACCTCAGACTGCCTGGCTTTATGAAACCAAGATAGAGAACAAAGGGCTTCAAGAGGAAAGAAAACCAGGTCAAAAAGCAGGACAGAGCGGGGGACCCTACTGTTGGACAGCTCAGCAAAAACACTCCATCTTGTCCCCCCACTTCAATAAGCACATGAGAAAGTGTTCTAAATCTCTACTAATTAGAGAAATGCAAATCAAAACAACTCTGAGGTATCACCTCACACCTAGCAGATTGGCTAAAATGAAAGAAGGGGGAGAGTAATGAATGCTGGAAGGGATGTGGCAAAACTAGGACATTAATGCATTGCTGGTGGAGTTGTGAATCCATTCTGGATGGCAATTTGGAACTATGCTCAAAGGGCTATAAAAGAAAGCCTGCCCTTTGATCCAGCCATACCATTGTTGGGTTTGTACCCCAAAGAGATCATAGATAAACAGACTTGTATGAAAATATTTATAGCCACACTTTTTGTGGTGGCAAAAAAACTGGAAAATGAGGGTATGCCCTTCAATTGGGGAGTGGCTGAATAAATTGTGGTATATGCTGGTGATGGAATACTATTGTGCTCAAAGGAATAATAAACTGGAGGAATTCCATGTGAACTGGAAAGACCTCCAGGAATTGATGCAGAGTGAAAGGAGCAGAGCCAGAAGAACATTGTACACAGAGACCAATACACTGTGGTAAAATAGAATGTAATGGACTTCTGTACTGGCAGCAATGCAATGACCCAGGACAATTCTGAGGGACTTATGGAAAAGAATGCTACCCATATTCAGAGGAAGAACTACAGGAGTGGAAACATCAAAGAAAAACAACTGCTTGAACACATGGGTTGAGACGGACATGATTGGGGATGTAGACTCGAAACTACCACACCAATGCAACTATCAACAATTTGGAAAATAGGTCTTGATCAATGACACATGTTAAAACCAGTGGAAATATGCATGAGCCATGGGGTGGGAGGATCTTGGGGGGTGAAGGAGAAAGTAAGAGCACGTTAACTTTTCTAAAAAATAAATAATAAATGTTTTTAAAAAAACTACAAGACCAAGGAAAAAATATTACAAGCTGCTAAAAAGAAGTCATTCTGATACCAGGGAACCACAGTTAGGATAACACAGGATCTGGCTTCATCTACATTGAAGGAGCAGAAGGCATGGAACATAATATTCTGGAAAGCAAGAGAACTGGGTCTACAACCAAGAATCAACTATCCAGCAAAACTGAGAATATTTTTGCAGGGGAATGTATGGTCATTCAATAAAATTGAAGACTGCCAAGCATTCATAAAGAAAAAAACTCACTTAAACTTAAAAAGAGTTTGCTGCCCAAACACAGAACTCAAGAGAATCAACATAAGGTAATTAAGAGAGCTGGGGAGGGGTGTGGGGGAGGAATAAAAAAAAAATCTTTAAGGGACCCAATAAGTTCAATCAATTTGTATCCCTAGAAGAAAAGAAGATATTGGCAAATATTAAAAATCGTTATTAACAACAGGGTAACTAGAAGTTTACAAAGAGGGAACAGTGACAAACTGTACAGGATGAAATGTCAAGAGATATATACTATATATATGTATGTATAAATATATACAAAACTAGAGGGGGGAAAAAAGTAATTTTAAGAAAATTGGGAAAACAAAATTGAGTAAATTTATATTCCATAAAGAAGCATGTGGGGTGAACAGAAAAGAATAACAATACACTTAAAGGGCAAAGAGGTTGGAGAGAGGAAATATTTAATACTTAAGTGCATTGAAATCAACTTAAAGCAGGAAGAACAATTAGATCCATTGGGGCAGAGAATTTATTTGAGCCCTATAGAGAAGTAGAAGGGTAACAAAAGGAGGGGTGGGGAGGGAAACAACAGTAGGAAGGGAGAGGGTGGGGTGGGGGACAGCTTAAAAAGACCCTAAAGAAGAATAAGAAGGGAGAAGGGGAGAAAGGGAAGTACAATAAGGAAGGGGATTAGGGGAACTGATTAAAAACAAAACACTTGTATAGAAGGAAATAGTGAAAGAAGAAAGGGCAGGACAAGGAGAAAGAATCAAAATGTCTGGGAATACACAGTTGATAATTATAACTCTGAATGTGAATGGGATGAACTCGCCCATTAAAAGGAAGCAAATAGCAGAGTGGATTAGAAACCAAAATCCTATCATATGTTGTCTACAAGAAACACACATGAGGCAGGCAGACATTGATAGAATAAAAATGAAAGGATGGAGCAAAATCTATTAGGCTTCAACTGAGAAAAAGAAGGCAGGAGTTGCAATCATGATTTCTGACAGAGCCAAAGTAAAAATAGATCTGATTAAAAGAGATAGGGAAGATAATTACATCCTACTAAAAGGCAGTATAAACAGTGAAGAAATATCAGTACTCAACATGTATGCACCAAATGGTATAGCATCCAAATTTCTAAAGGAGAAGCTAGTGGAACTCAATGACGAAATAGATAACAAAACTATACTAGTGTGTGACCTCAACCTTCCCCTATCAGATCTAGATAAATCAAACTAAAAAATAAATAAGAAAGGGATAAGAGGAGTGAATGAAATCCTAGAAAAATTAGAGTTAATAGATATATGGAGAAAAATAAATAGGGACAAAAAGGAAAACACCTTTTCAGCAGCACATGGAACATTCACAAAGATAAACTATGTACTAGGGCATAGAAACATGGCAAACAAATGCAGAAAAGCAGAAATAATAAATGCAACCTTATCAGATTATAATGCAATAAAAATAGTTATTAGTAAGAATACATGGAGAGGCAAACCAAAAACTAATTGGATATTAAATAATATGATTCTCAAATAATTTAGTGAAAGAACAAATCATAGAAACAATAATTTCATTGAAGACAATGACAATGATGAGACTTCTTACCAAAACCTATGGGATGCAGCCAAAGCAGTTCTAAGGGGGAAAATTATATCACTGAGTGCATATATCAAATTAGGGAGGGCAGAGATTAATGAATTGGGCATGCAACTTAAAAAACTAGAAAATGAACAAATTAAAAATCCCCAGATGAAAACTAAATTAGAAATACTAAAAATCAAAGGAGAAATTAATAAAATCAAAAGTAAAAGAACTATTGAATTAATAAATAAGACTAGAAGCTGGTATTTTGAAAAAACATAAAATAGACAAAGTACTGGTAAATCTAATTTTTAAAAAAGGAAGAAAACCAAATTAACAGTATCAAAGATGAAAAGGGAGACCTCACCTCTAATGAAGAGGAAATTAAGGCAATCATTAAAAAACTTATTTTGCCCAATTATATGGCAGTAAATATAGCAATCTAGGAGATATGGATGCATATTTACAAAAATATAAATTGCTTAGATTAACAGCAGAAGAAATAGAATACTTAAATAATCCCATATCAAAAAAAAGAAATTGAACAAGCCATCAAAGAACTCCCTAAGAAAAATTGCCAGGGCCTGATGGATTCACAAGTGAATTCTATCAAACATTCAAAGAACAACTAATAATACTATACAAATTATTTGACAAAATAAATTTAAACCCTTACCTTCCATCTTGGAGTCAAAACTGTGTATTGATTCCAAGGCAGAAGAGTGGTAAGGGCTAGGCAATGGGGGTTAAGTGACTTGCCCAGGGTTACACAGCTGGGAAGTGTCTGAGGCCAGATTTGAACCTAGGACCTCCCGTTTCTATGCCTGGCTCTCAATCCCACTGAGCTACCCAGCTACTCTCCTCTTTCTATTTCTAAGGATTAGGATTTTACTATTAGTATCTTTTGTCCAAGGAAATAGTTCCAAATAGTCCAGGAGCTAACTATACACCCCAATACTAAGCACTCGGCATTACTCTCCAGTCTTCCAGCAGTGCTCTCCAGTCTTCCATTTCCAGATCCTCCCTTTATTTCCTTCTCTTGGCAATCTTTCCTCCTTTGAAGTTGACTCAATAAAAATTTCTCCCCATTTCAAGTTATAGTTGCTGTAGGAAAGTGATCTCCATTTTCCTCTTCTTCCCAAATCTTACTCATATACAAGGACACTTTAATATCCATACAGACGCTTCCTGAAATTGGCTTATCTCGTAATTCCTCAGCCTCCTTCAATCCCATGATTTATTCCTTCATTCCGCACACCCCCCCCCCCCCATTACACCCACTGGATTTTGCCATTACCCACAAGGATTGGTTCCACTTTCTTAATGTGAAACTCTGACTTTATCTGACCCATAACATCCTATCATTTTGTTTTTTCCTTAGACAGTAACCTCTTTTAAATTTATATTTTTCCTTCATAAAGACCACTAATCCCTCTACACTTCAGGCCATTACCTTTGATCTGACTTCCTTTTCCTCCTTTTCTGATTCAACTATTCTGTTCTCTGTTCCTGAATCCCTCACCCTTTTGTTTGTTCTATTGCCTCTGATCTCCTGCCTCTTATTTGGTTACTCTTTATTTTCTATCTCTTCCAATCCTACTTAGAAGTTGAATATAAAGAGAAGACGTCTCATCTCACAACAGTAGTAACTGGATAAATTACAAATTCATGTTGTCCAACCTCAACTGAGTTCTCATCAGAGTAAGGCTGTTCTTTTATTTCTTTCTACTTGACTCTACCTCATTCATCATAGAAAAATCTTTTGGTTCATTTCATTTCATTCTTCTTCATTTTACAATTATTTATTTTTATAATGTTGGCTTTCTAGTAGAAATCATTCTTTTTGTTCTGCTGACTTTACATCAATTCATGTCTTTCCATGTCTTTTTAAAATCCTCTATTTCCTCATAGTATTCCTTCATATGCATATGCCACAACTTATTCAGCCATTCACTAATTGATATGCATCACCTTAGTTTCCAGTTTTTTTGCCACCACAAAAAGAACTATTATAAATATTTTTGAACAAAAAGGAACTTTTCTTCTTTTATCTCTTTCAGATGTAAGTCTAGCGGTGGCATAGCTTCAGTAACTTTTTGTGTATAATTTTTAGATTTTCTTTCTAGAATAGCTATACCTATCCCACCAACGATGTATCATTGTATCTATTTTCTCTTACTCTACCTCTCAACAGTCATCATTTTCCTTTTTTATCTTGCTGTAGCTGTGAAGTAGAATCTCAGAACTACTTTAATGTGCATTTTTCAAATTAGTAGCAATTTGAAGATTTTTTTTTCATGTAGCTCTAAATGGTTTAGATTTCTTCCCTTAAATGATGCCTATTCATATCTTTAGATAAATTATCGATGAAGAATGGCCCCTTTGCCATATAAATTTGAATCATTTCCTTATATATTTTGAAAATAAGGCATTTTAGAAAACTTGAATTTTTTATTTTTTCCAATGAGTTTTCATTTAATTTTTGTTAGATATAGGCAAAAACTTTTAACTTTAATGCAATCATTTAATTTATATCTTTTATAATCCTTTCTATTCCTTGTTTTCTAAAAAACTGATCCATCCAGAGATCTGTTATATGTTTTTCTTTTTCCTTGTTTCTCTGATTTGTTTATGATGTTCATTTGGAGCTTATGTTACCATAAAATATGAGGTATTGGTCTAATTTCTTTCATACCACTGTTCAATTTTCCAAGCAGTTTTTGTCAACCAGTCCTTACCCCAATAACAGGGATCTTTGTGTTTATCAAATACAAAAGCATTTCCTTGTCTGTGTTGTATACCCAGTCTGTTCCACTGATCAATCTCTCTTATTTTTCAATCAATACCAATTGTGGTAATAATTTCTGCTTTGTATTATAGTTGGAGATCTGACACTGTATTCTAATTCATTTTTATTATTTCTTTTAAAATTTTTTCATCTTTTTTCCTACAGTATGAATTGATCATTCTACAGTAATCCTTTAGGATTGAAGGAGCCATAAAAAAAGACAATTTATCAAGGCACCAAGTTGTATGGACCATGCTTTCTTGATGGGCTAGTAATTAGGGAAGAGGTATAAAGGAGAAAGAAAGAAGGTCATGGGGGTAGGACAGTGCAAGGCTCCTGAGTTAGAAAGTACTGAAGAGGAGGTTATAGGAACTGAAATTTGGGGTCTTGAATCATGGAGAAAATTTAGTCAAGTGCATATGAGTTTCTCTTGGTATCTCTGTGATCTGCAATAAAGCAAATATTTCTATTCTTGAGGACATTCCTGATTAATATAATAAATTCTAATTGAATTGGATGAATGCCATAGGATAGTTAAAAAGGTAATGGAAGGGGCAGCTGGGTAGCTCAGTGGATTGAGAGCCAGGCCTAGAGACGGGAGGTCCTGGGTTCAGATCTGGCTTTAGACACTTCCCAGTTGTGTGGCCTTGGGCAAGTCACTTGACCCCCATTGCCTACCCTTACCATTCTTCTGCCAAGGAACTAATACACAGAAGTTAAGGGTTTAAAAATATTTTTAAAAAAAAAAAAGGTAATGGAAAATGGGTTCTTAGTGTAAAAATGAATGCAACTCCCACAGATGAATGTCCAACATAACGACACTGGATTCATGGGTCCAGAGAGAACGCAGCCAAATAAAAATCAATAAAATAATAAAAAACAGTAGACTGATGCCATTTTTCTTCATTGAGTTAGCATGGCATAGTGGAAAGAGCACTGCCTTGAAGCCCAGAAGTCCTGTATTCAAACCCTACCTCAGAAAGCTGTGTGACCCTGGACAAATTGCTTAATTTCTCTGAACCTCAGTTTTCTCTTCTATAAATTAGGGATGATAATATTTATGTCAAAAGTTGTTGTGTGAGTCAAATCAGATAATTAAAACACACTGCTCTAAAAACTTAAAATATAGGGACAGCTAAAAGAGTACCAGTCCTGGAGTTTGGGAGGACTTGGGTTCATATCTGGTCTCAGACCCTTCTTAACTATGTGACCCTAAGAAAGTCACTTATGCTCATTTTGCTAGCCCTTGTCCTTCTGTCTTAGAATCGTTACCAAGACAGAAAGTAAGGGTTTTTAAAAAACAACCCTCAAAACATTATTTAAATAGTTTTATTAAAGTTTCCCACCTCCTGTCCTTTTAATTCAAACAATTCAGTAAAGATAAATTAAATGCATACTATATGCGAAACTTATACATTTTGCATTCAAACTTCCCAAACAGTGGCTAAGTAGGTACTGCAAATACCACTGTCCTATTTTATACATGAAGAAACTGAGGCTGAAAGGTTGCCCAAGTTCTCACTGCTATTATGGCGCTCTGATGCAGGATTTGTACCTAGACCTGGTCTTCCTGGCTCCAAGCCCAGCACTCTACCAAGAATACCTTGGGTAACAATTTCAGTCCCTGGGAAAAAATCAGGAGGTCAGCAGTTAGGTTTCCTGTACTTCATGTGCAGGCTCTTTCTCTTCAAAGGTAGTAGCCTCTGGTGTGGGTTCCTCCTTTCAGATGGTAGGAATTATATAATCTGTGCTCCTAGGTCCAAGACGTCCCCAAGAGAAACAAACACTGACGAAATATGAGGGGGCAAGGAAACAAAGACATAGCATGCAAAAAACTGACATGAAAGCATGGCTCAAGAAAAGCAGGGGAAGGAAAAGCAGCTGCAAAATATTAGCCCTTTGGGAATGAAAAACAATGATTCCTGGACCCAGGCTTTTCACTCACTTAGACTCAGCCAACTGGCTTCTCCTTGTTATCTCTGAACTGGGATATGTACCATGTTAGGATAAAGCAAAGTCTATTGAATTGGATCCTGAGGCTCCTTCCAGAAGAGCAGCGGGGAGATTCCAGGCTTCAAAAATAGTCATTATAAACAGATTTTGGGAGGAGCAAGAGTTTTTATTATTCAATTATTTTAAAAGGCAACAATTGCCCATTATACCCAGGCCTCAACCTTTTGGCAATTGACTCAGGAAAACTAGCAATGGCAACAGCTTAGGGAGAGAAGTAGAATAGGCATTAGTCCCAAGACTCATGGCCAGGGAAAAAGAAAACTGGCAACTTCAAAAACAAACAAACAAACAAAAAACAAAGAGATCCTTGGAGATGAGAGATTGAGGGAAGGATGAGCATTGCTCCCCAAGCCACAAATGAATCCTGTGCTTGTCCCAACATCTTTTGGTTCTCAGAGGAGTTAGAATTTTGGAATCTCTACAAACCACAGTGGAAGAAAACTTAGTGTGAGGATCTCTGGCCTTTCTCTAATCTTTTCTTCCTAGTTCTTTCCCCTTTTACTTTTCTCTTCTTTCTTTAATGTCTTTCTAACCTTTTCTCTTCTATTCCCCTCTTTTATTACTCCTATTTTTCTTTTTCCTTCTCTGACTTTCTCTATTTTCCTTTTAATCCTTGCTCTCCCTTCCATGGCAAAAGCTGATATTTTCCATGTTAACTTAGATGGAACCAACCAAAGGTAAATTTCCAGATGCTATTTATCTCCCTCATTTACCTTAACTTGAAGCCACATTACTATGTTGAGTGTGTTTGATTTCTGCTGTTCACTACACTTCATTATTGCTTTGGCTCTGGTTTCCTTTATAGATTTTGCTGATTCACTTATAAGCTGTGGCTCACTCAGAGGGCTTCAAGCTTGGATTTCCCCCCAGAATTATATCTTTTGAATTATTTTGCTCACAGTTAAAATTTCCTCTTTCAACTCCATATCTACGTCCTCCACTGAAAAAGATAAAAGAGTTCTAGCTCCTATACAAGTCCAGAAGGTAACTACATACTAAGTATAGGACAGCCTTTATTTCCATAGAAAATGCAGAAAATACAAATGATTGCCAGTGACCCATGAATGATGCAATGTTCCTTTCCTCTCTATTGAGTCCTGCCTTTACATACTGTTCTAAATAGGTCTTAAGCCTGCACACCTTATGGATTTGGACTTCCCTTTTAAGGGAATGATCTTGAGGTTGATAGACAATCCCCAATGTGTTGATGAGTCCTTTCCTCACCCCAGGACTCATACAGGCCATTGGCCTCATTATATCTCCCTAAGGGTTTGCACTCCTCCAGAAAAGAAGTCAGCTGGGGGATCGCTAGACAAGGAATCTCCTTTATGTTGGATCCACATCATACATAGCAGAAAACAAAGTCCAATTTCCCCTTTTCCCCTCTTGTATTGTGGCCTTAATCCCTTATTTCTCCCTTTGCTTTGGACCCTATGCTAAATATTCTGTGCAGGAACTCTTTATACTTCTAAAAGACTGGAGTTCTGGAACTCCTGCCACTCAATCACTTGCCTCTCCTCTCCGTGGCTGCCATCCAACAAGTTGGCTGTAAGGCTGAATCCAATAACTCTCCCTCTCCAACTTCTGGAGCCACATTGGCAAGAAGACATGAAATTGCAGTGTGCCTCAACACTACATCTGGCATTAGGGATGCCCAAAGGGAGAGAAAAGTTGTGATGTTTCATAGGCCTTTTACACCTGGAACATAGGTCCATTTTTAGGTCTCTGGATTCTTTTGTTTGTTCCACATCTCTCCAAAGAGATAACACCCAAAAGGAAACTTAAAGGGAAAGGGGGTGGGAGACACCAGGCACAAAGTTCCTAGAATCAAGACCAGAGTTGCTTGTTTGGTTCCCTTTCATGAGCCAAACACACAAGATAATTCTGACAAACTACCATTTAAGCCAACCAAATCATTTCCAGAGGATAATCACTTGTCTTCAGTGAGGTGCTAATGGACATGTCCCAATGGGTATCCCCCAAACCTCTCAGTTATGTTGTGAATCAGCATAGCCATACCCTCTGTGGGCAGGTGCAGTTGCAAGGATAGGGGTCCACTGGGTCAAATTGTTCACCCCCCTCACAAATGAAGTCACCAACAAAATGTTCGAGACTTATTAATACCCTTATCAGATGAGAATTCTCCTACTGTAATGAATCAGCCAATTAAACGCATTAAACAAAGTATAAAAACGTTTTTGAAATATTTGAAAACAATAGAGGTCACTGGATGAAATGGAATGATCCTACCCAGGTATACTGGAATTCACTGAAGAGACTCAGTCCCTTAATTTTTGATAAATTAGCAAAACAGCCCAGAACTCAGCATTCTAGTGTCTGGCAAACCTGGAGGAGAAAGCTAAGCCCCAGGGAGAGAATTCATTAAAAGGAGGTTGGGGAAGATGGTGGACAAGAGCTTCCATCATCTTCCACCCTCTCCCTACCTGCTCCTATCTTATCCAGAACACCTACTTGTGAGACAATGTGTCCCTGGCTTTGGACTATTTTAAAAAATTAACTATTCTTGCTATGCCCTCTGAGTAAGTACTCTTTTCTAAAAGCTAATTAAGTCTGGCTGTCTAATTGATGTCAGCTGATAATTAATGGAGATGCACAATGGGCTCATGAGCAATAACATTAGAAATAGGATTTCTATTCCCAACCCCCTTAGGGGTTACTCCTAGAATTCTAAGGAAAAATGTAGACCCACACCTGCTCACACTTACTGGGGTTGAGGGAGAGGGCTTCAGAGAACGTCCTATGAATCAAATATCAAACAGTGATTCATCTACTTCACTGGGGGAACATCAGGTTCTCCTGATCAACCCGTATTCACTCTAACAAAAATTCAACAAATATTTATCGAGCAATTTATTCTTTGTGACACAGACCCTGCAGCCTCACCTTTGCTTCTGGGCATGGAAGTATTTATTCTGTCTTTTTCCTCCTTAGCTTTCTGTCTTTCCCATGGTAATAACATTTCTCTATTATCCCCCTATTAAAGAACAGCCCAAGTATTTTCCCCTACCATAAACAGTCCACCAGTGTCTTTCTTGCTTCTGTTATTTCCTTGTTGTCTCTATACATTGGCCACTGGCTTCTATCTTGGGTCCAGTACTTGCTGGATTTCAGCTAGCTCTGAAAACTTACTCATCTTCCAAGATTTTCACAGATTTTTTTTTTTAGACTTTGCTCCCTAAACTTGGCAGCTTCTTTAATTCTGCTACTCTGTCCCAGACCCTGGACTAAGTCTTAGGGATACAAAGACAAGAGCTAAATGCTTTCTGCTTTTACTTAAAGAGGAACACTTGTAGTCAGTAAGAATTAACTAAATATGTACAGTCATTTTCATGTCAAATTCATTCCCCACCAACTGCTCTGCTTGGTTTTGACTCTATGATATTAGGCTTCTCCCCAAGAATAAGACATCCCCAGATCTCTCATCATCATGGAGACTGCTTACATTTGAGTATTCAGTGCCTCCTCAGCACCTTATTTTGCCTCTTGCCTTCTCTCAAATTGGAGATCTGAGCAAAAAACTCCACAGAAAGCTTCCCTTTATAGAGAGCTTAGACTTTGCAACTCTTCATTTTCCATTAGCTGCTCTGTTTAGTTTCAGTTCCAGGAATATCATGCCTTGTCCCCCTCCACCCCATCTCCATCCCAGCATCCTTTTGTGTATCATTTCCCAACATTAGATATAAGTTTTTTGAGGTCAGGAATAAGTACTTAATGTTTATTGATTTTTTTCCTGATTTTGGGTCTTTGAAATTTTTTTTCTTATTTTTGATTTTGATGAGTTTATTGATGATTATTATTTATTATGGAGAGAGAACTAGCAACTGGGAAGATCAGGCCACATCTCCTGCAGAAAGTGACAATTAAACAGTTTTCAAGGAAGCTGGACCTTCCCAAAGGCAAAGATCCTAATGAGGATTATATTTTAGAGATTTGGAGACCCAAGGAATGGTGAGGGGAAGGTAGGTGAGGGCAGCTTTCATGATTTCATAGGTAGAGCTCCTCCAGCTACCTTTGTAGATCATAATCTCTCCATGGCTAAGTAGATAGTCTTCATGAGTCACTGCAGCTGAAATAATTTATTAACAGTCAGCTTCCTGGGGATGAACTAATTTCTCTGACTATGGAAACAGTCTGCTGGGGGTCTGAATATCTCTGAAGCCTTTCCAGTTTGTTAAGAACTGCAAGGGTTTGTGCATGATGAGGACTCGGGGTCACATTATTTGACAAAGTGAGACATCAGGCATCAGAGTAAGATTGGTGGATAACAATCATAGCTAACATCTATAGAGCTCTTTAAGATTTGCAAAGAGCTTTACGTATTTGATCTCATTTAAATGATCCTTACAATGGCGCTGTTAGGTAGATGCTATTATTATCCCCAAATGAGGAAACAGGATTAGAGAGGTTGAAGGAATGCCCAGTCTCATAGCCGCCTGTAATCCCCTTGTCTGAGGAAAGATTTGAACCCAAGTCTAAGAAAGGGTGAGAAAAATGGGAAGAGGTATAGGGAGGGAAAAGAAACCTATTAAAGAAAGGGGGGAGACGGCACGGGACATTGTGGGACATTGTACCCCAGAGACAGCATAGAACATTGTACTCCCATAGTGAAAAAGTTTTCAGGCAAACTATAGGCAGGAAAATTCCTTTGCTTCCACTATGAACCCTTACCTGCCTAAATAGACTAGTGACCTTTGTCAAAGATGGTATCAACACTGTATAGCTTATGGTCCTTCAGCAACAATGCCGAACCAATCTGCCTGCACCTTCTGTCTATGATGATTATTACAAATATTTTATATACTGCCATAAATGTTGTTATTGTTCAGTCGTTTCAGTCCCATTTGACTCTTTGTGACCCCATGTGGGGTTTTCTTGACAAAGATACTGGAGTGGTTTGCCATTTCCTTCTCCAGTTCATTGTACAGATGAAGAAACTGAGGCAAACAGTCACACAGTTATTAAGTGTCTGAGACCAAATTTCTGTATGAAAAATCAATTCAATTTCCCTAGAAACTGAGGCAGTAATGGAATTAATTGATTTACCAAGCCTTTCACATCAGTTCTTTCTCTTTCCAGCTCTATACCCTCTCAACCCCCAAATCCTGTTTACTGGAGACATGTTTCAAAGAATTATAGAATTTCAAAGCTAGAAGAGACCTCACTGGCAATTTAGTCCAGTGCTGACTTGAAAAAAAAATCTCAATAACACACCTTAAAAATAGACATCATGACTATGCCCAAAAGGCATTAAAAGACTGTCTGCCCTTTGATCCAGCCATACCACTGCTGGGTTTATATCTCAGAGAGATCATAGGGGAAAAGACTTGTACAAAAATATTTATAGTCGTGCTCTTTGTGGTGATAAAAAATTGGAAATTGAGGGAATGCCCTTTGATTGGGGAATGACTGAACAAATTGTGGTATCTGTTGGTGATGGGATACTATTGTGCTCAAAGGAATAATAAACTGGAGGAATTCCATGTGAACCGGAAAGACCTCCAAGAACTGATGCAGAGTGAAAGGAACAGAGCCAGGAGAACATTGTACACAGAGACTGATTCACTGTGGTACAGTCGAATGTGACGGACTTCTGTATTAGCAGCAATGCAATGATCCAAGGCATTTCTGAGGGTCCTATGAGAAAGAACACTATCCACATCCAGAGAAAGAATTGTGGGAGTAGAAAAACACCACATGGTTTGATGGGAATATGATTGGGAATGCAGATTCTAAATGATCACCCTAATGCAAATATTAATAATACAGAAATAGGTCTTGATCCATGACACATGTAAAACCCATTGGAATTGCTCGTTGACTATAGGAGGGGGGTGAGAAAAGGGGAGGGAAAGAACATGATTCATGTAACCATGGACAAATATTCTAAATTAATTAATAAAATAAATAAACTTTTAAAAAAAGAAAAGAGTTGATTTGGGAGATATGGTAAAATTACGTATCATCAATGAGGGTCCAGGTGAAATTGTTTAACATAACTTTGTAGGAGAACAGTCAGAATGGTTGTGTGATTTTCTCCACCTTCTTTCGGCAGCAGAAACTAAAGTAGTAGACAATGGGAGTAAGCCAGTGCAGAAGTTTGGCACCTCACACGTTAAAAGATAGAATGAGGAGGACAGGTATGCAAAAGAAGAGGACCCTGTAGAGTTGAACTGGTTCAAGGGGTCAAGATGGGGAGATGAGAGAGTGACTAGCAGAAGTGGTGGCCTGGGAGAGAACCAAGGACTAGAAGGATTGGAGGTCAGGGTGTAGAGCAGTCATTCCCAAAGTGGGTGCCACCGCCCCCGGGTGGGTGCTGCAGCGATCCAGAGGAGCAGTGATGGCCACAGGTGCATTTGAGGGCGGTGAATAACTGTAAGGGGGTGGTGATAGTATGTGACAGGGGGCGGACGCTAAGTAATATTTTTTTTCTGGAAAGGGGGAGGTAGGCCAAAAAAGTTTGGGAACCACTGGTGTAGAGGAAGAGTAAGGAGAATTTGTTTTGGTAATGGTAATCTGTTTATGATGCCATCTTTCAAATCTATGTAATGTACTCAGCTGAAATTTATCTTGGTGTAAGGAGTACTTTGTTACTCTAAACCTAATTTCTACCAGACTCTGCCCAGTTTTCCCTCCAGTTTTTTGTCAATGCGTTCTTACCCCAGTAGTTAGAGTTTTCGTGTTTATTAAACACTAGATTTTGAGGTTCATTTGCTGCTATATGTTCTGTATCTCTCCCCAACCAGAGAGCCATTTCATATAAAAAATAATGTTCTTTAAAAGAAAAAAAAATGACAAAGAAAAAATTGGAAAACTCTAATCACATCAAAAAAGTCTGAAAATATATGTAGCCCAAGCTGGGTGGCAGAGTAGATAGAGCCATGGGCTTGGAGGCTTGGAATCAGAAAGACTCATCTTCATGAGTTCAAATTTGGACTTATATACTTCCTAGTTGTACTTAACCCCATGTGCTAAGCCTTTAGAATTGATACTGAGACAGAAGGTAAGGGTTTAAAATATATATTTATGACATGATTTTTAATATTAAGATTTCATGTCTATTTTGAATATTTTTGTATAATATGGAATAGAATATGTATACCAAAATCCATCTAATAATTTTGATGACTACTGCTTACTAATATAGTCTGAAGTTTAAAAGTGCCATTCCTTCTTCATCTTAACCTTTTTTCATTATTTCCCTTAATATTTCAGATTGTTTCTCCCATTGAGTTTTGTTATTTTTATCCAGTTCTATAACACATCCCTTTGACAGTTTGATTGGTATAGCATTCAAAGTGTAAATTAACTTTGGCAATATTATTATTTTTATTATGTTGGCATGCCTCAGCCATAAGCAATAAGCATTATTCCAACTATTTTAGTTGTTCATTATTACATTAAGGAACATTTTTATTGAATATAAAGAGGTATTTTGTGTGCTTCAGTAGATTGGTCCTCAAAAACTTTTTATATTTTGAAGATTTCCTTTTCTATAATTGCCTTTTGCATTTTGTTATTATTGTATAGAAATATTATTGATTTTTGAAGATTCGTTTATAGCCTGCAACTTTGATGAAGCTATTGTCTTAATTAGTTTCTTTACTGACTCCCTAGAATTTTATAAGTAAATAGGGATAATTTCATCTCCTCTTTGCCTATTTTTATATCTTTAATTTATTTCTCTTATTATTATTGCTAGAGTTCTCTAGAACTATGTCAAATAGCACTGAGTGAAGATTTTTTTTATTCCTTTATTTATTGGGAAAGCATTCACATTTCATGTGATGTTTGCTTTTGGCTTTAGATAGATACTTTTTATGACATTAAAAAAAGGTCCCTCTACACTCATATTTTGCAGGGAGTGAGGGGTTTGTTTCTTAATAAAATGAGCATTGTACTTTGTAAAAGGCTTTTTTCTCCATTAAGGTAACCATGTTGTTTGGGATTTTTAAAAATATAATTATATTGATTGTTTTCATAATGTTAAACCATCCTTGCATCCCTGATATAAATTGAACTTGGTCATAATGTGGATCAGAAAAAAAAAATATTGGTTTCTCCATCTCGTTGGTTGACTGGGACTCCTTTGCTAATTCTTAACCAAATTTATGGACTTTTTCATAGGCAAATGGGCCACTCTGGCTCTAGTTAAGCTCTAACAGGTTTGCTCAAAGTCAGAAAGCCCATCCTTCTATCTTATTGTCTTTATTACCTGCCCCTTTTTCAAAAATGTTCACTTTTGCCTTTAAGACTTTATAATTTAATCAATCTATTTGTTAACAAAGAACCAGTCTATTTGGTGGATTTCACTTTATGAAATTTCCCTGTTAGGCATAAAAAATGAATTTATTCAGCTTAGCCCCAATGGATACTGAATGGAAAGGAAGATGGTGCGGTGGGAATGTTGGACTTTCACACAAGCCTTGCACAAGTATGGGAGATGTCTGTTTTTAAAGGAAGCAGTGAACCAGGAGCAACAGATTGCAGGGAAATATAAACCACCACTTCTTAGGGCTTTGTACCATGTTTCAGAACTAAACCTCTGAGGGGATAGAAAGACACCTTCAAGTGGTGTAGCACAGAGGTGAAGACATCAGCTTTGCAGGTACAGCTGGTAGCCCAGAGATTGTAACAATGCATAAACTTGCTCTTGGACTTCCCCAGGTAGTTAAATGGGAATGAACCGTATCTGTTTGGTTTTAAGCCAAAGGTCTCCACTTGAAAAAAAAAACAAAAACCCTTCAGTTTTCTTCACTTGGAATACTTGGAAGTCTTCCCCATCCCTGCTGTCCCAGAGCCCCACTGGGACAGCCAGATGTTGAAAAGAGCCACCACCCCCACCAAGGAGGCAGGAATGCTCCTTTAGACTTCCCCTATTACCTTCTCCTTTTGCCCCAAGCTGTTCCAGAGACCACTGGGGCTTTCTGGTGGTAAGAAGTCCTGCAAGCCCCAGCAATGATCCCCTTCATAAACTATCCTCTCTCCTCCTTCTGTAGCCATGCAGACCCCATCACAGCTGTTTGACTATTTATTTACACAGCTTGGATGGGATGGGAGCCACAATTCTGTTCTTTCTGGTGACATGGAGGACCACCACCAGACCTTTCTTTTTTCTTCTGCCATTGCATCTTCAGGTCCACCCTTCCATGGTCATCTGACCTCCTAATGTGACCTGAGGACCCCCTCGGCCTTTCCACATGCCCTTCTCATGATTCTTAGGACTCTAAGGACTTCCCATCCACCCCAGGGCTGAATTTCATTCCGGAGTCATCATCCCCAACTAGTGAGCTCTTTGAGACAAGCTCAGATTGTCAGACTTTTTGTTTTCCTAGACCCTAACACAGTACTTGGCTCCTGGTAAATATATAATAAATGTTTTTTTTTCATTCATTCATAAAAATGAAAAAGCAACTTTTTAAGAAGGAATGGGTAAGGGGGCAGCTATGTGGCCAGTGCATAAAGAGCCAGCCCTGGGGATGGGAGGTCCTGGGTTCAAATCTAGCCTCAGACACTTCCTAGCCGTGTGACCTTGGGCAAGTTACTTTACCCCCATTGCCTAGCCCCTTCAGTCTTCTGCCTTGTAACTAAGACACAGTATTGATTCCAAGATGGAAGGTAAGGATCCTTAAAAAAAGCCCTTAAAAAATAAGAAGCAAGTAACTTCTTTGTGGTCAAACAGTTTATAGGTTTAGGGAATAAACGATTCTGGTATGTCTTGTTTGCTGCTTTTTAAGAGCAAACTGTAACTGAAGGCTGTCCATACAAGGTTTCTCTCACACATATATAGCATGGGCGCATATTAGGATCAATGGACTTGCAGTCTTTTTGATCTATTTCCTCTCTTCTCCCTCCCTTCCACCACCCCCCCAAACTCCAAGGAGCTGGCTATGAGCTATGAACCCCCAAATGTCTACAACTCCTTCCCTGTGTCCTAGAAGTAACCTTGATGTGGGAGGATACACTAACTACCCAAACTGGAAACATGCACTAAACATGAAGGCAAAAGCAAGTGTGATCATAATACTTAATCTAGGAAAGGCACAAGCGAGGATAATCCCAACCCAACAGTCTGCCTATGGAGTACTCAGAGCTGGGTCAGACACTGAAGATGCCGAGGCGCCCCTGCCTCCCAGGCTCCCGACTTTTGTCCGGCCACTGGACTTGGATGAGAGAGAGTGAGGCTGACACCTTTGTGCAACTCTGCCTCACGTCCAGTTCATGAGCAAATCTAGGCATCGCCCCGTGATGTGGATTGAATGATTTAGCAATGGTCCTCTTTGAAGGATAAACAGTCACAATGGCAAGTGAATCAGAAAGAAAACAGTGGAATAGGATAAAGAAGGCAACCTTTAAAAGTTAGTTCATTGGCAACTAGAGGACAGACTCTAGTGAGGAGAAGCCCAGCTCTTGACAGGTGTAGAAGATTTCAAGAGCCTCAGAACTTATGTGAAGATGGCATAGCAAAATGGACAGGCAGAGACAGTTACCTAAAGGGAAGGGGCCAGGATTCTAGACTTTCTCTGCTTGGCCTGGGCAGATCCAGCATATTAAATGGAAGTTGCAATCCTGAAAATTACCCAATTACAAACCCAAAGGTGGCAAGCCTTTATTTCTTTTTTTTTTCCCATGGGAAATCTAAAGCATGAAAAAAGTCTGTATACTTTTTTTGGTTTAAAATATTTGCTTCATTTTTTACACATAGGGTTCATCACAGGCCTTTGTGAGTTTTCAGTATTCTTATTGGGGTGTGGGGGGGAAGGCCATTAAAGAAGGAAACATCTCCCAAGAAGAAGAAATAGTGCTAACATTGTGCTGTTTTGTTAGGTTGTTTCTGGATGGGGGAAAGAAGATCTTGGAACTATGACAGTTAGAGATACTGACCATTTGAGAAAATTTCCCAGTAGAGAGAAGAAACATTAATACCACTAAATTCAACTGAGTCATGTATAATTGTCATAGGGATTGCAACACCCTCCTCAGGGGGGGTATAATTACCATAGGGATTATATAATTGTCACAAGACTAAAAAATCTCTTTGAAGAAAGAAACATTTTAGGAAAAGGAGCTCAATAACTCTTTGAATCTAAAAGATGAATTGCTTGAAGAAGGCACCATGAAGATGCCTGAAGAAAACCTCCACAGCATCAGAAGATCCAGCATGAATTCTGGAGTATGACTGATTAAACTTTGAGGGGTTGAACACAAGTATTTTGAATGCATGCCACAGGGGAATGCTCCCCTAATTGGTTTATTGTCAATGGGCCTAGCAAACATTGGTTTGTTCTCTATCTCTTTCATTTCCCTATTATCTCTAACTATTGAATATTGTATTCACCTTTAGCTAGAAGAACTTTAGAGATTCAAGATAGTTATGTAAAATGATTCGTTGTAGAGATTTGTCTCCCAAAGAATCACAGGGGGGATTGTGAAAAGAAATTCTCAGTTCTCTTTGTTTATTCTGAAACAATAACTTAAATGCCCCTACTTAGTACCTAACTAGATTGTGAAGACAGGATTACTTCTCCTTTGCTTTTTTTTTTTAATTAATCAACAAAAGCGAATACAACCAAGGGAAACTCATACTATAGGAGTTTGCACTTCCAAAAGGAAGACTAAAACCCACATGCTGACCTAGTAACATGTGAACCCAAACTGGATGACAACTCGGAAACATGTGAATCCTAGGAGGAGAATTAACACCCTTAGTGGTGACAACTCAATCCCACAGACATTGCCCCTGGGCAGGACTGGACAATTTGGAAACTGTGATTGGCCTCTTTGAAGAGGGGCAGGAACAGGAATCCACCATAAAAGCCATGAAATCCCTGAGAAGTCAGGCTGGTGAAGTTGAGTCTAGTGGAGAGTGTCTCCTGGAGATAATCTTCAAGGGAACTTCACTGGAGACTGTGGCTTGGATCGTGGCTTCAACTTGGATTCTGACTTCTGAACTACTTCATTGGGTGAGTGAAAGGCTGACTCCTTTCCTAGTTTCCTAAGAGACTAGCTTCCATCTTGGAGGAGGCCACGTGGTTACTCACTACAGCCCTCCTGGCTGAGGACTAGCATAGGTATTTTTCTCTAACCTCTCTCACATTTTCTACTTTATCATTCCCACTCTATTTTGTAAGTAAACTTCTGACTTGAGATATAATAACTCCGACGACCACATTACTTCACATAATTTAAGTCCAACCACTAAATTTAACCTTTATAGTCATAAGTATATTGTAATACCTCAAATGGGTCAGCTAGGAGGTGCTATGAATAGAAGAGAAGGCCTGCATTCAAATCTGTCTTCAGACACTTATTAGCTAGGTAACCCTGGACAAGTCACTTAATCCTGTTTGTCTCACTTTCTTCATCTGTACAATGGATTAGAAAAGGAAATGGCAAATGACTCTAGTATCTTTGCCAAAAAAGTCCCAAATGAGGTCGTAAAGAGTAGAACATGGGGGCAGCTGGGTAGCTCAGTGGATTGAGAGCCATGTCTAGAGATGGGAGGTCCTAGGTTCAAATCTAACCTCAGATACTTCCAAGCTGTGGGACCCTGGGCGAGTCACTTAACCCCTATTGCCTAGCCCTTAATGCTTTGAACACAGTATTGACTCTTAAGACGGAAAGTAAGGGTTTAAAAAAAAAAGTAGGACACAACTGAATGACTTATCAACCACAACAGCAACAGTGGGTCAAATGGAGGTGGTTAACAAATCTGCACACCAAATTGACCTGTCCTCCTATGAAAGGCAACTAAAAATGCAAAGCAGGCAGTAAGTACTCAACGAGTGCCAGACTTGGGAGCCAAAGAGACCTTAGTTTAAATCCCATCTTTGATATTCCTTAGCTATGTGGCCATGTCCTAGGCACTCAGGCCCTCTATGTCTTTGTTACTGTCCCCTGTAAAAGGGAAAATTAATAGCTCCAAGATAATACTTGCAAGATCGTTGCAAGAATCAAATGAAATAGCATATGTACTTAAAGCTTTCAGCAAACCTAGAAGAACACGCTTGAGTCATCTATAAATGAAAGAGATCAGTAGAAGTAATAAATGTTAGAGGGGCCCAGAGAATAAAGTATCGTAGATGGAGATGCATCAGAGAAGACTTTACCGAGGTAGGAGAGATTTGATGGTGCCAGAATTTGGATGAGACCCCTTTCAGCTTTAACATCCTCTGATTCGACGAAGAAAGACTTGGGGGGGGGGGGGGCTGAGAGGAGGAGGAGAAAAGACCCAAACCATAGGAGTGAGATAGTGAGAGAAGAGAACCTGGAATAATATGTAACTGTTTGCCTTTGCCCTCTACTGGGTTCCATTTGATGAAGTGGGAAAAGAAAGACAAATGCTTCTCTTTTCATTGCTCTTATTCTCCCTCCTCTGTTCCCAGCTGTTTCATCCCCAGCTTCTCCAAAGCAAGAGTAGTAGTTGAGGTAGTATGATGTACAGGAAAGGGTGCTCCATTTGGAGTCAGAGGACATAGTTTGAGTATTGATTTTGCCATTTAACATTAATGATAACAACAATAATAAAAGCTAGCATTTATGTAGCACTTAGGTTTGCTAAGCTAAACATCTCTTTTGCAAATATCTCATTTGAACCTCACAAAAATAGTGAAAGACAGGTGTTATTATTATCCCCATTTTACAGAAGAGGAAACTGAGGCAGACAGGTTAAGTGACTTGCTCAGGGTCACACAGCTAGTAAGTGTCTGAGACCACTCTCTCCATCTTGGTACTTAGCTTTCTCATTTTGTAGAAATATGGTTCAGTGAGTTTATTACTTACATGACTTTGTATGAATGGTGTCCATCAACCTCAAATTGGTGTGGGTGGAGATTTAAATTAGATGACCTCAAGGGTTCTTTCCAGCTTTAAATCTATGCTGCTATCAACTTCAGCTATGGTAATCCAGAACTTTCCTAAGTCCTAGAAAATGTAGCAATTCTTCTTTAAAACGAAATGTCAAGCACAATCCATTTGGGGTAAGCTAGGTGATGTGGTGGATAGAGCTCTGAGGCTGTAGTTGGGAAGACTTGAGTTCAAATCTAGCCTCAGTACCTACTAGCTGAGTGAGCAGGTCACTTCACCCTGTTTACCTCAGTTTCCTCGTTTGAAAAATGAAGCTAAAAAAGGTAATGACAAACCCACTTCAGTATCTTTGCCAAGAAAACCCCAAATGCATCCGCAAAGAGTCAGACATGACTGAAACGTCTGAACAACAACACAAGCCACCAAGAGAAACAGAAGAACAAGGTTTCGCTGCCTTTATGCCTTTTTAAGCAATTAGACATTTATTAAATACTTCTATGACATTCCCCTTTCGGCACGTTGGCACCATGTTGCTGTATCTCCTTCATCGAGATTCTTCTTAGTATCTATCACTGTATTTGCAGTCTGGATATCGATAAGCGTAACGAGGATCACAAGTTCTCAGGGGTTTCAAGATACCCTTCAGCCTGCTGGCTGCATCGATGACCTCCTGGTCTGAGAGCGAGGGGTCCCCACAAAGCGCCAGAGCAGAGTCTATCTCCTCTTGGACAGGCTGGGGAAATTTCTCTTTGAGAAGCCGAGGCAGCAGTTGCTGACAAGCCATCACTAAGCTCTGTTTCTCCTTGACTGAACTGCAAGAAGGAAATGGAGACTGACAGTCTAAAACCAGGCAGCTAAATATGTCCTTGTATTCTTCTTGCCTGTCTAGAGTCAGACTACCTAAAAGAGAAAGGAAATAAAAATATAGATTTTATTCAGTTGCCATCCTTACCCCTGACAGAGAGTTAACTCAAGTTTGTTTAGCAGAGAATCTTTTTTTTTTTTCTATAGAGTTTTTCTAGATAGGCTTTCGAGGACAACCTGTTTCTTTTCTGAAGTGGGCAGGAGCTTTGCTCAAACGAATGGAAGTAAAAATGTTACATATTTAGCATGGCAAATAGGCTGAAAGTGGACTTACAAAATCCACATTAAAAGTATCCCAAATAGGGAGCAGTGAGCTGGCTCAGTAGATTGTGAGCCACGCTTAGAGATGGGAAGTCCTGGGTTCAAAACTGGCCTCAAGACATTTCCTAGCTATGTGACCCTGGGCAAGTCACTTAACCCCCACTGCCAAAATCCTACTGCTCTTTTGCCTTGGAGCTAACAGACAGGTATGATTCTAAGATGGAAGGAAAGGGTTGTTTTTTATATATCTCAACTCTTGGAATTTTAATTCCATACCACATACATAAGGACTGGTGGATTTCTTAGGTTACCAGGATGACAATTTTCTTTCCCCTTATGAGGTCTAGAGATATGAGAGATGACCAGAGCCACACGGAGGGGAGGGCCACTATGCCCTTGGGCAGGAACGTAGAGGGTACAATAGCACTCGGGCTTTGCTTCCTTCCTTTAGGTCCCCTATGTCAGGCAAAGATGCTCATTTCCTTTCCCTTATTCACTTCAATGACACTTGCCCAGATTAGCTAGTAATAGCTCTGGAAATAACCCAATATGTGAGTCAGATGGTCAACTGGGAAAATGATGAAAAGATGCCAGGCCTAGGTGGCTACCTTGTCAATTTTTAAAAATTCTAATTCACTCATCCACCTCATTCACTTCCATGATTTTTAATTTTGAAACTTTATAAAAAGCAAATGTGTCAAAATGGATTACAAAACATACCAATGAATCAGCTAGACATTTAAAATTTAGATAAGGAATAAAAAGCATCTGCAATGAAAGTTTCTTTCCCCCAGCATACCAATCTCCGAAGGGAAAATGAGGATTTAAATGTTGAGAAAGAAAGGAAGTAGCAGGGTTGACACGAATGTGTCAGGACAGAAGCACTGATCCTCCCACCTGAATCTCTTGGGACATGCTTGGGGTAAAGCATGCGTCCACGTATCCGTCCACTGGGCTCTGAGAACCAATAGGGATTCTAACAGTTCCCTGAGATGAGAGGGAGTTAATATTTTCTGCTGACTCCTGAACTTTGGATGATCTTCCTCTCTGACAAACCAAAGATGTTTGTGCTCAAAATAAATGAAAAGATATGAAAGATGGGCAGGTGAATCTCAGCCTCCCACCTTGCCCCTCCCCTCCACCTTCCCTGTCTTGCAAAAATTCTCCTATGACAGCTGCTTTTTAGAGTACATGCTGAGTACCTTGCTGCTTGTCAATGACGCCCACTGTGCTGGCATCTCGGATGAACAGATGCCCATTGTCAAAAATGCCAAACGTGCCAGCATCAATGCGGGTAAAGTAAAAGAAGTAGTTCAAGTCATTGTTCCTCAGGGAGTCCATGATGCCAAGGAGCTGATATGCCAAGTCAGCTGCCTGGTCTGCAGGTGAGTTGTAGAATCCATCCAAGGGCTGTGTGCTGGTGCTGACCAGGAATCGACCACAAGAGCCTAGGTACCTGGGCAAGGGCCACCCTTCTGCCCCGGGGAAAATCTAGAATAGATGAAAGAGGAAGAAGTTTTAAAAATGATCTCTCTATGTTTCTGTTACTTTTTTTTCTTCTTCTCTTTCCTTGTCTCTCTTTGCATATTGACAAATGAAGATTAGCTTATCCTACTCTTTCCAAAATCTGTCAGCAAAATACCCTGAAGCCCTTTGTACCATTTTTCTCACTGTAGCAATGCTCTGTTTGTTAATGGGAGAGTTAAGTAAAATGAGGCAGGCCAGAACGCTCTAGTCTCTTAATCTATCTCCTTCCCCCACTCCTCCTGGGTTTCATTATAATAATATTGATTGAAATCATTATTTGCCTGTAGCTTGGTTTCATCTAGGCCTTGGGCCAGTGATTTAATTAAATGTTTACAGATATATGAAGGATACGCACACATACGTACAGATAAATGTTTATATATACAGGGACATATAGACATACATGCAATATATATTTTACTTCTTTATATTGATATCTTTCTATCCATTTGTCTATCTCTATCCATTTATCTATCTATCTATCCATCTATCTCCATCTATCTATCTATCCCTCTCTATCCATCTATCAATCTATCTATCTATCTAGCCATCCATCTCTATCTCTCCATCCATCTATCTATCAATCATCTATCTAGCTATCCATTTATCTAGCTATCTGTCCCTCTATCCATCTGTCTATCCCTCTATCCATTCATCCATCCATCTATCTATCCCTCTATCCATCTATCTATCTATCTACCTATCCCTCTAGTCATCTATCTATCTATCCCTCTATCTATCCCCCTATCTATCCCTCTATCTATCTATCTATCTATCTATCTATCTATCTATCTATCTATCCATCCATCCATCTTGTCTATCTCTCTATCCATCCATCTATCCCCTCTATCCATCTATCTATCCCTCCATCTATCTATCTATCTATCTATCTATCTATCTATCTATCTATCTATCTATCTATCTAATCTCACCAGGAATGGAACCACCTTCACAGAGTAGGACAGGCAAATTGCCATGATAATTTGTAATAAGACACATTTATTGACCTTTGAGCCCCTTCTTACCCCCACAGAAAAAAGAAAGCATGAAAAGTGTTGTACTGTGATATTTGTCTTCTATTACAACTTGAGCAATATTACAAGAAAGTATGATTATAACCCTTAGCAAACTATTCACTGCTTGGAGGGGAGGAAAGGGGGGGAAGAAAAATCTGAATTTTAAGATGTCAAAAATTGTTTTAAATTGTTTCTACTTGTAACTGAAAGAATAAAAATAGTTTTTTTTAAAAAAGCAATGTACAAATCATAATGAAAATATGTAATGGAGACAGTATTGTTTAGTAGAAAGAAAAGCACTTTTGGCCTGAATTTGAAAGCAATTTTTCTACCTGTTACCTGGGTGACCTTGTACAAGTATTGTCACTTGGACTACATGACCTGTTGAGGTCCTTTCCAGCTCTAAATCTATGATTCTTTAGGAGATTACAGCGCTGGCATTAGGTCAGTGTTTCTGCCAGGATTGGAACAATGGAACAGTTAATATTTCATAATGTAAAATATCTGGAAATTGGATCTTCTATTTTTATTGTTACGGATGGCCAGTAATTCCTACCCCACCCTCCAAGATTCTAGATCACATAAATCAGGTCTAATCTTAGGGACCTTACTAAGAAGGTCATCTTTCTGACCTTTTATATTTTCTCCCAGAATTTTCTTTGAGAAAATACCCAAACATCATGTCTAAACTTCCCATAAACTCTCCCCTCTGTTCCATGTAGGTAAGCATATGTCTGCTTCTTCCACATGTTTCTACACAAACTCAGTCATTGCCTGCCGTTTGTTGGCCTGGAACATCCGTTCTCAAGAACATTCTTCTCAAGCTACATGGGCAAGCACACCTCAGCCCTGTGCTTTTGTCACGAATCATATCAACTATGCTGGGGTGTTTGGAGAAATTCCTTTCCCTATCCCATAGAAAAAGGAAAGTGAAAAATGAAACCACTTTAGTCTAGTTGCCAGCACAGAGTAGGTGCTTAGTTTATTGACTGCCCAACTGAATAAAAGGGCCAAAAGCAGTCTGTTCCGATATATAAGTCAGCAGAGGAGCATGGCTTCTCTGGCCAGAATCTGACTTCCTGAGTCAGTCTTCTTGAGTTAAGGCCCAGTAATTGAAAACCAAGAAACTGTTTATAGCTTTTCAACAAGGTGCCACTGGGTAGGTCCATACTCTCCATAAGGAGGTGCTTTCCTGACCCTGAGGAAATTTTATGCCTGATAAACTCATTAAGTTGATTTGAAGTTTATCAAGTTGAATGAATAGACACATGATCATTATATTGTCCTGAAAATGGAATCTTTGTGGTCCCAACAAATTGAAGTGTACCTTTGGCACATTGGTCCATATCTACATGTCTGGAGAGTAGTTAGCTCATTTCTTATTGCCTTCCCCAATGATGTATACCAGGATTTCTAACAATATCCGTCAGGCAGTTTGAAGGCACCACCAGAAGTCTTTTGTGAGGATCAAAAACTCCCATAGGTGTCAGGTCTGGAATTTACACTCACCCCCAAATTATACAAATTCAACAAAGTCTTATAAAGTTTCTGCAGGTTCATGCCTGCCTTGGTACTCAATGGGGCTGTAACAGCCTCCCAAATATTGGAGGAAATAAAACAAGACAAAACAACTAACAAGGGAAAAGGCCAAAAAAGGTAAAAGAAAAAGAAAAAATGCTGTTTCCTTCTCCAGAAAGGAAAACATTTGGTTGAACTCCAAAGATATACCTATATAGCATAATCTCCATGGATCACTTCTTAGTTGTTGTGGCCCAATACAATAGAAGAGGCAGTCCAAGCCTGCTAAAACTTTTTTTTTTTTTTAAAGAAAACTATCCTGGTTGAATTAGCTTGACTTATCTTTCTTGGACTGAGTAGGGTGGCTTAAAATAAAATCAAATGAACATTAAAATCCTCAAAGATTTTGGGGGTTCCCCAAAAAAGGATTCAACATTGAGGTTAAATGGAAGACAAGGGAATAGCTGAGTGGCTCAGTAGATTGAGAGTCATGCCTAGAGATGGGAAGTCCTGGGTTCAAATTTGGTCTCAGATATTTCCTAGCTGTGTGATCCTGGGCAAGTCACTTAACCCCCATTGCCTAGCTCTTCTGCCTTGGAACCAACACATAGTATTGACTCCAAGATGGAAGGTAAAGGTTTAAAAAAAGTTTTTTTTAATGAAAATCAAGCTTCCTATTCTGGATGAGGTCAGAAGATACTATACATGGCTCAGGACTTCCCCCTGGACAATTGGCTCACTCAGCCTGGTTCCTGTCCTGGTTGTTGACCTTAGGCAGTCATATTTTTTTTTTTTGGTTTATTCTCCATCTGCAGTCTACTTTGGGAAAATCTCCAAATATAGCTTGTCTCTATACATCTATAGACATAGATAAAAGGGGTCCCCTTAGCTCCTCATGTGGAGCCTGTTTGGGGAGGTTCAAATTCCCAGTGTGTATAACAACAGATGTTTTGGGAACAACTCTAGAGACCTTGCAATTTCATCCATGACTATGGTTCACAGATATTTCTGGGAAGGAGAAAGAAGTCAGAGGAGAGAGAGAGAGAACCAGAATTGAAAAGGAAGAAAACATTTCATCTTGAGATGGGGCATGTGGGTTGAGCCATTAACCCCAACATGTTTCCCCAGTGCCTTCATCCAGAGGACCTGGGAAACTCTGACTACAACGATGTGATTTTGAGAACTCTATACAATAGGGTGAGATCACCTTTCACAGATATTATTGGGTCCCATCACCTCTCTGAATTGAGGGGAAGGGGCTGATGTTTTGCCTTCCTTTGGTATTCAAGCAGCAACTCCCTCCTGCTCCTCTCAATCAGAAAACGTTTCAGTATCTGAGTTGATCAGTCTAGAGGGAAAGCCACTGGGGCTAAGGTGTCAGAGAGAACAATCAGATGTCCCCAAGAATTAGCCACTGGGTGGCTGGGTCTGCCCACTACTGCCCACTGTGTTCTGAGCATTCTGAGCCGGGCTAGAGTGAAAGGAGAAAAAGCTACATAACATCCAGAGAGAGTATTTATAATCCAACCCCAATTCACTGCTAGACAGAATACAAATCCAGTGTCTAGAATGAAAAGAGGGATACAGAAGAGGGATTATGCTGCCTGGGCTTTGTCTGGATTCCTCTGCTCCTAGCATTCAACCCTGTTTGCTACAAGCAAGCTACTAAAATCTTATTATACTTACAAGCACCTCAGATAACAATTCAGAGAGAAACCAGTGTTTATTTCAACCCTCCAGAAAAAGGCACAAAATGAAAAACATTCATAGGAGCCCATAAACAGATACAGAAAACACACAAAGTATTTGTAGTAGTTAGTTCGTAAGAGCTCTAACTTCTAATAAGTTTGAAGAGTTATTAATTTATAACCTTTAAGTTTTAATAATTTTTTGGAGAATTTTATTAATTTATTTCTTTGTTGGTTACATTAAAATTCCTAGGCATCTTCCTCCTTCTTTCCCCTTTCTGAATTAGAGAAGACATCATTTGACAAAAAAAAACAAAAAAATGTAGGCTCCTCAGCAGATAGAGAGGCATACCTGGAGATGGGAGGTCCAGAGTTCAAATATGACCTCAGACACTTCCTGGCTATATGATCCTGGGCAAGTCACTTAAACCCAACTGCCTACTTTTTACTACTCTTTCCCCTTGGAACCAATACTTAGTATCAATTCTAAGTCAAAAGGTAAGGGTGTGTGTTTCTCTGTGTGTATATGTGTGTGTATGTATAAAATTATGACTTTCATGTTTCTATTTGTTAGTTCTTTCTCTGGAGGTGAACATTCACAAGTTATCCTTCAAACATTAATTCTGTAGCTACATATAATGTTCTCTTGATTCTACTCATTTTGTTTCCCCTAATTTTATGTAAATCTTTCCTCGTTTTAAAAATATTAACCTTCTCATCATTTTTTATAGTGTAGTAGTATTCCATCATAATCATATGCCACAACTTGTTCATCCCCAGTTGGTGTGCATTCCCTAGATTTCCAATTTTTTTCCACCACAAAGGGAGCTGCTATAAATATTTTAGAACATAGAGGTCCTTTTCCTTTTTCCCTGACCATCCTAGGAAACAGACCCAGCACTGCTGGGTCTAAGGCTATAGACAGTTTTATAACTCTCTGGGCGTAATTCCAGATTGCTCTTCAAAATCATTGGATCAGTTCACAGTTCCATCAGCAGTGTCCCCATTTTTCCACATCCTTTCCAACATTTGTCATGTTGGCCAATCTGATAGGTGTGAGATGATATTTCAAAATTGTTTTGATTTGCATTTCTCTAATCAGTAATGATTTAGAGCATTTTTTTCATATGAGTAATATATGGCTTTGATTTTTTCATCCCAAAATTGTCTCTTCAATGTCTTTTGACCATTTACCAGTTAGGGAATAGTTCATATTCTTATAAATTTGACAAAATCCTTCATATATATATACATATATATATATTTAAAAAACTTACTTATTAAAGATTTAGAGCACCTTTTCATGTGCTTATTGATAGTTTTTATTTCTTTATCTGAAAATTGCTGATTCATGTCCAATTGGGGAATGGTTTGATTTTTTTGCACAATTGATTTAGCTCATAAATTTGAGTAATTAGACCTTCATCAGAGGTTTTTGTTATAAAGATTTTTTCCCAATTTGTTGTTTCCCTTCTAATTTTGGTTGCACTGGTTTCTAAATTAGAGAAATGCAAATTAAAACAACTCTGAGGTACTGCCTCACACCTAGCAGATTGGCTAAAATGACATCAGGGGAAAGTAATGAATGTTGGAGGGGATGTGGCAAAATTAGGACCTTAATGCATTGCTAGAGGTGTTGTGAATTGATCCAACCATTCTGGATGGCAATTTGGAACTATGCCCAAAGAACACTAAAAAACTATCTGCCCCTTGATCCAGCCATACTAGTCCTGGGTTTGTACCTCAAAGAAATCATAAGGGAAAAGACTTGTACAAAAATATTTATAGCTACGCTCTTCATGGTGGCAAAAAACTGGAAAATGAGGGGATGCCCTTCAATTAGAGAATGGCTGAACAAACTGTGGTATCTGCTGGTGATGGAATATTATTGTGCTGAAAGGAATAATGAACTGGAAGAATTCTATGTGTACTGGAACAACCTTCAGGAATTGATGCCGAGTGAAAGGAGCAGATCCAGGAGAACATTGTATACAGAGACGGATACACTGTGGTAAAATCGATTGTAATGGACTTCTGTACTAGCAACAATGCAATGACCCAGGACAATTCTGAGGGAATTATGAGAAAGAACGTTATCCACATCCAGAGGAAGAACTGTGGAAATAGAAACACAGAAGAAAAATAACTGCCTGATCACATGGGTGGATGGTGATATAATTAGGGATGTTGACTCAAAGTGAACACCTTAATGCAAATATCAATGACATGGAAATTGGTCTTGATCAATGCCACGTGTAAAACCCAGTAGAATTGTGTATGGGCTATGGGAGGGGGTGGAAGGAGGGGAGGGATAGGACATGAATCCTATAACTATGGAGAAATGTTATAAATTAATAAATTAAATAAAACAAAAAAAATACTTTACTTTCCATCTTAGAATCTATGTATTGGTTCCAAGGCAAGAGAGTGGTAAGGGCTAGGCAATGGGGGTTAAGTAACTTGCCCAGGGTCACACAGCTGGGAAGTGTTTAAGGTCAGATTTAAACCTAGGATCTCCCATCTCTGGATCTGACTCTTAATCCACCCAGCTGCCCCCTCTTTATGCCTCCTCATATTTTAGATATTATCTGAAAAAACTGTCTATAATATTTTCCCTTCAGTTTTCTACTTTTCTTTTCATCATGGCTACATTAGATTTATTTTTACAAACCCTTTTACATTTAATATAATCAAAATTATTCATTTTATATCTCACAATATTCTTCATTTCTTGCTTATTTTTAAATTCCTCTCATCCACAAATCTAGTAGGTAATACATTCCATGTTCTTCTAATTTGCCTGTAATATTTGCCTGTTTGTCCTCTAGGTCTTATAGCCACTTTGATCTTATTTCGGTAAATGGTGTAAGATATTGGTCTATACATAGTTTCTGTTATTAACTTCTAAGAGTTAACAATTCATAAGAATTCTAAGTTTTAATAACTTTTTTTTAAACCCTTAG
This sequence comes from Gracilinanus agilis, assembly GCF_016433145.1. Lineage (NCBI taxonomy): Eukaryota > Metazoa > Chordata > Mammalia > Didelphimorphia > Didelphidae > Gracilinanus > Gracilinanus agilis. The sequence goes on from NC_058132.1 coordinate 405,632,051, forward strand.
CTTCAGTCTTAGAATCAATGCTAAGTGTCAGCCTTAAGGCAGAAAGAGTGTTAAAAGCTAGACAATTGGTAAGTGATTTGCCCAGAGTGACACAGCTAGGAAGTGTCTGTTTGAACCTGGGACTTCTCATTTCCTGCTCCAGGTTCCTGCTCCCTATCCCACTGAGCCACCTCACTGCTCTGAGATGAAATAACGTTTAAGAATTTCCTCTTAGTAGAAGGGAACTGGACTTAGGGCTCTCCACAAGGGAGGACCTTCCCATTCTAATGGATTCTTTACTTCTCCCACTAGAGCCTGCAGTCTTCCCTTTACCCACTATACCAATTTGTGCTGCCAATGGAGCTGAAGACCCAGAAAAGACATTTTTTACCTCCAGAGTCCTTGGTTTACCTCCAGAACATCCAACAGTTCAACATCAAAATCATTATTTCATTATTATTTTCATTTATTAATTTCATTATTTCATTATTAATGAAAATGACACTAACAAAGACGCATTGCCATCTGCTTTGGGGCTGCGCTCTCAGGACCAATGGACATTTCTATATAACATGCAGCTGAAAACTCCTGTGTGTTTCCCCCACTGGAACAAGGGCTGAGAGAATTCAGGGGCTATATTCATTTTCTTTTTGTATCTCCAAGGCTTATCACAACACTTGCACATAGTAAGCACTCAGAAACAACTGGTCCTGGAGTCAGGAAAACTTGGGTTCAAATTTGAATTCTGACATTAGCTGTATGACCCTGGGCAAGTCACTTAAGCCCTGCCTCAGTTTCCTCAACTGGAAAATATATAGCCAGGCACTTTGTACTTGTACCAAATAAGATTATACTACACACTAGGCATTATATAAATGCTTTTTATCTTCCATTTTACAAGTACTTTTTCATCTATCCAAGTACTCATGGTATCACACTGTGGTTTCATTTTCCCCCTCCTGCAAGGTAAGTACATATTGAAGCCACAGAACAAGCAGCAGCCTGACATTCTGATGAATTTTAACCTTTTTTAACCCTCAGAGACCAATTACAAAGGCAGCTAAATAGTCTAGTGGATAGTGGGCTGGACTAAAACTCACTTGGTATGTAACCTGGATAAGTTTAACCACTTTAACCTCTGTCTACCTCAATGTCTTACTAAATAAATAAAATTGTGAATGCTGCCAATAAAATAGGGATAATAATAGCACCTACTTCCCAGGGTTGGTGTGAGCATCAAATGAGATGATATTTGCAAAGTGCTTAGCAAAATTCCTGGCACAAAGATGATGTTTAATAAACGCTTTCTCCCTTTTCCCCTTACCCCCTTTGGCACCCTTAGACTTTCATTGTTATGGGACCATATTGAGAGCTTGCATTATGTCATAAGGGAACTTTTTTTTTTTTTTTTAGAAAGTCCCTAGGTGGCAACCCCCTTTCTCACTGTGTCATGGCCAAATCTTTATGACTCCAATTAGGATTTTCTTGGCAAAGGTATGGAAGTAGCTTGCCATTTCCTTCTCCAGCTCATTTTGTACATGAGGAAACTGAGGCAAAGAGGATTAAGTAACTTGCCCAGGGTTACATAGCTAGTAAGTGTTTAAATTCAGATTTGAACTCAGGAAGATACATTTTCCTAACTTAAAGATGTGGTATTCTAGCCACTGTGCCACCTAGCTGCCCTTCTCTTTTATAGTTACAGAAGAAGGATGGCTTCTTTGACTAGAGTTCCTCCTCTTATCATTGAGTTATCTTGGTTTAGCCCTAACCTCTGATACCCAATCAGAAGCTATACACAGTCTTCTCAAGGTGAAAGTGGGCATTTTTGCACTTGAAGAGAAGAATCTCCATCAAACTGATGGGAGCATGCTCTCCTGATTGATGCCCAATCCTGCTTTCTTTCTCTCTTCCTCTAACCCACGTTAAGAGAAAGGACAAAAAGGTAAAAAGTCAGAAGAGGTAAAAGCATTCAGGTGTTTCATAGGCAAGGACAGCAGGGCAACTCTTCAGACATGAATCCATCCTCTTGAGATCCAGGCAACTTATCATCTTGGGGAGTCCCCTTTTACTGAAAATGAATCAAGAACAGTGTATCTTTTCAACAGTGCATTATTGGGCATGCCCAAACTGTACACAAAAACATGTTTTCATGACTCCAGACAAAGGATCATGCTCCATCAAGTCATCAAGGTGATTGATGAATACATCAAATTGATCAAGGAAATAAATTCTTTCCCTCTATTTAACATGCCTACTGGACTTTTCTTTCCTTTTAGACCTGATCTGTATGCTATTTTGAGATCCTAAGCTTCAATACACTGTTAGCAAGACTGGTCTCTACAAACAAACCATCAGCTAAATCTGAATGGAAGAAAAATTAAGCTCTGTATTCTCACCTTTTCTGGAAGGCATGTCAGCTTTTGGTTTGTATATCTTGACTAGACCTATAGATCCCTGACTTCATTCCTTCAGAAACTTTCCAGTGAGAACTGTGATTTCCAGATCTAGATTTCCAACTGTCTTTACCCAGGGCCTTTTCTATTTCTAATGAGTGTAGGGAAGGACTCTGGGAATTTTCTAATCTAGGTGAAAATGTTCACTTAAAACGTTTTTTTAAAAAAAAATAAGAAATAAGCTGCTTGGGAAACTTCAGGGACCAAAATTAAAGCCTAAGTAATTAAACTGAGAGCTTGCTGGAACAAATTTACATACATTCCTGAAAAGTTATCTTTGCTGACTTACTGTCATTTTTATTCAGTATAAGTGAATACTGTCAATAATTTGTCTCTTTTTCTCTTTTAGAGATATGACTAATCTTTATTTGAGAAAGGTTAAAAATGGGAGTCAGTTTTAAAAAGAAAATGATAATTTTTCAAATTTGAGCAGAGATCCCTTCCTCAGTTATAGTTGATTAGAGAATAAGTAGATATCATGAAAATTATAAAGGAAACAAAATTGAGTTGGAAGAAAGGACTCGCTTGTTCCTAAGATTTGTGGAAGAGACCAAATTTATGGTCTTTCAGGAGAAAATGTGTTAACTAAATTAGGTATGAGCTCATGAACTAAAAAATTATAATAGGGATTAAACCCAAGTTTATCTTGAATTTCATAGTGAAGTTTCTTTGAATTTTTACTAGGAATTAAAAATTGATAACAATAATAACAATAACAGCTAGCACTTATATAGTGTCTTAAGGTTTGCAAAATGCTTCATAAATTTATTTCATTTTATCTTCCTATTAACTCGAGGAGGTAAATGTATTTTGCAGTGGAGGAAACTAAGGTAGACAGAAGGTAAGTGACTTGCCTTGGGTCACAGAGCTAGTAAGTGTCTGAGACTAGATTTGAAATCAGGTCTTCCTGTCCCTAAGTCAGTACTCTAAAATGTTTTAACTAGCCCTTTTCAATTCTGTCTCACAGAGACTATGGGATATAGGAATTCCTTCAAACCTCGTATTAACTTTATCTTCTAGGGCAGTGATGGTGAACCTTTTAGAGTGCCCAAACTGCCACATGTGAGTCCCCGACCTTACCCCAGACAGGGGAGAGATGAAGCGCTCCCATTGGGTTGCTGGACAGAGGAGTGGGTGATATGAGAAATGTCCTCAGGCACATGGAGAGGAAGAGGGCAGCATGGGTGCCATAGGTTTGCCAACATGGCCCAAGGGTTGAGGTACTTTGTGTATATTTAATCCTGGAAGAGAAAGTTTGTTGTTGTTTTTTTATTGCTTTTCTTCTCTCAAAGCAAACTATACTCAAGGAACTCTATTACTAATAGTTGGCTAAGTCATCTCCTTTCTCCTAGTAGCTATTGCTTTTCATTTTTCTTTTTCAATTAAAAGCAGACATATGCTAGTATCTCAGTTCTTTTTATTTTTTCATTGAGAAAGAGTTTCAGTAGCTCATAGGAATAAGTCTAAATAAATGATTTGGTTAAATTCAATTTTTAGCAAATTGAAGGAATTATATACAAATGGCACTTATATAAAGGATTTTATTTTAAAATAATGAAATGGAAAGCAGCCCGAGCACTAGAATCTTTAATATGAGAAAAAGCTTAAAAAATTTAATTAGCCCAGTACACAGAAAGTGCAGAAATTTGTAAGAGACAGAAACAATAATAAAGGAAAACTAAAACTTATAATACAATTAAAATGGAAAAATATTTTGGAAACAAAAGTTTATGGGTAAGAAAATTAGAGTTGAAAAAAGAAACTGCACCATTATAGATAAAGAGAAATGTAGCAACTTGCAATAGAGTTGGTCTAAATTATAAGATATCTGTAAGTTATTATAGATTTAGAAAACTAAATGGAAAGATCAGTGGGGGGAAAAAGAAATGTACAAGAAAGACGTCTACTTGTTAGAAATTGTTTAGAATAAGAGATTGTTTTTGAAAAGGCATTTATCGCTAGGGAATTCACAGAATTTCTAATGAATTTCAAATTTAATTTCAAAGATGCTGGTATTCTGGTGTGGATTTGGAAAAGCAAAATGAATCATGGAACAACCCTAGAATTGGGCAATTTAAGCTCATATTAAACTGGTTCTGACAGATTTGTTTACTATAATCCACGGCATAGTTGATTTGGATTGTGGATAGTAATTAGTTGACAATGACAAAATACATTTGAAGTTGTGCTATTTAAGAGTAAAAACTCTAAAGAGAAACTTTGCAAGAGTAAAAACTTTACATAGGTTATTAGAAGAGCTGCATGAAATAAGTATTGAATAAACTCTTTGATAAGCTTCGATGATGCTCCAACTTCCCATCAGACAGGAAGGAAAGAATAGGACTTGAAATGCTTTTAGGTATTTTGTATAAGTTTTCATAGAAAAGCTTATATCCAGATATATACATTTATAAAATCCATGCTAGTTGTTATGCATAGTAATGTGAAACTTTGAAGTCCAAATCCAATTTTCTAATAACTATGTTCAAAAGACTATAGGTTATATGTATATTGTAATAAGGGGATAAGAGGAGATGGTAATGAGTGGTTCAGCAGGGGCCTAGGATCCAGTAATTAAACTAACTGGAGATTGGAGTTGGTATTATCAGAGGGGAGCAACCTCAGCTCAGCTGCCCAGTGAATCTCCACTGCTAGCTACAGGCTCCTTTAAGATGTTGGGTTGGTGGCTCCTCCCTGCTGAGGTAACTGATGCCCTGTTGGATGAGAGCAGAGCCCAGCAGGAAACCGTGGCCTAACTTCCTGTCAACAATGGAAGCTTAGCTTTCACTTCCGATAACCCCTACTTCCTACTTCTCAATTTCTGTCCTCCCCTTAGTCTCCTTAGCCTTGAAGGTGCTAGAATAATCACAGGATCTCACAGATTAAGGCTAAGGGATTTATTTGAATTGGAAAGGGAAAACTAAGGCAAGAGGGCTTAGGTTTGCTAAGCTGTTGCTAGGGGCAACTGTTAGGTGCTGGCTAAGGACCCAAAGAGTCTTGACAGGCTGAGGGCAACCAGCCCCCAGCCAGAGATACCTAGACTCTGGCTTGGTACTATTTGATCAGCTAGGTACACTGATGATGTTGTTGAGTTGCTCTAGAGATGGCCCTAACCACTAGGCTACACTATCTAAGATCCTACCCACTATGTACCTCCCTTCCACCCTTCCCAACCAGGGGCTCCAGGGGGAAAGGTCAGGGATAGCAAATTGTTTGGGTGAGGTCAAGGGAAAAGGAACCCCAAGGTTGTGTTTTCAGGGCCTTATATAGTCACAGCCCAACTGCCAGTTAGCACCTGGCATCTGGCACATGCCACCCCAGAATTCCATTCTGATAATTGACAGGATTGCCTACGGTAATATTGCAATGCAAGAAACCCTGCATTTCTATTTGCCCATTTGTCACCCTTCGACATTTCCAGGTCCCTAAGTTCCTAAGGAATTTTATACTTACTCTAGGACAAAACTAAACTATTCCCTTACTCCTTTCTAAGCATTGCAAAACAACAAAAGGGGTCTTAGCTCCTATTTTTACTCTATTTCTATCCTAAGCTAAGCTAAGATGGGTTATGGGAAAGATAAAGGAAGGAAAAGGGGATTAAAGTTTTACAAAAATTTTGAACAGAAAGGAAAACAGGATTAAACACAAAACATCAACAGAACAGTCTTAAAGCAAAACATTAGCTAAACAAACTAAGTAATAAACTCTAGCTATGAAATTTTCTAACTTCATGAATTAAAAACAAAAGTAACAACTAAGAAAAATTTCAAGCAAGTTTCTAAAACCTAATTCAATCTTTCTAAGTGTTAGTATGTTATTATGTCAGTACACTTATGCCTATGTTAGGAAGCATTAGTAAGAATAAGTAAACCTAACACTAGTTATAAGCCTTTTGGTTAAACCATAGACTTAAACTATGTACAGTATTTTACAAAGAAAATTCGGACCCTGTTCTAACTTACCCAAAACTAACTATTCTGTGCCTGTGTGTTAGTAGAAATTATTAGTAAGGAAGCTATTACTAAGAGTTAGTAAGCAAGCATTTACATATTTACATTCTTTAAAAAGGAAATGTCAGATGGTTTTGAGTAGAAGGTGTCTAAACCCAAGTAAGAGAAAACTCCAAGCTAAGGCAGACAAATCCTCTCCTAGGTGTAAACTATTATTTACATATGTACATATGATGTCAGAAATATATTATGTGTTGTTAAGTATGACCTAACCATGTGATGAAGTGTCACATACTCCTTCAGGATTCTTCTGCCAATTATGTGTGTATTACAATATACATGCATATAAAATGTATATACAGATATGTACATTCTCCTATAGTCCTCTGAACATGGTAATTAGAAAATTAGGTTTCATTTTTAAAGCTTCATGCTAACTATGATGAGATGGCAATTTGAATTTTTAAATATTTCTATCTATCTATCTATCTATCTATCTATCTATCTATCTATCTATCTATCTATCTATCTGTCTGTCTATCTTTCTATGTATCTATCTATGTATCTATGTATCTGAAATGAACTTGCCTATCAAAACACCTGGAGGTATTTGCATTCTCTTCCTGTTCCTACCTTCCCACCAGAAGGGTAGTTGGTTCTTCATGGCAATTTATGGAATAATTTCTTTGATAAAGAATTTATTCAGTCCTCGAATACCCTTTTCTTTGAGGTGTAGAGTGCCACTTTAAGGATACAAAGATACAATGTAGATCGCAATAATTAGGTATACTCAAAAAGTTGTCAAAACATTCAATAAACTGGAGTGCTTCATTTACATAATGAATTTGTGGATTTATTCCCTGGAAATCTGAACCATAGTGTTTGTCATGTATTCTGTTCTACCTCTAAACTAATCCCAATACCTGCTGTTATTGATGTTAACTGTAAAGATAATTGCATCTTTTTTTATCATAAGCATTAGAACTTGATGTGTGATTTATAATCTCTTGGATCTGTAAATATGATTTGCTTATTATTTATTATCTCAGCTTGATCTTGGTAAAAGTGTTTATGTTGATAAATCAGCACTTCACCATCCAAGGGGAAAATCCCAATGGCTGCCAACTGGGGAGTTTGAAATGGTGCATCCATATTTAAAGTAGTTCCAGGTGGATGCTGATTGTTAGAAAGGTTGGAGACATAGTCCTGTGAAGGTAGTGATAAGATCTGCTTGACCAGTTTCCCCTAATTCTGTTTCTTTCCTTTGAATGGAAGTTTGCCCACTGGCTATTCTACTCCTTGAATAAATCTGGTTATGACTCATTAATCAGTTGTTTCAAAAATATTTCTGACCTTTATCCAAACACAGTTGAGATAGGCTTTTCCCTACATACTTAAAAAAGGATAGTCTGTGACTCCAAAACTAGATAGAAGTTTAATTGTTACAGAAATGTTCCTCCTCCCTCTTTAACAGTAACATCTTCTAATCAATTAAGGACAATAAATTTAGCTTTATTATGTGGACCTGTTTCCCTAGCTTTGGGGGCACTAAAGTGAATTAACTTTCTGGTAAATGTCCTAGGGGTCACTCTGGCCAACTCCACTCTTACTTGATTCATGGGATGACCACATTTGTTTATGGGGTGGAACATTCTCTTCTCACAGACCACACCTTTGTTTGTTTTTCTCCCTACGGTCCAATCTGCTCTTTTGCAGTCCTTCCAAGATCAGTCCCTAGAAACTGAGAAATATACTTTTATACCTTGGGCATTTATGACACATAGTTGTGCTCCAAGCCTTACTCCCATGCTTGCTCATAAGCCCCATCTCTCAACATATGTAAGCAAAATGGGAGTAGGGCAAAGGGAAGAGATGCGGGGAGGAGAGAGGGGGATATCACAGGAATTAAAACATGAAAACAGAAAACATTGACTTGCTTCAAATGTTTCTCTTGTGGTCAAATAGAATTGCTCATCCTGTTTGGAAATCCATGGTGGCTAAGTGGATAGAACACTGGAGCTGGAGTTAGGAAGATCTGAGATACTTGCTGTGTGACCCTGGGTAAATCACTTAACCCTGTTGGCCTCAGTTCCTCATCTATAAAAATGAACTGGAGAAGGAAATGGCAAACCACTCCAGTTTCTTTGCCAAGAAGAACCCAAATGGGATTATAATGTCGGATGAGACTGAAACAACTCACCAAAAATAAAAAACGACAATGTAGGAAAGGTCTCCATGACAATAATTATAAATGAATTGATTAATTTTATCCATATGCCTAAATGCCATTCCTATGCAGATGTATTAATTATTATATATATTCAGGATATGTAGAATTCTTCTTCATGAAAGCTTCTAAATCAGCTACCAGGATTCATTCCTAATTTTGATCAATCTCTAGCAATAATGACATTTTAAAAAATGACACATTTTTACTGGAAGTTAAACATTAATCGGCACTTTTCAAAGGAAGGAAAATCATCTCTAACCTGAGGCAGCCTCTGTAAAGCACAGATCACTAGAAACTACATTTCTAGTTCAAATCTGCAACAAACTTGCTGTGTAACCTTTGTCAAGTCCTTTTCCCTCTATGGGAATTACTCAAGTTTCCTCATGTTTCAAATAAGGAGAACTAGGCAATCTCTAAGGTTCCATCTAGTTCCAATAGTTTAGTTTTTCTCAGTTCTTGTTCTCCCATAGTTCTTACAAATTAAGATAGCTTGTTTGGAAATCTTTAGAAATTATTCCTGACATTAAATGATAGTGACAGGAATGATGATTTGTTAGTGGCAGTGAAGAATGAATTGAGAAATAGCTGGAGGTGATGGACTGGGGAATCTGAAGCAAGGTATTCCCACCAGATTGTATGTAGCATAAATGTGGGATTCTAAAATATGGGATTCTAAAATATGTCTCTGAGGTATATGTATCTAAACTAGTAACATTAAAATAACTCTGAAGGGAAGCAAATAGGAATTTCTGTGTTATTTATTTCTGGACCTCCAAACTTGCCCTGTATAGTTGACTATGAATTTGCCTTCTGACAGGACCAGTAAGGAACATTTCCAGCCTTATATCCTGCATTTGGAATCATGTGCATTTCACAAACCCCTAGCCTTTTTTTTTTTAACTTACCTAATGGTGCAAACTGAAGTTTGGGTTAAAACAGGGTGTTATTTCTTTCTTCATAGCTGTGGACTCCCCTGGGCTTCGTATTGCCTGGACTATCACTTTTGGTTAAGTTATTTTTCAGTTTGTGACTCCATTTTCTTGACAAAAATACTGGAGCGATTTGCCATTTCTTTTTTCAGCTCATTTTACACATGAGGAAATGGAGGCAAACAGGATTAAATGACTTGCCCAGCGTCATACAACTAGAAAGTGTGTGAGACCAGATTTGAACTCAGGAAGATGGGTCTTCTTGACTCCAGATCCAGCACTCTGGGCAGTAGGACACCACCTAGCTGCCCTCTACATGATCATACCTGACTCTAAGGGATGGGAACCAATATTTTCCTAAATATACCAAGACTTCACTATATTGAGGACAGGCTTCCATAATGAAAATAACAGGAGCAAAAAGGCAGACTTTATCTAGCAAGCCACAAAGGGTTATAGATTTAGAACTTATACTTTCAGAGCCACGTATTACTACTGCCTCATTTAATAATTGAGGAACATAAGACCAAGGGAATAAAGTTATTTGTCTAAGATCACACAGGAAGCAAGTGGTAGAGTTGAGAAAATTTTGAAATTTTTGAAAAAATATTTTTAAATCCAGAATCCTTTCAATTGATTCATACTGCCTCTTCTCTTTATGTTTACAACAATTGACTGAAAAATGTGGAGAATACAAGCTCTTCGTATGTTTGTTGATTGTTGTTGTTCAGTCATTTCAGTCTTGTCTGACTCTTCATGGCCCCATTTGGGGTTATCTTGACAAAGATATTAGAGTGGTTTGCCATTTTCTTCTCCAGCTCATTTTACAGAGGAGGAAAATGAGGCAAAGAGAGTTAAATGAATTATTCAGGGTCACACAAGTAGCAAGTGTCTGAGTCCAGACTTGAACTCAGGAAGAGGGAAGGAAGGAAGGAAGGAAGGAAGGAAGGAAGGAAGAAAAGGGAAGGAGGGAAGGAAGGAAGGAAACAAGGAAGGAAGGAAGCAAGGAAAGGAGGAAGGGAAGAAGGAAGGAAGACAAAAGGGAAAGTATTTGGCCTGGCAAAGAAAAATACAGCCTTCAAAGGTTCTCTTCCAGGCATTCATTAAGAATATACAAGATTTCTTGATTTGTGCAACAAGGAGACCTCTCCAACAATATGCTTATTGTAAATTTTTCATTGTGAGCATTTTTACAGTATCTTGGAAATTTTCAAATGTTACAGAATCGGGCTTGATTTATTTTTTTTTGTTAGTTGTCTAGACTTCATATTTGTTGAATTTGAATTCTTTCCCTATAAAATATAAGCATTGGGAACATTTAGCTGCAAAGATACTTACCTGTAACATGATGGGATGGGCATTAATGGAAAGAGTATAGAGAAGACGTAATTTATCCCGATCAGTAAAGTGATCCATGAAGACACTGCCAGCATCTGCCACTTCAGCGTATCTCCGGACAATGCGATCTAAGAGCCTCTGTGAGGGACATCGAAGCATTGGGCTGGGTAGACCCTGGAAATAGAAATGTCTGTATAGGTGATTTTGAAGACTAGTGGCATGTCTATGGCTTGAGATGAGACCACTATAACTGAATTAAGAATATTGCAATTTTACGACCCAACTTTCTTTGAACACATATTATTAATATCTTTTATTTTTCCAGCTACATTTATCATTATTTCTAAGAAAGTTATCATTTACAATAAATAATAAAAAACAAGAAAAAATAAAGTTTCATAAAATTAATAAATACATCAAAAAAGTCTAAGCTTATATGCATTCCTAGTCCTCCACCTCTGCAAAGAAATGGATGGGAGGGATATCTCTTTTTTGGGGTCCAAGCTTTATCATTATAATTTCACAACAGTTACTTTGTATTGTTTTGGTGTTCTGGTTCTTTCCATTTACATTGTTGTATTTATGTTTTTATTATATATATGTACATATATATTGTATGTTTATTATGTAAATTATTTTCCTGGTTCTGTTAATCCCACTTTAGATTCATTCATATAAATCTTTCCATCTTCTTTTTATTCATCATGTTCATTGTTTCTCATGATTCTTTCATGTATCACAATTTGTTTACCCATTCCTAAATCGATGGTGCATATAGTTTGTTTCCAGTGCTTTGCTACCACAAAAAGTACCTGTATAGATATCCTTGTTGTATAAGATCTTAAAGGGCATAAACATATTATTCATTTTCTTTGCATGAGTCCAAATTGTTTTCCTTGAATACTGGATCAATTCATGACTTCACCAACAATGCCTAGTTGTGTGACTATATTTCTACAACCCCTTCAACATTGCTTATTTTCATATTTTTCATCTCTGCCAACTTTCTGAAGGTGAAGTGAATATCAGGCCTTAAAAATTATATTTCTTTGATATTAGTACTTTGGGATATTCTTTCATGGCTGTTAATAGGTCATGATTCTTTTAAGACCTGGTTATTCATATATTTTAGCCACTTATTTATTGAGGACTGGTTTTTGGTCCTATATATTTCTGCAAGCTGTTCATATATTTTGTATATGAGACCCTTGGTCAGGGATATTTGATAAAAATATTTTTCCCCCAACCAACTACTTGCTTTCTTAATCTAGTTGTATTTGTTTCATGAATGTAAAAGCATTTTCATTTTTTATTTTATTTTACTTTATTTTTTACAATTGCCCTTCTCCCTTCATTGAGAATTCACCTATTAGCCAGAGCTGTGAGAAGTAAATGGTCTCCTTTTCCTCTAATTTTTAATGGCAACATCTTTAATATTAATATTTAATATTAGGGCCATATAACCATTTTGAATTTACTATGAAAAATGATATAAGATGTGGTCTAAACATTATTTCTACTAGATTATTTTCTAGTTTTCCTAGCAGTTCTTGCTAGATGAAGAGTTTTTTCCTAGGTAATTTATGATTTTAGGTTTTTGAACACTGTATTATTAAATTAATTTATTTCTAATTCCTGTCTAGCCTGTTCTATTGATCTACTCTTCTGTTTTTCTGGGCCTGTTTGGCAATATTTTCACTGAAACTGGCTCTGAGTATTCTGCAGAGAACTCATTCCTTCTAGCCATGCTCTTCACTTCTGTCATTAACCTACAGTTGGGATGGTACTGGCTGAAGAAAAATAAGAGAGTCATAGGAAATAGGGAAGATTTGAGTTGGGCCCATTGCCTGAAAGATATCTTTGCTGACATGGCCTTGCTGGCATGGTCCTTTTCAATGAGTATGCGTTAGATAGAACCCAGACCCACAATTCTGCTGTTCCAGACCAGAGGTTTATCTTGCCCAGTTTTGCTTGGCCAATGACCTGGTGGTGCTGGTACTCCTGGTCATTCTCTTATATTGAGTTTACTTCCCTAGTCAGCTACTGCCTTACCCTGTTCTACCATCTTGGATTTGATATAACCTTAGCATATCACATTTTTGCTATTGTGTGGAATGCTGTACATGCCATAACAGAGATTGTCTTTGCCATAAACAGACACAGACCCGGGTATAATATCTTGCCCAGGCTGTATTGTCCTTAAGTTGGGTGACCATTGGCTTGCTCAATGGCTTTTCTTTGAGGAGCTGACTGGACACTTCTGGTCCAGAATTGATGACAACTTTCAGTTCCACTTTGCTTATTTGTTCCTAACATACTTCAAGAGTCCCCAAAGACACATTGTTGCAGAAAAGAATATGTTAAGTGGGTCATAAAAACTTCTTTCTATCTCAAGTGTTTTAATTAATACATATATTTGAAACAGTGTTCCATACATCCATCTGTGTTTAAACTCAATTTATCTTTCCTGTTTTTCATGGTCCTTAAAATGAAATTTGTTCATTAAACCCAGGTTCAACAAATGGTTTTGAGGATTAATACTTTATAATATAATATGAAGTCTAATAGTGCTATCCTTCTCTCATTACTACATTTTTCACTATTCCCCATGCTTTTCTAAAACTATTTGTTCCTCCAAATCAATTTTGTTATTATTTTGTCTAGCTCTGTAAAGTGCATATTTTGATAGCTGCATTAATTTAGCACGGAATCTGTATATTTTGGTTATATTGCCAAGGCCACATTATGACTACTGAATATTTCTTTAGCTATTTAAGTTGTTTCTTAATTCTTTAAGGAGTATTATTGTATTATATTTGTATGAGTATTCGATGTGTTTTGGTAGAATGTCTCCCAAATATTTTGTGCATTTTGAATCTTTACTTTCTATTATTGTTCCTTTGTGTGTGTGCCTATGTGTTTTGATGTGTGCATTTGTTGGTGGTGGTGTTCTTGGCAGAGATACTGGAGTAGTTTGCAATTTTCTTCTCCAGTCCACTTTGTGGATGAGGAAACTGAGGAAGGTCCCACTCTAGTAAGTGTCTGAAGCCAGATTTGAACTCAAGATGAGTCTTCTTGACTCCAAGCTCTGTACTTTATCCATTGTGCCACCTACCTGGAATATATGTGTGTATGTAGATATTTGTGTGTATGTATATGTGCATATATATACATACATATGAATATCTAAATGCATGTTTGTTTGCATATATAAACACTATATAAAATTTTTGGTTGATTTTTGTGATTTTATTTTGAAGCCTATAACTTTATTAAAGCTATTAATTCTTCCAACTAGTTTCTTTGCTAATATTTTTTAGGATTTTCTAGATATTTTAATTTGTTTGCTCATCACTATCATAAGTGTAAAACATCTGCAATTTTTAAATCATTAAAATATGCTTTTTTGTGAACTGTTCTTTGAGTAATTAAATTCTTTCTAGTGTCAGCCTTGCATTGTGGTAAGTCTCAAATAAAGGAAGATCTAGGTTTCATTCTTACCTCTAATACATACTATTTCTGTGACGCTGGACAGCTTCCTGAACACATCAGTGCCCTAGGCTATGGTGTCAAACTCAAAAAAGAAACAGATTCCTTGGGCCACATATTGGCACAGGAAACTATAAATTAACATTGCCTATGTTGTATTGTCTTTTATTTATTTTGTTAAATATTGCCCAATTACTTAAAAAAAACCCAAATACCTTTACTTTCTATCTTAATATTACTCCTAAGCCAGAAGAGGATAAGAGCTAGGTATCTGGGGATTAACTGATCTGTCCAGGGTCACACAGATAGGAAGTTTGAGGTCATATTTGAACCCAGGTCCTCCCAACTCCAGGCTCTATCTTACTGTGCTATCCAGCTAGCCCTCCAATTACTTTTTAAGTTTGACATTTCTTCTCTAGGTCACTCCCTGAGAAAATAAATTGCAGAGAAACTACTAAGAGAAAAGGTTTCCTTACCTAGAAAGTTTCCTACACCAATGAAATTACAGGTCCAGTTCCTGTGCCCTATTTTTTGTAGGTGATTTTATATTTCTATTAAAATCCTAGTTTTGTTGACATGTAATTGTGCATAGTAGGTTCTAATAATTATTTTAAAATTTCTTTGGGTTTGTTATATTTTCATCTTCATCTTTTAATGGATTTCTTTCTTTGAATCAGGTTGGCTAAAGTTTTATCATTTTTTAAAAAGTCTTTCAAAGAACCTATTTTTAGTTTTATCATTTCGATAGTCTTTTTGATTTTCTAATCCACTATGTAACTCATCTGTTTTATGAGAAAATTTAACCAATAACATTTAAGGTAGGGGCAGCAAAATGGCTCAGTGGACTGAGAGCCACACCTAGAGATGGGAGGTTTTGGGTTCAAATGTGACCTCAGACACTTCTTATCTGGGTGACCCTGGGCAAATCATTTAATCCCTAATGCCCAGTCCTTCATGCTCTTCTGCCTTGGAACCAATACATGGTATTGATGCTAAGACAGAAGGTAAGAATTAAAAAAATTTTTTTTAAACATTCAAGGTTATAATTATTATATTTGTTTTGTTTTTGAGACAGCTAGGTGGTGCTGTAATACTGGCCCTGGAGTCAGGAAGAACTGCCTTCAAATTCAGCCTTCTATATTTACTGGCTATGTGACCCTGGGCAAGTCATTTAGTCTCTATTTGCCCCTCCCCCCCACTCACAGGGTTGTTGTGAGGATTAAATGAGATCTCAATTATATTTGCAAAACACAACACAGTGCCTGGCACATATTGGGTGCTATATAAATGCTCATTCACTTTTCTTTTTCCTTCATTAAATACTGCTTAAAAATAATTATTTTTTGGTCTATGATTTTATGGATTCAGGGAATTCTCAATGAGAAATGATCCCTGATTTCCCCTATACAGATGGGCATTTGCTCTATAATTTATATTTTTAGAGTTGCCTATAGGCACCAAAGGGTTAAATGACTTGAGTGGCAGAACTTGAACCTTGGTCTTACTGATTCTGGTGGCAGCTTTCCATCCATTACATCATGTTGCCTCTATGTTTTTTTCTGTTATCCTAAATTTCGTCTGTACGTGTAATTTTGCCCTTGCAGTAATGATGGCATTAGAGTGTATTAAACCTTCTGCAAGCTGCATGACAAAATTCATCAGTGGAACAGTAGAATGAGGGCAGTTAGGTAGTGCCACTGTCCCATATTGATGAGTGAATTCATCTTCCTGAGTTCTAATCTAGCTAGCCTCAAACACTAAGCAGCTGTGACCCTGGGCAAGTTGCTTAGCCAGGTTAGCCTCCTTTTCTTCATGTGTAAAATGAGCAGGAGGACAAATGTCAAAAGACTCCTGTGTCTTTGCCAAGAAAACCATAAATGGGGTCAGGACTGAAAAACCTCTGAACAACAACACTAATAGAATTGACCCTTTTGTAAGGGTCAACTTTTACAAATCCACGGCTTTTCTTATTTCAGCTAGCAGCTCATTCATCACTCTGTGTATGTCCACTGGTTTGGTGATCCATTGAATGTTGGAGTTTCTTTGGAGAACTTTAAGGAATGGTTTGTTAAGGATAACCTCAAAGAATGTGTAGGTTGAATATCCATCCATACACTAGGATCAATATCTTCACAGTGGTCACTTATATGTTCTTAAAATACATACTGAAGGCTCTGTGGCAAATTTCAATTGATTGAAACCATGAAGCTTATTATAGGTTGCACCATTTAAAAAATGAGCACAAGAAATCAAGAACTTGTTTTGCTTGGAACAATCTGATTTCCATCTCTACATGTTCAACCAGATATGTTTTATTCCCCTCTGTCTAGTGCAGTCCCAGAACTCTTGATTCTCCTTTCACTGATGTAAATTTTTTAATGCTTCCCTTGACAAACTTTGATAAAAAAAAAAAAAGTGCTCAGAAGTTTACCTCTCCCCTTCCTCCCACTTTTTTGCTCAATTGATCTTTATCTGACATCATCTGATTCCAAGAATACTAGCACTTTTTTTCCCTCCTCTGGCATATTTCTTTCTAATCTTCCCCTACAGCCTATAACTATTCTCTCTTCTTACCATTAATAAGTCAACAATCATTTCTTAATTTCAAAATATTTGCCAGGAAGCTAAGTGGCACAGTGGATGGAGCACTAGGACATGTTCAAAACCAACTTCAGACACTTACTAGGTGTGTGACCCTGGGCAAGTCATTTGATCTCATTTGTCACAGTTCCTCAACTGTAAAACAAGCTGGAGAGGGAAATGGCAAATCATTCCAGTATCTCTGCCAAGAAAATTCCCAAATGGTCACAAAGAGTTGAATATGACTGAAACTACTGAACAACAATGTGTGCCAGGTAATGCAGATACAAAGACAAAAATGAAACTGATCTTAACTCTAATACAAAAAATTCGAATAGCTGAAAAACGTAACATGTAATAGATAGATATATAGAAGTAAGTATAGGGATAGGGATTGCATTTGGGATTTTACTGGTATAAGGGATTCCCAGTTGAGGAAACTCACTCTACCAATTCAGATTGTACCTTCTCTGAAACTTAGATATTGCTTAAAGCAGTAGTGTCCAAAGTCTGTTCATCATAAGCCCATATCAAGAAAAAAATGAGCAAACCCTCCAATACATTTATTTACTTATTTTTAAATTATATATATACTTATTTAAAATTTATGCATGCTATAAAATTATATAAACCCAGTGTGAAACACAGATAAAGTCACATTTGATTCTAGAGTTAATTGGGATCTGCTGGAATTTGCTGAATAGGAAAGTTAGACCTGTACTTTAGGAAAATTATCTTGGCAGTTTATATATAGGATGGTTTGGAGAAAGAAAAGACTTGAGGCAACTAAAAAAACTAAGAGATGATTGTAATAGCCCAAGTGAGAGGTTTTAAGAGCCTGAGTTCAGGCTTTTGAATAGAGAGAAAGGGGCAAATACGATAACTGTTGTGGAAACAGAAATGACATGATTTGGCAGATATTTGGGTTAGGGGAAAATAAAAAGTCAAGGATCACTCCAAGTTTTCAAGTCTGAGTAACTGGATGGATGCTGGTACCTTTGACAGAAAGAGGGCAGTTTGAAGACAGGTATTTTGGGGGAATGTAATGAGTTTTCTGTTGGCCATGACTTTGAGATGCTTATGAAACATTAAATGTGAAATATGTAATAGGCAATTGGTGAAGTAGTACTAGATTCAGGAAAGAGATGAGAATTAGGTAAATAGCTCTGTGAATCAGCTACATAGAAAGGTTCAAGAACCCTCTGGCTCTGAAGTAGTCACCAAAAGAGATGAACATAGAGAATATAGAGTGTCCATAATAGTGCCTTGAGGAATATTCAAGTTGGGGGGTGGAATATCTATGGTGATCTAGTAGCACAGACCAATAAGGAATGGTCAATAGGTAGGAAAACCAACGGAATGTCAGGACAACCTAGAGAGGAGAGAGAATAAGTATCTAGGAGGAGAAGATAATCAGTGGTATCCAATATGCAGAAAGGTCTAGAAGGATGAAGGAGATGGATTGGGTTGGAAAGACAACATAAACACAACTCAGTTCCTTCCAACTAAAAAATGAGAAGTGTCTCTGTTATACTTAACAGCCACTGTTCCAGAGAGCAGAAAGCAGACCTAAGGCATCTGAAAAGTGTTCTGGGACATAGTGAATGGAGCTGGGGAGAGGCATAAAGGGAATTTTTCCTATATAGCTGCCTGAGGGCAAATTAGATTATAACTGCCCTGAAGGGTTCACTCTGGGATTGGTAGTATGGTGGAAGCAAGTGGAAGAATTCTGAAGGGGACAGTGTAGAGACAAGTTCAGGATTGGCTAGAAGGATGTGGATTTTGACCCACATTTCTACTCTGTAATTGGCTAATCATATACCCAACTGGGGCCAAGGTATGGCTACCATTCCACAGTTCTGCCCAACCCCCATTCCCAGGGAGCTCTGGCTCCCACTTTGAAAACAACTGGCTTAGGGAACTGAAAGGTCAAGGGACTTTTCAGGGTGACCGAGCCAATATCTGACTTAAGCCTAAATCCTCCTGACTCTGAGACAGGCTCTTTACTACTCTCTTCTCTTTTTATATCATCTTTCAATTATTTCATTAGATTTTTCAACCATTCTGGAGGTTCTTGTTTCATTTTTACTTCTGAAGTGCAAGCTGTTGTCATTAAAACATTATTCCTGTCTCTTGAATATTTCTCCCTTTTCAAGGCCATTTATTCATTAGCTAACTTTCTTATATATAAAACGAGAGGCTTAGACTATTGTAATCCCAAGGAAATGGCCTCTGAGATACATTCCAGGTCTAGATTTCTATAATTCTTTATGACATGGGTTGCCAGAATGGAACAAATAAGATGATCCATTAATGTATGTGAACATTACAAGGACTTCTAATTATACTTAATCTTTAACAATGAAAGTAATTAAGCTTTATTATATTTGCCATGTGGTGTGACACTGGAGCCTTCACTCCATGTGTCAAATGGTCATATGTCATGTATAATGTGCAAGGTAATTCTGAGGGAAGAATGAGAGTTGCCTGGCACCCTCTCTGATTCATTTGCTTTCAACACATTGAGATGCATGGCAACTGATGTGTGCCTAGTTAAGTAGATTTATAGATTATATTATCTAATTTTAGCTAAGCTCACCCTCACAAAATAAACAAGTAGTTCAAAATATTTCTGCAAAGAAATCATAGAATGAAGCTACTACTAATCATATAAGCATCAGCAAACAACCAGAAAATAACAGTGTTGACAGTTTTTCTATTCCTAGCATGAACTCTTCATCAGCCATGTTATGAAATAAAAACAATGAAGATCTAATAAGACCTGACAAGCCAGTCAAAAAATACAAAATTATCAAGAAGATTATATGAAACATGGATTTACATAACCTGTAGTCATTTACCATAAATCTTGCCCTAAATATATTCTGTGCTTTGAGATAGTCAAGGATAATATGAAGCTACAGGCCAGCTAGGTGGTACAATAGATAGAATTCCAGGTCTGGACTCAGGAAGACCCGAGTTCAAATCTGACCTCAGACAGATTAGTAGCTATGTGACTCTGGGCAAGTTACCTGTTTGCCTCAGTTCCTCACCTGTAGGAATGAGTCGAAGAAGGAAAAGGCAAAACCCCTCCAGTATCTTTGCCAAGAAAATCCCAAATGGGGTCATGAAGAGTTGGACAAAACTGAACAATAGCAGGTATGAAGCTATTACCACTAACAAAACATTTTAAAACTAAGCTTTTGTTATTGAAAATTATGTAAATTTATCACCTGTAAAAGTTTCATGTTTGTACATTTAAAATCTCAGAAACAAAATTTTATGACTTGTGAGAAGAAAATCTTCCAAATGAAGTGCTTCAGTGGATTTTGAACCAATTTGTTAAGAATATAAAAATGTAACATCTTTCAATTTGTAAGAAAAACTGACAGATGAATACAGATATCTGTATATATATATTTATATATATATATAAATACATACCTATGTATACACACACACACACACACACACACACACACAAATGCAGTTGTAGATCCAGATATAGAAAGAGTCTAATGAGCTCAAGCTTAGAGAAGACATATGGTAAAGGGATAACTTACCACTACTGACTGTTAGAAGTAAATTTTTTGGGGGGCAGCTGGGAAGTTCAGTGGATTGAGGTTCAAATCTGGCCTCAGACACTTCCCAGCTGTGACCCTGGGCAAGTCACTTAACCCCCATTGGCTATCCTTACCATTCTTCTGCCTTGGAGCCAATACACAGTATTGACTCCAAGATGGAAGGTAAGGGTTTAAAAAAAAAAAGAAGTAAATTTTTTCCCCATTTGTGGGGTACTTAAGAAGTTGTCCTCAAGTATGGTGAGTGTGTGCCCATCAGCTCTCAGTGCAGACCCTTTGTCAGCTGATCTAGGGATACTGCTAGCACACTGATGGGAGAATGGGAAGTCCAATGTCCTCTGGACCCTTTGAAGCTCATGAGGACTTCTTGCCCAAGGGATAGAAGGGAAGACTTGGCCAAGGCTAAAGCTGAGGTCTCTACTCTTTGCTAGGAGATTTCTCCTCAGAAATGTGCTGGGAAGTAATGCTTCTTTCACTCTTTAGAACTTTTTGATTTCAGGTAACTCATTCTTTTTATAAAGGTCCTAGAGATTTTGAGAGACTCTCTCAGCCACATGAAACAGACTACCAGTCTGGTGTGCTTTCATTTGAAAAAATGGTTTTCAAAGACTTTTCACACTTAGTGTAAGACCCATAAGCCAGACTGATTGAATGGACATCTTTTCACTGTATTTATTTTTTATTCCTTTAAGTGGTGTGGGATTGAGTAAATCTGCCATCTCACCATTACGCTACTCTGTTAATTCCTTGTGTTTGTTTACCCCTCCTCTCTCTCTGTCTCTCTGTCTCTGTCTCTTCTTCCTCCTTCCCCCTTCCTTCACTCTTATTTCCACTTCTTTTATAACGCTTAGGAGGGATTAGAATGTTAGAGACTCAATATAGTAGTTTTACTGTCAGTGATGGAGAAGAGTTTGTTATAGAGAGCTTTACAGACCTTTTCCACATTTCATCCATCTGTGGTCCTTCCAGTTTCAACCTGAACTGCTCTCAGGATGACTTGGCTTCATTAACCTTGATTAACCTTGGTTCAAATCTTGAACCAAGCTTCCTGTAAATGTTTTCTTGTCACTACTTTTTGCTTTTTTATGAGATGCTCACAGCGAGCATGTTCATAATCTTCTGACATTTTATAACATAATATTTTGCACACAAGTTGATATTTTAAAATGGTATTTCCCTTGATGGCTTCATCTTTCCCCTTGGCAAGAAGATCAAATCTTTGCTTATTAAGGCAATTACTAGGCTCTTTTGTTCTTTTTATTGTGACAATTAATTCACATTTGTTGAATTTCCTTAGGAAATCGTGAGAGTCTGAGTTAATACGTGCATTTATCCATTTTCCATTTTTTGGCATCAACAGCTTGCTTAAATAAGTCAGGATGGAATTGCCTCTATTGGGAAATGGAAGAGGAAGGGGTATGAATAAGTATTTATATTGTTCCTACTATGTTCCAGGACCTGTGCTAACTGCTTTTTAAAAAATATTACCTCATTTGATTCCCACAACAATCCTGTTGGGCAAGTGTGATCATTATCTCTATTTTGCAGATGAGGAAACTGAGGCAGACAGAGGTTAAGCAACTTGCTTAAGGTCAAACAGAGAAGTAAGTGTCTGAAGCTGAATTTGAACTTGGGTTCTGGTCTAATCTATTATCTATGCTTAGCTTGTATTGCATGCCATATGAGCTGCTTATTTTAATTCTTTCTTCTAATTTGTAATTGAATTTTCTCTTTGTCTTAACCCAGCAAGGGCCCACTAGCTGATTTGTAAATGAGTCCCATGTTGGTAGCCAATCATTTTCTCTGATGATGCACAGATGTGCCAGTTGTTTGGGACAGGCAATAATTTTGTTACGGTTTCATTTTGTGACAGCTATTGTGTTTTTATTGATACCTGACTGACTTAGATAGTCTGACCTTGATTAGATGAAACCACATCTTTAGCTAGTTCTCTGTCAGCTTTGTGCTGAATTTCATGCCACAATTCATAGGAATTTCCTTGAACTCACTCGTCGTGTTTTTAAGTATAGATAACCTCCCAAGAAGATACCCCAAAAGATGTAGCCCTTAAAGGGTATACTACAATGATGATTAGACATAGCAAAATAGCTGTGAGTCTGAGAAAGTCAAATGTTTCAAGGATTTCAGGCCCACAAAGAAACAGAATTAGTTGCTTCAAAATGCAAAGGCCCATGAAATGACACACTAAAAGCCACATTGAGAAGAAATGATGAACTATTGCTATGAGACAACCTTAATTAGTCTTCAGAAGATGAGAAAAGATCTTCAAAGGGACCTGGAAGTTGAAGAATTAGCTATCCATTATTCTAGAATGTGGCAAAGGCTTCTTGAATCTAAAAGTTTGAAAAATCAGTGTTTTTTTTAAAGCTACTGATAATAGGCGATTTGAAGAAAAAAAAATACTTGCCATGAGCAAGACAATACAAATTCTGAAATATAGGCATCCATTATTTTTATTGCACTTTGCAGATACTGTGTTTTTTACAAATTGAAGGTTTGTGGCAACTCTGCATTGAGCAAAGTCTATTGGCATCGTTTTTCCAGCAGAAAGTGCCACATCTGTGTCACATTTTGGTAATTCTTGCAATATTTCAAAATTTTCATTATTATTATATCTGTTATGGTCATCTGTGATACCTTAGGTCAGTGATTCCCAAAGTGGGTGCTACCACTCCCTGGTGGGTGTTGCAATGATCCAGGGAGGTGGTGATGGCCACAGGTGCATTTATCTTTCCTATTAATTGCTATTAAAATAAAAAAAATAATTTCCAGGGGGCTAAGTACTATTTTTTCTGGAAAGGGAGAGGTAGGCAAAAAAAGTTTGGGAACCACTGCCTTAGATGCTACTATTATTGTTTTGGGGCACCATGAACCATGGCCCACATAAGATTGCAAACTTAACCAATGACTCTTGTATGTTGATTAATTCATCAACTGAATTTCCAGTCTCTCTCCTCCTTCATCTTCCCTGCTTCTGGAGCTACAATAATATTGAAATTAGGCTAACATAACTTTACAATAGTCTCTAAAAGTTCAAGTGAAAGGAAGTGGCAATGGACAGAGCAAATTTCACTTTTGTCTTATTTTAAGAAATTGTCACAGCCACCATAAACATCAAGGTAAGACACTCCGCCAAGAACATTATCACTCACTGACGGTTCATTTTTTAGCAATAAAGCATTTAAGTATATGCATTTTTTTTGCACACAATACTATTGCACATTTAGTGTGAATTTATATGCATTGGGAAAACCACAATATCTCCTTCATATGCCTCTGCTAAAGACTGGGAAAAGGTAATTTTTACAGATAAAACTCACTTTCTTATTCAAGATTATACCCAAACCTTTGTTAGAAGTACTCTAGGTAAGCCTGTAAGATTCCAGCCTCTTAATCAGACTGTAAAACATCTACTCCCTTCCCTGACCAGCAAACAAACATTTCCCCATTCAAAGAAGAAAAAAAAATTTGCTAATGTTTTCTTATACAAGGAAGAGAAAAATGTGCATATGAAGGCTTAAATGTCTAATTCCTTCATTTGGTTGAGTTTTTTTGCATAGTTCAAATTTAACACTTTGAAGATTGCCTTGATTGTATCTCTTCTGAACTTTCTTCAATTCTTTTTGTGGTTACAAAATGATTGATTGACATACTTTCCTTTCTTCCTTTTTTTTTTCTTTAACACCAGTGCCATTACTCCATTTCTCTCTTCTCCACTCTACCAAACGAAAGTCCTCCCTTGTAACAAACAAGTATAGCCCACATATTGGCCATATCTAAAAAGGCAATCTTATACCCTTTATTCATCATCACTTCTCTGCCAAGAGGTAAGTATCATGAGTCATCATCAGTCTTCTGGAGACATGACAGGGTCATTAATTTGGATCAGAGTTCTTAAGTCTTTCATGATTACTTCCCTTTACAATGTAATATTCATATAAATTATTCTCCAGATTCTGTGGGAAACAATTATTTATGAGGGCTTATAATATGCCAGTGACGATGTTTAGCAAGGGATATGCTGTATGAAGAAAGGTAAAAACACAGTCCTTACCCTCAAGGAACTCACATTCTCATGGTAAGGGGGAAATAACATGTTAATCATTATGTACATATGATATATGTACAGTTTAAATAGAGGATAATCTCAGAGGAATGGCACTGAAAATCAGGCACACTGGGAAAGACTTCCAGTAGAAGGAAGGGTTTGAGTTGAGTCTTAAAGGAAAGGAAGGAAACTTGGAATCAAAGGAGAAGAGGCAGAGCAATCCAGTACAACCCAAAACTTATCTTAACATTCATTTCTTTTATTATTAGTGATTTATAGAATAAATATTAAGTATCAGTTCCAAGGCGGAAGAATGGTAAGGGCTGAGCAATTGGGAGTAAGTGACTTGTCCAGGGACACATAGCTAGGAAGTATCTAAGGCTAAATTTGAACGCAGGACCTTCAGGTCTGGCTCACTCTTTATTGAACCAGCTAGATGCCCTGATTTGTAGCATTTTTAAAAATGATCTTTGATAGCTTATCTTTCTCCTTCTGAGAATTGCTTTTTTATAACTTGGGCCATTAGGAAATGGTTCCTGTTCTTATGTATTTCATCAATTCCATAAACAATATTTTACATACATATTATATATATATACATTATGTATAATGTATGTGTATATCAGATCTCCAACAGTGAAATTTGCTACAAAATTATTCCTTGTTTCCTTTCTTGTTTTAATTTTATTTATTTATTTATAAAAGTCTTTTCAAGTTCATGGAATCAATATTGTCCATTTATCATTTACAGTCTTCTATATCCCTTATTTGGTAAAGAATTCTCCCCCAATTCATTGTTATGGGAGGCATCTCTTTCCCTGTTCTTTTAATTTCTAATTTAAAAAATGATATGACCTTTCATATCTTCATCATGGGTTCTTGGAGCTTATTGTGATATATGATGGGATGAGCTTCAAATGTAGGGTAAACTTCATTTCTACCAGACTGCTTTCTACTTGACAGAGCAGTTAGTGGAATTATGAGTGCCTGCCTCAATAGATGAAGTCCTTGGGTTTACTGAGTACTAATTGTTGGTCAGTCATTTCAGTCTTATCCAAAGAGAATTAAATGACTTACCCAGGGTCACAATACGAGTGAGGACAGATTTGAACTAAGGTCTTTCTGACTCCAGACTTACCATTCTATCCACTCCACCTGCCCTATTGAATAATACTACACTATTATGTGAGATTGCTTCTGAGGGCTGGAATCTAATTTATTCCACTGATAACCTTTTCTATTTTTTAAACTAATTTTAAACTAATAATATAGAGGTATATATACCTCTATATTATATATATCATCTATATTATATATACATATATAAATATATATAAATAACCTCTCTCTCTATATATATATACATATATATATATATATAGGTTTGTATATATGTATACAAACCTCTACTTTTTTTTTTAGAATTGATACTAAATATCAGTTCCAAGGCAGAAGAAGTAGAGTAGATTGAGGTTAAATGACTTGCTCAGAATCACATAGCTAGGAAGTATTTGAGGTTAGATTTGAACCCAGGACCTCTAGTATCTAGGCCTGGCTCTCTATTCAATGATCCACCCAGCTACTCCTTCAGAATGTTGAAAATTATCACCTTGCATAAAAGTTCGAAATCTGTTGTTACTAGGCACCTTTCCAACTTCTTTTAATTTTTTTCTTGAAATTCTTGCTCCTTTTTCCTGTAGATTCTATTATTTTGTTTAGTTCTATAAGACAAATCTTTGGCCATTTAATTGGTATAGCACCAAACCTGTTCAATTAATTTAGAAAGTTTTATTTTTCATTTTCATGATACTAGTATGGCATCACTATCAATAATCAATTTCTCAACAATTATTTAGAATTGTCTTTACTTCTGAAATGAATGTTTTATGGTTGTATTTCTTTCTTGGGTGGATCTTGGTAGCTGGACTCCCAAATATTTTAGACATTTGGTAATTATTTTAAATGCAATTTCTCTTTCTATTTCTTCCTGCTGGGTTTTATTGGTAATAGAAAGGTTGATTTTTTTTGGGGGGGTTACTTTATATCCTATTTTACTGGAGTTCCCAATTGCTTCTATTTTTGTTGTTTTTAAATCTCTAAGGGTTTGCAGAGATGTCAAACTCAAATAGAAATGGATCCCTACTGGCTGCATATTGACTTAGAAAAAGACAAATTACTATTACCTATGTTGTATTGTATTTTTATTCATTTTGCTAAACATTTTCCAATTATATTTTAATCTCATTCAGGCTGCACTGGGAGTTTTGAAGCCCCTTGTAGAATGTCCTCGAGTTTCACACTTCTGCTAATCTAAATCATCATGTCATCTGTTAAAAAGCATCAATTTTTTCCCTCTTTGTTATGCTCTTTCTCTCAGTGTTTTTCATGTCAGACCGCTCTTGCTAGTATTTCTGCAATTCCATAAAATATTAGTAGCAATGAATGGAAAAATATTTATTCAGAGCTCACCATACACATGAAGCACTAATAGGCTTTGGGGATAACAACTGCCAGTTACTCCTTCCTCTTGGTGAAGTCACATTCTGATGAAGGAGCCAGCACAGCACACAGAGGAGGGTGCAGCTACAAGCTCAAAAGAAAGGCTCCGTGGTCCTTAAGGTACAGAAATAAAGCAGATGATACTACCTCTTCTTAATGTCATATTCACTTCATATTCTGGCCATTTAACAATGCCAATGTCTTTGTTGGCAGAAACTTTTCTGAATCCGTCAGCTTAGTGCCAGATACTTAATTTGTTGTCCAGCTTCTTCAGTCACGTTCAACTCTTTGTGATCCCCTTTGGGGTTTTCTGCAAAGGTACTGGAACAGTTTGGCATTTTCTTCTCTAGCAAATTTTACAGATGGGGAAACTGAGGCAAACCTTGCCCAGGGTCACACAGCTGAGACTGGGTTTGAAGTCATGAAGATGAGGAAGATGAGTCTTTCTGATTTATAGGCCAGTGCCCCATTCATTGCATCACTTAGCTGCTCCACAGACACTTGTTAGACATTCCATAAATAATTGTTAATCAAATGATTACAAATCAACAAATTTCCTTTGCTTCAATGAATTGGTGTGGTTATTAAAACAAATTGTGACATGTGATTCTGATAGAATAGGACTGCTTCATAAGAAGTGACGATCATGTTAATTTTGGGAAAAAATGGACAGGTCTATATGAAATGATGAAGAATAAAATGAGCAGAACCAAGACATTATATACAACAACAGAAATATTATTTGAAGAATGGCTTGTGTATGTCTATCTCCAAAGAAAGAACTGATAAATTGAAATAAGTAAGATGTAGTTTTAAATATACGTATATCTTTTTGTCAAATGATGGGGGAGGGGGGTGGAGAGAGAGGTTGGGAGCTAACTAAATACTTTTTTTTTTTTATTTTAAACCCTTAACTTCTGTGTATTGACTTATAGGTGGAAGATTGGTAAGGGTAGGCAATGGGGGGTCAAGTGACTTGCCCAGGGTCACACAGCTGGGAAGTGTCTGAGGCCGGATTTGAACCTAGGACCTCCCGTCTCTAGGCCTGGCTCTCAATCCACTGAGCTACCCAGCTGCCCCCTAACTAAATACTTTTATGTAACAAAGAAATTTAAATAAAAAAGTTGACTGTTACAGTAAATTTGTTGAAAAATTACAACTCAGTGCTCCCTATATTAATATAAAAAGACTTAGTCTAAGGATATTTTTGAGCCTAGTCTCCCTAATCCAACCCTCTGTAATGTCTGGATGTCTTTTGGGGAGGGTTGTGGGGAGGGCTGGCAGTGAAGGAATATCTTGGGTCATATTGCACTGCATTTTGAGAGAGAGGGAGGGAGGAAGAGGGAGAGAGGGAGAGAGAGGAAGTAAGGGGAGAGGGGGAGAGAGAGAGAGAGAGAGAGAGAGAGAGAGAGAGAGAGAGAGAGAGAGAGAGAG
>NC_058132.1:405677845-405762194 GCF_016433145.1 Gracilinanus agilis
GGAGAGGGAGAGGGAGAGGGAGAAGGAGGGAGAAGGAGAAGGACAAGGAGGGAGAGGGAGAAGGAGAAGGAGGGAGAGAGAGAGGGAGAGGGAGAGGAAGAGCGAGAGGGAGAGGGAGGAGAGGGAGAGGGAGAGGGAGAGGGAGAGAAAGAGAGAGGAAGAGAGAAAACATGTATTCATGTTCATATGTTTTGGGTGTTGATATAAGAAGCTCAATATTCTGTAGACAAATATGCCTACTTGATTCCAGATATTTTCTATGGCTGTTTCCTATGCCTGGAATGCTTTCTCTCCTCATCTTTCCCTCTTGGCTTCCCTGGCTTTCTTCAAGACTCAGATAAAATCCCACCTCCTCTAGGAAGGCTCTCCTCAACTCCAGTGCTTTTCCTCTGAGATGATTTCCGATTTATCCTTAGGCAGCTTGCCTATACATAGTTGCTTAAATACATACATAGTTGCTTAAATGTTGTCTCCCTCATTAAATGGGGAGCTGCTTGAGGGAGGCTGCCTTTTACCTCTCTTTGTATCCTCAAAGTATAGCACAATACCTGGGATATAGTTGTTGTTTGTCCTTTATTTTCAAAGAAGAACAATGGCATCATGACATCAATGACATCTTCACTTGCAATGAGGGCTTAATAAATGTTTTTTGGACAATATTTCTGACATAATAGCTTCACAAACTGTGGCATGATACAGCCTCAAGAACTTCACACAGAGGCTCAGCTCTGAGAATTTATCCAGGACTCACAAAGATAGGTGTTTCTGTAAGGACCAGCTCATCACTTACCTGCACCAGGTCTGGAGTGAGGCGTTTGGCCTTCAACCATTTCTTGACTCTCTCCGTTTTCCTTAGGACTCTCTCAATGCTGCAAGTTTTTGAGCCGGAAGCAGATGCACAGATTCTCCTATCAGAAAGCTCATTTTGGTATTTGCTTATTAGCCTGGAAATCTCCACTGGGCGCCAGCTTTTGGTATCATCTGAATAGTTTGCAGGGTAAGAGGAGAAGTAATCAGGAGGAAGTTTAAGGTGGGAAGCAAGCCAGTTGTCAAACCTGTGAAAAGAAATTCCTTTATAAGATTGGCTAATGGAATGAAAAGGCAACGAGTAGGTGCAGTGGATAGAGCATTAGGGCTGGGAATCAGGAAATTTCATCTTCCTGAGTTCAAATCTGGCCTCAGGCAAAATGAGCTGAAGAAGGAATGGCAACCCACTCTAATATTTTTGCCAAGAAAACCGCAAAGGACAAAATTGAAATGACTCAACAAAAACTGAACGAAGAGTCATGCATGAGCAGGGGAAGAGGAGAGCCATCATTGACTCTTTAGAGAATTACAGAATGAGAGAGCTAGAAGGAACTTGGGGAATAGCTAGTTGACTTCTCTCTCATTCCCTACTTCAGCTTTACAGATAGAGGTGAAGAGATTTGTCCAACATCATTTTAGATCGAAAGTTGAATGCTGTCAAGAGGTAGGATTAACCCTAGATTAAAATAAGTCTACCCCAAACCAAATAAACAGGCAAAGAGGAAGGGGAAAGGAAGAAGAGAAAGGGTAGAATGAAACTTTTATCTGGTTTCCTCTAGATTTGAAACTGGAGGACCTGGGTTGAACCTTGACTCTGATACTCACCATCTGTGAAACCTTGGTCAAATAATGTCATCTCTATTAACCTCAGCTTTCTTTTCTGTAAAATGACTGAAAGAATTGTTAAGGTCCCTTCCTGCTAATCTAATCAAGGTCCTTCATCCCCAGAGTCCCTAAGACCTCTGTGAAGAAGGGCTGCTTTTCATTTCCTTGAAATCTTGACCTTTTTGAAACGAGGGGGGAAAGGGTAGAGGTGTGTATGTTGACACTTAAATCCCTAAGTCGGACACCAGGAACTGGAAAAGGAAAGAGAATGAAAGAAATCAAATATACTATCTTGAACAGGTTTTAGGATATTAGTCTTAGAACTTTAGAAGATTAGCATGTCAGATTGAGCCAGTGGGGATAGAGAAACTTAAAGTGTGGTTCATGGACCCCTGGGGGTTCCAGTGACTGTTTAAGGGGGGGGTCTATGCGAGCAAAACTATTTTCACCATAATTCTAAAATATAATCCTTTTCTGACCACATATCTCTGGAGGCCAAACCAAACCAACAAATTACAACATATTGAATACAGAAGCATATAAGAGAATCTAGTTATGTCCTATTAAGCCAGAACTTAAAGAAATATGTAAAAATAGGCAAACACATGAAATATAAATATGAAAAATATGTTAAATAATATCATTCTTATTATTTTTGTTTTGGAAAATATAGTTATTTTAATTAAAATGTTAGATGAACACATTTATTATTTTTTGTTAATAAATTAGTAAATATTTTAAAATGTATCCATTTAAAATTTTAATACAGCAAATATCAATAGGTATAACTTACATAAACAAAAGCTTAGGGTCAAGAATGTAAAGGGATCTTGAGATCAAAAAGTCTGAAAATTGCTGATCTAATTCAGTCTCCCCCATTTTATAGAAATGGTATATTGAAACCCAAAGAGATGAAGTGATTTGCTCAAGGTCACATACTTGGCCACAGACAGAGCCAGGATTAGACAGTGCAGAGGGGAGGCAGGGTCATAGAGTGGGAAGAGAACTGGGTTAGAAGTTAGAAGACTCGAGTTCAAATCCTAACTCTATAGCTATATACCATGTGTAACTGAAAATATCACAACCCATCTGGTCTTATCTATATTAAAAAGAAAAAAGAGAGAGAGAGAGAGGTTAAATTAGATGATCTCTAAGGTTCTCTCCAGCTCTAAAATCTAAGAAATATTTTGGTTAATTCAGAGAGAAAACTAATGAATCCGAATGCAGATCAAAGCATTATTTATTTTTAGTTTCTTTTGTAATATGTTTAATATGGAAATATGTTTGACATAACCCTACATGTATAATTGAAATCAAGGTGCTTGACTTCTCAAGGAAGAGGAAAGTGTTGGAAGGAGAGACAGAATTTAGAACTCAACATTTAAAAATGATTATTAGAAATTCTTTAACATGTAATTGGGAAATTTTTTAATTAAGTTTTTAAAAGCAAATATTCTGGTTAGAGATCTTTCCTGAACTCCCTGAGGGCATGAGTAAGAGTAAGTCTCTCTTTGGCAGATCAGAAAAAAGAAACTCTTAGGAAGTTGTTTTTGCCCCCAAACTCTGTGGGGGGTAATCCAGTGAGTGGTTGAGTTAAAGGTTAGTTTGGGCAAGTATAGGAGATTTTGGATGCAGGAAAATAATGTCTGAGGATAGAGGCAGTATGGTCCAATGGAAGGAGTATTAGATTTATAGTAAGAGAATCTTAGTTTGAATTCTATTATTACCTTTTATTACCTGTGAGTGACTCTGGTCAAATCATTCAACCTTTCTGGATTCCAATTTCTACTGCTATAAAATGAAGAGGTTGATCAAAGATCTCTCCTTGCTTTAACTCTACCATCCAGGTATACTCTAATCAGGAATTATTCCAATGTATATGCTGCCTCCACTTGCTGCTGAATATTGGTGTTCACTTGGCTCTTTTTTTTTTCTTAAATCCTTACCTTCTGTTTTAGAATCAATACTAAGTATTGGTTTCAAGGAAGAAGAATGGTAAGGGTTAGTGGTAAGCCTTGACCAGGGTCTTGGTTGGCTCTTCAGATCCTTGGTCTAGGTAGGACAGTAGATCAGAGAACCAGACAGAGATGGGAGTTCATAGATTCAAATCTGGTCTCAGATACTTCTGGGCAAGTATGACCCTGTGCAAGTCAGTTAATCCCAATTGCCAAGTCATAACTGATAACTGTACTTCTGCCTTGGAACTACCAATAGTACTGATTCTAAGATGGAATGTAAAGATTTTGTGCAGGAGGGTGGAAATGATCCTTGGCCTGCCTTGGCAAAAAGAGCTTATACTTTTAGGTAGTGTTCGACAGAATGAATGCAAGGAAGAGGGAGCAATGTCTCACTTCTGCAAGGTGTGGTAATATATTTATTCTGAACTCGGTGGAAACTAGTTTAAGATGCTTCCACACAGGAGATGGGAAAGCCAAGTGAAGGTAGGCAGGCAATGAATTCTAAGGGATCGCTCAATGTCTGGTCTCAAGGTAAGGAATAGTCCTGGTTCTCTAAATGTTGTTGGGTATATATTATTGTTTAGTCTTTTCAGTCCTGACACTTGAGGTTTTCTTGGCAAAGATACTGGCATGGTTTGCCATTTCCTTCTCCAGTTCATTTTACAGAGGAGGAAAATGAGGCAAACAGGGTTGAATGACCAATTCAATGGCTAGTAAGCATCTGAGGCCAGATTTGAATTCAGAAAGAATCTTCCTGACTTCAGACCTGGCATTCTATTCACTGTGCTACCTAGTTGCCCTGGCTAACAAGGGATGGCATTAAAATATTCCTTTCATCCCAAATATACCTCTTCAACAGTGTGTTGGAGCTATCTTGAACTAACTAAGGGAAAGACTATTGTGAAATTTTGGTGTTATCATTTATACTTCAGAAATTCATAATATTATAATTTAATTCATAGCATTACTTTCTTATTTTATTATCAGACTGTTTATTGATTTCTAGATATAAGAAAGTAATGGGTAAAATGTTAATAATGCAGATAAAATGAAACATATCTCTAGCAACTCCCACGTCCAGCTAGTTGTTTAATATTTATCAGTATGCCTCTGCCCCTGGTACATTCATATTACATATATATGTTAAATTTGGATAGATTTTGTCAGCTTTTATGAACATGTAAGATAATACAGAATCATGAATGTCAGATCTGGAAGAGAACTTAGAATTCTCACTTTAGAGATGAAATCCAGAGAAGTACCTTGAATTTTACTATTTGTGTATGTGTGTGTGTTCAGACATATATGTATTTATTAATGTTATATTTATGCTACTAATATTTTATAGGCTGTCTCTGCCATTAGGATGTCACTGTGAATTATAATCTCTTTCTTCTTTATAGTTGTATGTATATTCAGTGACTAACACAATTCCTTGTACAAAGAAGTTACTTTATAAATGTTTGTCGATTGATGGATTAATTGATGAATCCAGACCCTCTGATTCCAAATTCAGGACTCATTATTCTCCATATTTACATAAGGAGCTCTTTCTTTTAAAATAATCAATTGATAAAAATCTATATTTATTAAGTGCGTAGTATGTACAGGTACTATGCTAGGTTTTGGAGGTAAAAAGACTATCTGGCAATTTGCCATTTATTCCCAATAGGCACCAAAAGCCTTCTAAAAGCTTTTTCTAAAAGCTTGTCAGAGATAGACTCAGGCAGGCTGCTGTTAATTTGTCTTTGTACATATTAATTACAGGTATGTGTGGAAATTGATCTTTGAAGGACACTTAAATCTCCTTAAGGAGGAAACCAACTGTAGGTCCATATTTTTGTCCAGGATCAACTAGAGTAGGACAGCCATGATTGTAGAAAAAGGACAGAAGAAAAGAGATTACTTTCACTCAAGAGTTTGTGAAGACTTTGGGTCATTTACCTTGGGAAGAAATTGAACCACAAACTTCAGGGACCCTAAGGGTTGAAGAACACTTTCTGATATTATACTCTTCCTGGAAAGAACTCATATCTCTCTCTCTCTCTGTCTCTCTCTCTCTCTCTCTC
Source organism: Gracilinanus agilis (assembly GCF_016433145.1). Lineage (NCBI taxonomy): Eukaryota > Metazoa > Chordata > Mammalia > Didelphimorphia > Didelphidae > Gracilinanus > Gracilinanus agilis. Next base: position 405,683,505 of record NC_058132.1, read on the forward strand.
TCTCTCTCTCTCTCTCTCTCTCTCTCTCTCTCTCTCCTGTCTGTCTGTCTCTATCTCATACCTTCTGTCTTTGAATCAATATGGTTCCAAGGCAGAAGTGCAATTAGGGGTAAATGACTTGCCAAATGTCACATAGCAAGAAAGTATCTAAGGTCATATTTGAACACAGGACCTCCTATCTCCAGGCCTGACTCTCTATCCACTGAGCCACCTAGCTATCCCATTTTTTTTGTTTGTTTATTCTTTTTGAGCCCATCTTTTTCTCTCAGTGAGTGCTCTCTGGAGAAGAGACAGCATTGACTTAGATCTTCTCACGGCTATGGGCCACATTTCCAAAGAGAAAACTTAGAAAATTAGAAAATAATTCTGCTGTGAGCTCAGCTCCTGGAGCTATGGCTCTATACAAATCAGAGCTATAACTGTGGAAGGCAGGTCTATTTATAGAAAGGAAATGTTTAAATCTCTGCTTAACCCCCCTCCACCAACTTTAAATGTCATATCGAGGGCTAAAATCTGGCTCAGTTCCTCCCATTTTCCAAACCATTGCTAGGATGATTAAAAGGGATTAAAACAACTCTAGCCCATAAATTGCATACTGCTTTGTCTTTAGCAAAGGTCTTGGGAATAAGAGTTTTGGTTTTTTTTTTTCCTCTAAGAATTATTTTACTGAGTTTCTGACCTGATTTCTTCTTTAAAGAACTTCTTACAAATGGATGTCCCGATGCAGGCGTTGCATTTGTCAAGTCCGAGGAAAGTCCGGCCAAAATTGTAGCTAGATTTGACCCGGGGCACCAACGACGGAGAAGTGAGACTTTCGGTGGAAGAAATGCAGCTCAGGGTCACAAACTGTAGCAGGGTCAACAGGCCTAGGCAGGGAGAACCCAAGGGACAGCTAATCAAAGACTCCATCTACTGAGACTGGCGTCCTGCCTTTAGGCTGTCTGCTGCTCACTAGGCTGGCTGAACCTTAGGGCAAAATGATGAACTGGAATGAAGGGACTTGATGCCATCCCAATCCTACGGATAAATTCCTCAGTTTGGGGGCTTGGGTGGGAAGGAGCTTGGTTCTCCAGGGGTTGGGCTGGAGGACTGGGGAGGAGGTGAGGAAATACATGGAGGATGCTGATAACACAGGTTTCCATAGTTACTTTTTCCTCTGCTTGGTGCAGCTGCTTTGAGCTCTGCTGACCCTCCCCTCCACAGACTTGGGGAACACAATGGTCAGGGCTCATCCACAGAATCTGAAGAGAAATTGCAGGATATCCTGGCCGAGCAGGAAGAATGCACACAGGTCTTGTGACCCTCTGAGCTCTCCAGGAGAGAGAGCTCCATTTCCTGGAGGATATTTCAAAATGATTTAAAGAGCCCTAGATTTAACCATGGGATTGTCGGGATCAGAAGGATTTTTTTAGGGAAAAAAATATCCCATGTAGTTGTTTAGCATGTACACTGCACTTGAAGTCAGGAAGGTATGGGTTCAAACTCCACCCCTGGCCAACCTGCTTAACCTGTTTGAGCCTAGTAATTGTCCTTTTTTACAGAAAATGATCCTAATAGTACCCACCTCACGACACCATTGTGCTTCTCAAATGAGAAAAAGCATAAATTTGCAAACCTTAAGGTATGAAATGGGAGTTATTATTGTTGTATTATTATGATTATTATTTTATTATAATTATTGAAAAAATTATTCCTCTCTCGTTTAATGTTCAGGTAGAAATGATCCTGGGACAATTTGCAATTCCACCTTTATTCTTTAATATGTTATGTTCTTTGACCTATTGTATGTGTGGATGAAATAATTGTTCTTTATAGTTTAGTAAAGCATAAGGTTGTGGATTAATCTTCCATAGGCTTTCGAAAATGATCCTAAGTAGAGACAAGATGACAGGAATTATATGTATTTCATCCTGTTATATATACTTTTAATTTCTATTGCTACATATTTATATTTTGAAAGTTTTCAGTTCCATGCAGACTGGAAATTATAAATATTTGACATGGCAATATCTCTTTAAAATGTCTTTTTGGGGCAGCTGGGTAGCTTAGTGGATTGAAAGTCAGGCCTAGAGACGGGAGGTCCTAGGTTCAAATCCGGCCTCAGACACTTCCCAGCTGTGTGACCCTGAGCAAGTCACTTGACCCCCATTGCCCACCTTTACCACTCTTCCACCTAGGAGCCAATACACGGAAATTAAGGGTTTAAAAAAAAGAAAAAAAAAGAAAATGTCTTTTTGCTAGAGAAAGAGCTAAAAGCCTTCTGAATGGAACTACTGAAGAACACACATATTTTTCGACTTCGGGCGAACATTTTCAAAACAATTGTCAATGTAGACCACAGAGAAGATGCAAATAAATGTAAAAAGACAAAAATACTAAATACATTCTTTTCAGACCATGCCACAAATAAAAAATAACTTTCAAAAGAAACAAGACCTAAATGGAATGAAGGAGATAATATTTATAAAAAGTACTCAGTACAGTGCCTGGTACACAGTAGGCTACATTTAAATGCTTATTCTCTCTCCTTCCTCATTCTAATTTTGTTTTCAATGACAAGGCATTAATTTTTTTTCTCTGTCTCATCTCTCCTGTCCCACTATAAGAAAACCAAGCCAAATCCTCTTTAACAAATGTGTATATTTAAGGGGAAAAAACATTTTGGCCATGCCCCAAATTTTGTGTTTCCTTCTACACATTAGTTTATTATATAATAGTAGCATTTTTCATTATAAGCCCTCTGGAATCATTATTGAACATTTCATTGATCAGAGTTTTTAAGTGATTCAAAATTATTTATTGTACAGTGTTGTTATACTATAAATTACAGTCTTTATTTTGTTGACTTTATTCTTCATCAGTTTGTATGTCTTACCAGGTCTCTTTTGAACTGTTTCTTTCAGAATCACTTCTTACAGCAAAATATTCCTTTGTATTCACATATTATAATTTGTTCAGCCATTTCCCAGTTCTTTGCCACAACAAAAACATCTGCTATAAATATTTGTAAACATATAGGAGCTTTTCTCTTTCTATAATTTTTTGGGGTATAAGTGCACTAGGAGTTAACAGTTTCCCTTCTAATTTCAGACCACTAGGTCCATTTGCTTCTGTATTTTGTGTATCTATTCTCATTCACTGATTAACCCAGTACAAATTTGATTTGATGATCACTGCTTTGTAGCATGATTTCAAATCTGGTTCCGCTAGTGTCCTTTTCTGTTCACTTCATTTTTACAATTTCCCTTTAGATTATTAACATTTGGTTTCTCCAAATAAATTGCGTTATTCTTTTTTCTAGCCCCATAAAGTAATTTTTTTGGTAGTTTGATTGGTATGACATTGAATAAGTAATGCATTTTAGGTAGTATTGTAATTTTTGTTATATTAGTTTGGTTTACTCACGAACAATAATGTCCCAATTATGTCAATTTGCCTTTCTATCTATAAACAGTGTTTGGTAATGTATGATTTATGTGGATTTATTTTTTGTCTTGCAACTTTGCTTAATTTATTTTTTGCTTAATTTCATTTGGCTCTCTATGATTCTCTGAGTACATAAAATTACATAGTTTAGAAAAAGATGTAAAAAAATCCTCCAGATTCACTAATAGTGAAAAAAAAATGGAAATCAAAAATATTCTGATTTCATCTTATGTTCTGAAAATTGGCAAAGACAACAAAAGCTGGAATAGTAAATGATGGACACTGCTGGTGGAGCTGTGAATCGGTTTCATCATTTTGAAAATCAATTTGAAATTATGCAAATTAAGTGAGTAAAATATCCATTTCCTTTGTCCTAGAGGTTCTTCTACTGGTCTTATACCTCAAGTGGACTATTTATAAGAAGAAAGAGGAGCACTCTTTGGGACAGCTAGAAACTGGAAACAAAGTAGAGACTCATCAATTGAGAAATAGATAGATAAATTATGGTATATATATATATAGAGTGAAGTATTGATGTGCTGTACAAAATGATGAACATGATGAATACAGAGAATCATGGAAAGAGCTTCATGAACTATTGCAGACTGAAGTAAGCAGAACCAAAAATATATATACAAAATTATTTCATTAATGTAAAAGGAAAGAAGAATTAAAAATTAAAAAATGAATGTTGCAAAATTAGAAAGAAGAAATATGGCTCAAAAGAAAAGATTTGAGAAGATTCCTTTCCATTGTTCTGATTCTTGGCAGAGATGGGAAATCCATAAGGTTGGTACATATTTTCAAACTTTTTTCAAAATATTGATAAATTTTGCTAATTTTTCTTTTTCTGTTTCTTTTTCTTTAAATGCATTATTTGTTAAGTGGGATATCTCTCTGGAAGGAAAAAGAATACTGGGGGAAGCTTTGATGTTTAAAACAAAGGCAATGAAATTAATTTTTAAAAAAAGTTTCTATTTCCCCACCTTCTTTGGTTATGTTCTTTCTGTGGTCTCTTTATGATTGCTATAGCTAGCATTGCTGGTCCTCTATCTGATGGTGGTGGGTGACAGTGGATAACAATGTTTTATTCCAATTTTTTTAAGAAAGTCTCCAATTTATCCCCATTTTATATAATGCTGGCTCTTAGTTTTACATAGATATTACTTCCCATTTTAAGGGTAGGTCTGTTTGTTCTTGTTTTCTAGTGTCTTCAAAAAGAATTTAATTTGTATTTGTGAGAAAGTTTTTCTGCATCCAGTGATACAATATAATTTTTGTTCTTCTTATTAATATGACCAGTTATTTTTATAGAAGCAGCTAGGGGACAGAGAATAAAGTATTGGATGTGGAGTCAGGAATACCTGAGTTCAAATTTGGCTATAGGCTAGATTTCCGGTGTGTAATGCTGGGCAAATCACTTGATCACAGGCTGCTTCAGTTTCCTCCTCCGTAAAATGGAGATAATAAAAGTACCTAATCTACAGGGGTCGTTGTGAAGATCAAATGAAATAATATTTGTAAAGCCCTTTGCCAGACTACATAAATGTCATCATCATCTTTGTCATCATCACATCATCATTTTCTTATTGTTAAAGCAAACCTGCATTCTGAGTATAAATTCAACCTAATTATAGGGTATAATCTTTGCAATATACTGCTAAAGTCTTTGTTAATATTTTATTTAGGGGGCAGCTGGGTAACTCAGTGGATTGAGAGCCAGGCCTAGAGACCGGAGGTCCTAGGTTCAAATCTGGCCTCAGACACTTCCCAGCTGTGTGACCCTGGGCAAGTCACTTGACCCCCATTGCCTAGCCCTTACCACTCTTCTGCCTTGGAGCCGATACACAGTATTGACTCCAAGACGGAAGGTAAGGGTTTTTAAAAAATATTTTTTTATTTAAAAAATTTGCCCCAATTTCTTTAGGGTTATTGGTGTACAGTTTTCTTTCTCTGTTTTGACTCTTGATTTAAATTTCAAAACTACTTGTATCATAGAATGAATTTGATAGAATGCTTTCTGTTCCTTTTTTTGTAAATAATTTGCACAATATTATAATTAATTCTTCTTTCGACAACTAGGTGGGTCAATGGATAGAGCACTGGACCTGGAGTTAGGAAGACTCATCTTCCTGAGTTCAAATGTGTCTAATCATTTAACACTGTTGACCTCAGTTTCCTTATCTGAAAAATGAGCTGAAGAAGGAAATGGTAAACCACTCTAGTATCTTTGCCAAGAAGACCCAAAATGGGGTCTCAAAGAGTCAGATACAACTGAAACAATTGAAAAACAATGACAAAATCATTATTGGGAATTTTTAAACAAAATTCAATTTCCAATACATTTAGACTTAGATTTTTTTCCTTTGGGAGTTCACTTTTGGCTTGTTCAATTTCTTTTTCTGAAATTGGGTTGTTAGAGTTCTCTAATTTCTTGTTCTATTAATCTGGATGTATTATACTTTTATAAATATTCCTCTCTTTCATCTAAGTTGTTGGCTTTATTGGCATATAGTTGAGTAAAATAATTTCTAATAACATCCCTCCTTTATTTAGTGTGATTTCTCCTTTTCCATTTTGGATACTGTTAATTTTTTCTTTCTTTAAAAAAATTATCTAATAGTTTATTTATTTTATTGTTTCCCCAAATATTCAGATTCTGGATTATTTATTAATTATTTTTCTTTCAATTTTATTAACCTCATTTTTAAGGTTTTCTTTTTTAATATTAACTTGAGGTGTTAATTTGTTGGCTCTCAAGTTTTTTAGATACATTCATTAACTAGTAATTATGTTTTTAATTGATGAAAGTATTTAGAAATTTAAATTTTTTCCTAAGAACTACTTTTGTTTCATCACAATTTTTTTTTGGTATGTTGTCTTATTTTCATTGTTACCTTTAATATAATGACTATTTATATGATTCTTTAGATACGACCCATCAGTTCTTTAGAGTTGTTAATTAATCTAGTTAATTTTTAATCTTTTCTTCAGTGATCTTTTATTTAATAAAATATTTATTGCATTGTGGTCAGTAAAGGTCTTTTCAATATTCCTGTTCTTCTGCATGTGATTACCAAGTTTTTATGAAGTTAAAAATAGTCAATATTTATTTAAAGGAGTCATGTATAGCTGATGTGTTATATATATGCATATATATTCCTTTCTATTATCATTTAACAATCACCAGATATATATCATAGCTAACTTTTAAAAAATTCTATTCAGATCTTTAACATCTTTTTCAATTTTTGGTAGATTTGTTTAGCTCTTAAAGGGATAAGTTGAGGTCCCCCACTATTATAGTTTTACTGTCTATTTCTCCTTGTAACCTAACCTGTAAGCACTTAGATACTATGCCATTTGGTACATTTATGTTAATTTAATTCATTGTCTAGGGTAGCTCTGAGTAAAATGTAGTTCTACTGTTTAACTCTCAAGTCTATTTTGCTGTTGTCTTTGATCTAAGGTCATGATTACTATTTATTTTAATTCAGTTGAGGCATAGAACATTTACATGAATCCCTTATTTTAACTCTGGCTCTAATCTCTTGCTTATTGCCTCCTTTCTCTATATTTATTCCCTTCTATTCCCCTATTTAGTTGAATGCATTTCTATCCCCAAATCTTTGTGTGACCAATTCAGATGAAAGTGAATTTTGGGTATTGCTTCCTCCATTCAGTGCTTTCTCATTTGTATAGATTTCTACTTGTGTATCCTAAATATGTGAAATAATTTCCCTCTACTATTCCTCCATATTTTCCCTAGTTTATTCTTTCCCACTTCATTTCTTTTATTTTTTTAAAAACATCATCAAAACATAACAAAACCATTCCCAAACTCCCTGTCTCATTTGACTCCCTATATCAACCCATGGTGACATTTCTGTTCTAAAGGGACACTGGTATCACTTCCTCCTTATCTTACCTTCACTTCATCTTTATAAAACACATTCCAATTATTTACTTGAATTTATCTTTTAAAATTGCTTTTGACTCATGATTGTATTTCAAAGTTTCTACTCAGTTACGGTCTTTTCATCAGGAATACTTGAAAGCTTCCTCTTTCTTTCTTTCTTTCTTTCTTTCTTTCTTTCTTTCTTTCTTTCTCTTACCTTCCATCTTCCATAGAACAATACTATGTATTGGTTCCAAGGCAGGTCTAGACAGTGGAGATTAAATGACTTGCCCAGGGTCACACAGCTAGTAAATGTCCAAGACTGGATTTGAACCTACATCTTTCTGACTCCTGCCTAATTGTTCTATACATCGCACCACTTAATTGCTTATTTATCCTTATTTTTCCTTTTATGGTTCATATGGACAATATTACAGCCTGTTCTCCAAGAAATGGGGAAGATTATAATAATATGCCAAGGCCCTATTTTATTCTTGAGAATCTCTTTCCTTGATTTTCAGCCTACTCTTGTTCCACAGAAATATTGTTTAAGGACAAGCTAACCAATATAATAAAAATGATAATACTATCTAAATCAATTTCCTTATTCAGTTTCATACCAAATTGCCAAAGAATTACTAGCAATTATTTTTCTTGAACAAAAGTTTAAGAATATCAAGAGAATTAGTGAAAAAAACATGTGAAAGAAGCAGACTATAGTAATACCAGATCTCAAACTAAACTACAAAATGTAATCATCAAAATAAATTGGTACTGGGTAAGATATAACAGAGGTTTATTGGTGGAACAGATTCTATGTGCAATATAGAGAAGCAAATGTACATGGTAGCCTAGCGTTTGATAAATCCAAAGATCCAAGCTATTATGACAAGAGTTAAACACTGCTGGGAAAACTGAAAAGTAGTCTGGCAGAAACTAAGCATAGATCAATATTTTATACTATATACCAAGAGAAATTTAAAATGAATGCATCTAAGACATAAAAGGTGATACAATAAGTAAATTAGTGGATTAGGAAAGAAATTACCTGTAAGATGAGGGAATGAATACATGACTAAATAAGTAATAAAGAGGTTCATGAAAGATAAAATAGATAATTTTGATTACATAAAATTTAAAAAGTTTTTGTACAAACAAAACAAATGAAAGTAAAATAAGAAATTTGGGGAAAATCTTTGCAGCCAATTTCCCTGATAAATACCCCATTTCTAAAACATATAGGGAACTGAGTCAAACTTACAAGAATAAGAATAATTCCTCAATTGATTAATGATCAAAGCATATGAAGAGGCAGTTTACAAAGGAAAAAATCAAAGTGATCACTAACCATAAGAAAAAACATTCTAAATTGCTAATAATTAGGGAAATACAAATGAAAACAATTATGAGTGATGGAAGGAAGGGGGAAATGAGACATCAATTTTTGGACATAATGAATGTCATGATTTGTTTTTCTTGGATAAGCATATTTTAAATAATTTATTACATCTTTAAAATAAATAACATCTTATGTTATTATATTACACATTATGCTACATATATGAAAATAAATGGCAATGAAAACCCAATTCTGAGGTACCATTTCATATCCACCAGATTAGCAAAGATAACAAAAAAGGATAATAAATATTGTTAGAAGTTGTGAACAAGTCCAACCATTCTGCAAAACAATTTGGAACTATGTCCAAAAGGCTGTTAAATTATACTTAGCCTGACCAAGAAATACCAGTACTAGGGTAATACCCCAAAGTGATGCAAGAAAGAGAAAATGGAATCATATGTTTATTTATTGTAGCTCTTTTTGTGGTGGTAAAGAATTGGAAAGATTAGAAAGAACAGGAAAGATATCTATCAATTGGGGAATGATTGAAGGAATGAATTGAATTTTCCCTATTTTGTAATATTTGCTTATCTGATGGGTTTGAGATGGTATCTCTGAGATGTTTTAATTTGAATTTCTCTAACTATTTATGAGTAGAGCATTTTTTCATATAATTATTGATAATGATTTCTTCCTCAAAAAAGACCTCTTATCCTTTGACTGTTAATCAATTGGGGAATTATCCTTATACTTGTAAATATGTATCAGTTTTCCATCCATTTTAGAAATGAGACCTTTAAAGAGAAACTTGATGCAAATTCCTCCACCCAACCACCCCATTTCCTGCTTTAAGTCTAATTTTAGCTGCATTGACTCTGTGGGGAAAAAACTTTTCATTTTTATGTAGTCACAATTATACATTTTACCTCCTATGAATCTCTTTTTCTTTTTGTTTGAGCACAAACTATTGCCCTATTCTGACAGGTATTTCTTTTCTCCTTTTTCCCCTCTTTTACTTAATTTACTCTTTATATGGTATATGAATGCAAGGGAATATTATTGTCCTGTAAGAAGTGTCAGAAGAAATGGTTTCAAAAATACCTTGGAAGACCTGAATGAATTGATACAAAGTGAAGTTAGCAGAACCAGAAGAATAATCTACACAGTAAAGACAATCAATTTTAAAAGATTTAGTAACTAATCAAAACAAAGGCCCATAAAAATTCCAAAGATAAAGATAAAATATATTATCCACCTCCAGAGAGAGAACTGATGAATTCAAAGTAGAGCTTCTTTTTCTTTTCTTTTCTTTTCTTTCTTTTTTTATATGACTAATGCAAAATTTTGTTTTAATAATTGTATATATTTACAACAGGTTTTGTTTTCTTGCCTTCTCATTTCATGGAGGAAGGAGTAAAGGGAAGTAGAGAATGAAAATAAGAATAAAAAAATTCTCATGCTTCAAAAAATAATTTAAAAAGTCTGTGTGGCGCAGTTCATAAACAGGTCTGGGAGTTAATGTTCTTTCTTACAAATACATGATTATATAGTTTAACAGATGTGTGTGTGTGTATACATAATAAATATATATATATGTATATATAAATTCTACCATGTTAATGTCTATTAACTTAGGTGCTTGCAAAAGGCTTTAAAGAAAATCAAGCTCTCTTCTCATAGGAAAAGCCTGATCCCTACAGAATAAGCAGAGCTTATGGGGCTCCCCCATACGCTCATACTTAGTGATCAATGCAGATTATGCAAGGAAATGGTAGAAACTACAACATGTTACTGCAGGCTATAAAAATGTAGCATCTGCTAACTCTCTTCCCATCTTTAAACATCTCTCTGCCATGCTGACCCTCTTCTCTCACTGGTTAGTTCTTCCTGGGACCTTTTTTTGGGGGGAGGCTTTGGCTGGCCAGTCTTCATTCCCATCCTACTCTGATTCTGACTTTTCAGATTATCCCTTGTGGTGTGAGGGTTTGGAGTTAAACTTTTCAGCTTTCTTTTCTGCATTGTCTTCCCCCCTTTAGAGGATAAACTGCTTGAGAGTAGGGACCTTCTTTCTTTTTTCTTGTATTTATATCAACCATTACTTAGCACAGTTATAAACATTTAATAAATGCTTGTTGACTTTTTTTTCTTAGCAAGACATAATTTGGTGGCTAGAATTAGACATCAGAAACTCATTATCTTTGATAGACCAACCAACAATAAATACCAGTAGTATATTTCAAAATTGTGGATTTGAAAATAAACTATTCTGATCAGAAAATTACACTTGTCGAAACTATTGCTCACATTTTGCCAAACGTAATATTGATTGATAAAAGATTTAAGAATTGTTTTAAATAGATATCACTATTGCAAATGTGCATGATTTATAAACTATGTACAATGAAAAGCATTTGAAATATAGAAAGCTAGTACAGCAGAGGAAATCAAAACTATCCATATAATCCTTTGTGATGTCTGCTATGAGAAGCTTTTGAGTGAGCCTACACAAGATGAATTTTCATCCGAATATTATTATTCGGTTACAAAAAGCAGTTCTTTTATCCACCTGTGCAATAATCCAGAAATATTAAGATAAATGAGGTGAATAACAATAGCTATAACAATAAAATGCTCTCAAAATTCAGTAACTTACTAAGAGAAATTAAAACGGTGTGAGAAAAGGATGAGGTTCCTATTTTATTATTTGCTACTTCAGAAGATGTCGTCAGTGAATCTCTACATTTAGATAAACTTTTATTCTTGTACTATCATTCAATTATAACAGGTAATTATTTTATCACTGGTGAAATAGTTTGCTGAACATTAAGTATCTGTAGTTCCTTCTCTGGCTTGCTCTCCCAACATGTACTCACAGTCATAGGTTGGGTTTCCAGGGGATAAGTACTGTTCCCAGGTTCTAGGGACTGCATATCTGTGGGTTTACATTTCTAAAACTATAGCTTAAAATGAACTTTTTCTTAATAGTCATCCAGGAGATACAATTAACACAAAGTAAAAGCATTTACTAAGATGGCATAGTAAGAAAATTCATTATAAAACATTCTCTGCTCCCAAATCAAGGATATCCTTTTATTTTATTAATCTAACCCAAACTACAAAAGAACTGGCCTGAATCAGACCTAGCCTAAAATAGGCTGACATTATAAACCAATTAGAGGGGCAAGGATGTACTTTCTTATGAATACACATAGGATTTATGAGAAGAATTGGCACAAACTTGGAGATAGTGGCAGTGAGATGCACATATAGGGCATATGTGACACTAGGCTTTTTTTGTTATGGATGAAAGCTCTTTCTTTTAAACACATGCTGCTTGTTGTGTTTACAAATGATTCATTTTCCTATGCCTTAATTTTTTTTTAACATGAATTAATGTCAAAATTGGAAAAAAAACCCACACCAAACCCTATTTTTCTAAATCTATAAAGTTGTATTGTTGTTGTTGTTATTGTTGCTACTACTTGTAGTGTTTCTAAGATTTAGCCAGTGAGGAAAGTTTATGTTGAATTGTATTATTTATTAGCAATATTTCTATGTAAATCCATTCATTTTCTTAAACCACAACCTGTGAAGGTTGGACAGTTTAATTCTCAATTTGAGGGAATTACTCCCAGGTAGTTAACTGGGCTAGACTTTTGTTAAGGCAGGATGGATATCTCTACTTTTTATTTATTTATAAAAAGAACTTACCCTCCCTAAGGCATTTGAAAGCACATGCCCCTTTCTCCTAGATATTTATTATCTGGATTTGGGGTGACCAACTTGGGGAAAGAGCCATTGAAAACATGATTGAGACAGCTTATGTTTTTCTACCCAAGAATTGCTAGAGGAGGTTGGGTTTCATAAACTAGCTGACATTCTATTTCTTAAAGTACTAGAGAAGGACAGATCTGCCATGTTTCCTTAGCTCTCTAAGTCTACTTCCTCTTTTAAAATATCCACCAATTGGGACTGCCAGAGTAGGTCCAAGTGCTGTACTGTCAAACTGATCAGAAAGAAGACAGGCCTTCCAAGACTGGGTGAGACCTCACTAAGGGTCTTTCTAGGCAGTCACAGATGATTGACCCATCCTTTATTAATAGATTGCATGCTTCTATTAATATATAATGTTGAGAAATGGCCATATTTTATATATTGGTTAAAATTCTAGGTGCTACAGTGAGTGGATAGATGAGGCAGTGGATAAAACTTAAGAATTAAGGATTAATTAAGGATGAAAGCTTAGAATCAGGAAGACCCATCTTTATGAATTCAGATCTGATCTCAGACACTTTCTAGCTGTGTAACCCTAGGCAAGTCACTTAGCTCTTGTTTGTCTCAGTTTCTTCTCATTTTACAAACATAAAATGAGCTGGAAAAGGAAATGGTAAATTGCTCCAATATCTTTACCAAGAAAATCCCAAATGGAGTCACAGAGAGTTGGAAATGACTGAACAATAACAAATGATTTAACCAACTCTATATTCCTGACAAAAATTCAGTTATGAAATATAATTAATTAGTATTTTTCTTTGCTTTATATTTCATGATTTAGGTTTTTGGATCATATTTATTTTCTAAAAGGACTTGGTAAAATTCCTTTTTTCTTTGCAAATAATTTATGTAATACTGGGGCATATTGTTTAGAGAATGATAGAATTCATTTATAAATTCACCTGGTTCTGATATTTTTATTTTGCAAGTGAATTCATTTGTGGCTTTTTAAATTTCTTTTTCTTTGTTTGAATTATTTAAACATTTCATTTAATTTTCTTCTAATCCTGATAGTTCCTTTTGTAAATATTTTCTGATGTGATTTTTGTTGGCATGTAATTGTGTAAAATAGTTTTTATAATTTTTTATTTTAACATAATTTCATTTTATAATTCTTCTTCCTCTTTTGTGTGTTCTTTTTTTTGACTACTTTCTCAGTTGAGGGTAAAAGTAACTACTGATTTTTGTTTTATTAAAATTTCTCAAAAAAGTGGTTCCTAATTTTATTTACCAATTTTGTTTTTGTTTTAATCTTGTTTCTCTATTGTTTTAAAATTGCATTTCTATTTTTTAAGTTGTAGGCTCATTTCTTTAATCTATTTCTCTCTGTTTTGTTGATGAAATGTTTAGACATATCAATTTCCCCCTTAGGGCTATTTTATTTTGAACTCCCAAATGTTGTCTCACTGCTTTTTTTTTTCTTTAATGAATTATCCATTGTTTATGTGACTAATCTTGACTCTCATATTCTTTTGGGTTGTATTAGTCCATTTCATTTTGAATAATCTTTTACATATATGCTATTCCTTGATTATACTTTTATTGTATTTTGGACAGAAATTCCATTAACATTTATGATTGTAAATTCCATTTAAAAGAACTATAAACAGCATAAAATACTTAGGAATCTACCTGCCAAGACATATACAAAGACTATTAGAACACAATTACAAAATGCTATTTATATAAAGATAGATCTAAATTACTGAGAAAATATTCATTGTTCATGGGCTTCATAGACTGGGCCACTATAATAAAAATGACGATATTATCTAAATTGGTTCATTTATTCAGGGCCATATTAACAAACTATCAAATAGTTACTTAATGCATCTAGAAAAAACAATTAAAAATTCATCCAGAGTAACAAAATGCCCAGAATATCAAGGAAATCAATGAAAAAGAAACCCATAAAGGAAGGGGTTCTAGCAGTACCAGATCTCAAAGTGTAATGCAAAGCTGTAATGATCAAAATGATTGATTAATCAATGGGATGGGTTAGGCACACAATTTACAGAAGCAAATGAACACACTAACCTAGTATTTGGTAAATCCAAAGACTAACTACAGGTCGAAGAACTCATTGTATGGCAAAAACTGCTAGGAAATATAGGAAGTAGTCTGTCAGACACTAGGCATAAACCAACACTGCATACCATGTACTAAGATAAACTCAAAATGGGTACATGGGTTTGATACGAAAGGTGATAATGTGACAATTAAAAATTCTAAGAGATAAGGTTCTGAATAAGAAGATCAATTTATTGATCTGTCTAGCAATAATCAATAAATTAATTGGTCAGTGATCCCTATTAGTGATCAAAGACAAAGTCATTCAGCATCTTGAGTCATCAAATACAATTTTGGAAGCTCATTATTCAGCCTTCCCCAAGACATCTCTAATTGGTAGATACTTAATTAGAAAGTTGGCTTAATAATTTTTCAATTCCCTCCCTGATCATCGGATTCCAATATCTAGATGAAGAAATTAGGTTAACCTGGTTAAGAGTGACCTTCTCTGTTTTTCCCACTGGGAGACTCAAGGAGGTTCCCTGGACATATTTAGCTGGAACTAGTTTTGGATAAGATAAGGCCCATAATCTCAACCTCAAGCACTCCAATTTTAGAAGATGCTTTAGGGTGGGGAATATGAGAGCATTCCTGGGATTGTCAGGAACAAAGGACTGAGGAAAGAGACTTGAAAAACATACTGAGGGGCAGCTGGGTAGCTCAGTGGATTGAGAGCCAGGCCTAGAGACGGGAGGTCCTAGGTTCAAATCCGGCCTCAGACACTTCCCAGCTGTGTGACCCTGGGCAAGTCACTTGACCCCCATTGCCTACCCTTACCACTCTTCCACCTATAAGTCAATACACAGAAGTTAAGGGTTTAAAATACAAAAAAAAAAAAAAAAAAAAAAAAACATACTGAGGTCTCTTAGAAAAAATAATAAATACAGAATATTATCTAGAAATAAAAATGATCCAGCATTAGGAATAAATATTCTCAGGTATAATAAGCAAATTAGCGGCACATGGCAGAAACTACCTGTCAGATTTATGGATAAAGGAAGAGTCATGATTAAATGAGAGATAGAGAGGATCACAGTAAGTATGAATAATTTTGATTACATAAAAGTAAAGCTTTTACAGAAACAAAATCAATGTAGCTAAAATTAGAAGAAAAATAGGGCACTTAGAAAAACTCTTTGCAGAAAATTCTTCTGATTAAGGTCTTCTCTCTCAAATATATAAGGAAAAGAGGCTGATTTATAAAAATAAGATTATTCCCCACTTGATAAATGATCCAGGAATCAGAACAGATAGTTTTCAGAGGAAGAGTCAAAGCTATCAAGTTACAAGAAAAAAAAAGCACTCTAAATCATTAGTTAGAGAAAATGAAATGAAATGAAATTAAAACAACTCTGAGGTACTAAGTCATACATATCAGGTTGGCCAAGAAAACAAAAAAAGAAAATAAGAAATGCTAGAGGGGTATGGGTAAACAGGTACACTATTGCACTATTGGTGGAGCTATGAACAAGTTCTGAAGCCAATCATTCTGGAAAACAGTTTGGAACTACTGAAAAGTCTATTAAACCCTTTGACCCAGCAATGCCACTACTAGTTCTAAAACTCAAAGGGATAAAAAAATACTATAGGAAAAGAACCTATGTGGACAAAAATACTTATGGCAGCTCTTTTTGTGTTGGCAAAGAATTGGACATGGAAGAGATACCTATCAAATGGGGAATGACCAAGAAAATTGTGGCATATTAATGTGATGGAATATTATTATGCTGTAAGAATCGATGATGGGGATGGTTTCAGAATAATCTGGAAAGATATATATATATATATATATTCTTCTTCCTTTCTTTTTCTCGATTCTATTATCTTGTTCCCCCAGAATATGGCTAATGTAAAAATTTGTTTTCTTTATATTTCTAATGAATTTCATATTTCTTGTCTTCTCAACTGTTGAGAGTAGGCACAAGGGAAGGAAGTTAATTTGTAACTTAAAATAATACAAAATTGAATAATAAAAAAAGAAATTTCCTGAATGTTTTCGAGCTGATATTTCTTTCAGTAGGGAATCAATGGATTCTTTTTTTTTTTTACTTCATACTCTGGTTCTAACAGATCTGGGCACTTTTATTTTTGGATCTCTTGAAATATGTTGTCCAGGTTGTTTGTTTTTTCATGGTTTACAGAATGTCTGGTGATTTAAAAATTTTCTCTCCACCTGTTTTCCAGATCAGTTTTTAAAATAGTAGATAATGTACATATTCTTCTAATTTTCAGCCATTTGATTTTGTTATAATATTTCTTATTTTCTCATGGAATCATTGAGCTTTATTTGTTCCATTCTATTTTCCTGAATATTTATACAGGTAAGGTTTTTCTTTTTTCTGTTGTAGGCTATTAGGCAATTTATTTTCCTTCCATTTCACCCTGCAAAGAGAAATATTTAAATTTTTAAATTATTGTTTCATTTCTTCCATTCACTTTTAGAATCCTTGTGTCCAGGTCATTCTTTTCTCAGAAGTTTTATTTAGATATTAATTGTAGATTTACTTTCCTTTTCTGGGTTTACTGCTGGTTTTCTCCTAACTCAATAGATTCATTAATTATATTTAGAAATTTCATTTGTATACTCACATTTCTCCCTTTAATTCCATCATTGAGTCTTTGTGCTAGCGCCAGACATTGTCTCTCTCCATCACTCTTAGATGAAGTGTTGTTCAGTCATTTCAGTTGTGTCTGACTCTTCATGACCCCATTTGGGTTTTTTTGGGTTTTTTTTGGCAAAGATCCTGAAGTGATTTGCCATTTCCTTCTCCAGCTTATTTTACAGATGAGAAAACTGAAGCAAACATGGTTAAGTGACTTAGCCAGGGTCACAAAGCTAGTAAGTATTTGAGACCAGATTTGAACTCAGGTTTTTCTGACTCCAGGCATAGTGCTCTATACCAAATTGGCCCACCTAGCTTTCCCTTGGATGAGATAAATATGCTCTTTTTGCTCCTGTCCTCCCTAAAATCTTTTGCATGTTGCATGTTGCATGGAGTGGCTAGAACTAGGACGTTCTTGTACTAACAGTTCTGTGTTATTCCCTCTGTCTTTTGGTGGGCAAAGAGGTGGTCAGCCTGGCCACGACTGTTTAAGCTTCTTCGTGTAACCTCAAAGTGATAGTTGTTGTAACCCTATCACCTTTTGTGGCTCTTATAGGAATGATGTCTCTAAGCCTCTTGGAGTATTTCTGTTATTTGTGGGCTGTCTGCTATGATCACAGGAATAGGCAGCTAGATAATGTTTAGTGGATAGTGTACTGCGTCTGGAATCAGGAAGATGAATTTAAATAATCCTGCCTCAGATAATTAACTAGCTGTGTGATCCTGGGCAAATCACTTAACCCTTTTTGCCTCAGTTTCCTCCTCTGTAAAATAAGCTGGAGAAGGAAATGGCAAACCGCTCCAGTCCAATATCCAACCAAGAAAACTCCAAATGAGGTTGCGAAGAGTTAGATGTGACTGAAATGATTAAATAATAAAAACAATAATAAGTCAGTATCAAAATATGTTTGGCTGTTTACCAGAGCTCAGACTACCTTCATTTCTTCCCACAGATACATCCTTCTTCCTTCCTGCTCCAAGAATCTATAGGTTTTGGGGGCATTTTCTTGAGTAGTTCAGATCTGGTTGGAAGAGCTTACTGGTGTTTTTCTTTGTTTGTTTTTCTTTGTTGTTTGTTATTTGCTTTTTTATTTTTTGTTTTTGTTTTTTTGCCATCATTGATTTATCTGGTGCTTTTTTTAGAGCTCGTTGGTGTGGTTTTGGGGAGAGCTTCATTCTCCTAGGGCTTTACACATCATCATCTTTTCTGGAAGTCTCTGCCTCTTCCTAAAGCTCAAATTCCCAAGCCAGGTGATTTTTGATTGGAATTGGTATTCAACTTCACTGGTCTAAACTATGAGAGTTCATCAAGCTCTCATTTTATTTTAGTTTTACAATCTTCTTTCTCATGTTGGCTATTAAAATATATATATATATACATATGTATATCATATTGCTAGTTTTCTGCCTTTCTCTCATTCTTGCAGTTTGCTAAATGTAGGGAGGAAAAACTTGTTTTCCTTTTCTTTAATGTTTCGGTAGGAAAATCAAAAGCACATTGTTAGTATGTGTGTGTGTTGGCACTTGAGGGACTTAAGCATTTAAAGAAGTTCTATTTTAAAGGAAAAAGAAAAATACAGAACTTTTCATCTCTAAACTTGAATCATGGGGAGCCTTGGTTTGGCCTTTGAAAACTTACACACAATGGGTTGCTGATGTCTTGTGGTTCTATCATAAATAGACTTTTAAACATGTTTTTCAAATTAGTAAATAGGGACCATGCTGTTTTTCCTTCTGCTTGCACATTATAGTTCATCTGCTGCATGTGACCCATACTGTAATATAAAATTTTGGAGCCACAGGCAGATTATGGGATATTGGCAGAGATGATGAAAGAGGGGACTGTGGAGAGAGAGAAAGAATGCCTGAATCTTATATGAAAAGGATTCTTCCTATTACAGAAAGCTCTTTATACAAAGAGGAACCTTCTAGTTTATGGACCAATCTGATCTTGCCTGGATCTTTCCCATTTGATCACTTGATCCCTAGAAGGTGGTGAACTAGCTTCATATTTAGTAATTAAAGTCCGACCATCTGCAGGTACTTAACAGACCTACACACCAAGCAGTCATTCTGTAAAACATAGAATTTCTTTTATGTGCCAGATATTTGTTCAATCAACTTTAATGCCTCAAGGGAGTAAACTAAGAGGAAACTGGCTATCAGTTTAGTTGGTCATTTCAAATGAGATGATCTCTTAGCTCTTAGAGATCAATGTTATGGACTTTTGGAAAGAATGACCTACCTTCTTCTGAGCAACAACAGGGACAATAAAGCCAATACCAGCAGGCATTTGTGCTGACTTAATGGTGCAATCACTTTGATAAATGCTAGGGATACAAAGGAAGATGTAAAAATTTTCCTACCCTCAAAGAGGCTCTATATAAATGGGAAAACACTGTGTAAAAGATTTATATTTAAGATACATATAATCTAAATAGAAAGTAATCTTAGAGAGCAAGGGTACAAAGAAAACCAGGAAAGCCTCCTGAATAAGGTGAGGTTTCAAAAAAATTACAATAAATTTTTATTTTTTTCAAGACTAAACATCAATACAATTTTAAAATATTTGTTTTCTTTGACATTTTGCAATCCATGTTCTTTTTCTTATTCTCTCTTTCTTCCTTCCCCAAGAAGGCAGGTAATATGATATAAGTGATACATATGTTATGATATAATACATATTTCCATGTCTGTTATGTTGTGAAAGAAAACACATATTGCTTACACGAGAAAAATTCATAAAGGAAATAAAAAATAGTGTGTTTCAATTTGCCTTCAGACTCATTCTGTTCCTTTTATAGCCATGGATAGCCTTTTTTTTTGGTCATGAG
This sequence comes from Gracilinanus agilis, assembly GCF_016433145.1. NCBI lineage: Eukaryota > Metazoa > Chordata > Mammalia > Didelphimorphia > Didelphidae > Gracilinanus > Gracilinanus agilis. The sequence continues at coordinate 405,703,452 of NC_058132.1, forward strand.
TCTCTTGTAGCTGTTCTGTATCCTTGCTTTATTCATAATAATTAAGTCATTCATAGTTGATAATCATACATTATTGTTATTATTGTGTATGGCATTCTCCCGGTTCTATTTACTTCACTTTGCATCATGTCATATAAATCTTTCCAGGTTTTTTTTTTGTGTGATCATGATTGTTTGTCATTTCTTATGGCACAATAGTATTCCATTACAATCATAAACCACAACTTGTTCATTCCCTAATTGATGGATATTCCTTCAGTTTCCAATTTCCAGTGCTTTGGCACCACAAAAAGAGCAGCTATTAATATTTTTGTACAAGTAGATTCTTTTCCCCTATCTTTAATCTCTGAGATCCAGACCTACTACTGGTATTGATGGGTCAGAAGGTATATACACTTTTATGGCTATTTGGACATGGTTCCAGATTGCTCTGGATGTACTGTATCATTTTGCAGCTTCATCAGAAATGTTTTAAGGTCCCAAATTTTCCACATCCCCTCAAAAATGTATCATTTTCCTAAGAGGGTGGGTTTTGAGCTGAATCTTGAAGAAAGCTAGAAAAGTCAAGAAGGGGAGGTGAGAAGGAGTGCCAATCCAAAAGGAAGCTAGCCAGTGAAAGGGTTCCAATTTTGAAGATGAAAGATTAGGTGTGGGAAAGGTCAGGGAAGTAAAGCGTGGATGACCCTAACTAAGCCTAGGGTTATCCAGTGACTATTCCCATTAATTTACAAGGAACTCTATCTACAGAAGAAGAATATTTGTTCGTTTTTAGAAAACCATCCTAATAGAAGATTGACACACTTGTGGATAGTCATCTGAAGAGTCTAACATGCAGGACCACCAATATCTCCTTGTGAGGTCCCATTTCTCTTCTTCTAGATATTGCATTTCTGCTGATGTCCTATGGCTGTTGCTTCTTGCTGGATGTCCTATCTTATTCTTTATCTCCTCTTTTTTCTTCTCAGTATTTTTCACTGTTTTATTTTCCTTCTCTGAGGACTGGATATGTAGACAGTTGCCAGCAAGTCCACAAATAATTAGAGAACCATTGTTATGGACTGTTTTTTGCCAATTTGATTTATGAATGTTCTAAAGTGAGAATCCTTCAGTTATTCAATATTCAATTCAAAATCTTGTTTCTAAGATTTCCTGAGTGGAACTTGTCAAGACAAATTTGATAAACTCCTGTAAGATAACACTAGTCTTTCATGCTTAGATATATTTAACACAACAGTTACATTTTGGGACGACTTTGGTCATATCTGGGCCCATTAGATGCTTCTACCCTTCTGGAACTATAAATTATAAAGTGCATAATTAAGAAAAATTATGAAAAGCTCCATTCTGGGAAGTTTCAGGTATAAATATACTGGCTCAGAGATTCTGGAGAGTTCTGCATCAAACAGAGGTCCAATTCTAAGAGCTTGGATTACTCCATTATAGAACTGGCACCAACTTGCAACAATTTTCATTTCAAAAGAAGGATAACCTCTAAGAAGATTCAGTGTCTTGGCTTGGGACCATCAAGGGGTAGCCCTCAGGACTTGTCTATGCCCCAAAGATTTACTTGTGGGGTTGGTGGGCTCTAGGCTACCAATTTGATGATTTAAAAGTTTTACCACTATTTGGGCATTTGGGGCCAGTATAGGCTTTCGTGGGGCAGCTTAGGTGATGCAGCAGCAAGCATAGAATCAGGAAGACTCATCTTCCTGAGTTCAAATCTGGCCTCAGACACTTACTTGCTATGTGACCCCTGGTGAGTCACTTAATTCTGGCTGCCTCAGTTTTCTCAATTTGTAAAATGAACTGGAGAAGGAAATGGCAAATTATTCCAGCATCTTTGCTGAGAAAAGGCCAAATGGAGTTATGGAGAGCTGTACGTGACTAAATGGGTGAACAATAACAACATCAGATTTCAAGGTTGCTTGGTCTTTTGTGTGAAAATAGGAGAGTCAAGGTTGTTTTGTGCACTTAAAAAAACAGCAAGAAACTCACCTTTTGTCTTAGAATTAATACCATGTATTGGTTCCATTGCAGAGGAATGTAAGGGCTGGGCAATGGGTATTAAGTGACAGGTCACACAGCTAGGAAGTGCGTAAGGCCAGATTAGAACCAAGGATCTCCCATTTCTACACCAAACTCTCAAACCACTAAGTCACCTCACTGCCCCCATGGAGGCTGGGAGTCAGGAAGACCTGAGTTCAAATTTGACCTGAGGCACGTACTAGTTTTTTCACAGTTTTATTTTGGGGTTTTGGTTTTATATAAGTATTCTCTTACAATGACTAATATGTATTAAATACAAATTTCAAATTAGAAAAATTATATGACTGAATGAAATGACTGAAACAAAGGAACAACAATACCACAAAAGCAAAGAAACCTACCTTGATTAAGAGTCAAGCTATAAAATAGTCATGCTATAAAAAAAGTCTATAAAATAAAATATAAAATAGTGGGTTAAAAGAATTGAGAGGGTGGATCTTGGAGCTGAGATCCCTCTTGGGAGATGGTAGTCTATAAAGTTCTGAGCTCTAGTTCTTAGGGAAAGTGTATAACAGTACTCTAGGCCAGGAAATTTACTGAATCCAAAACTAGAGCTGGTGGTAACCATAGCCAAATAGTCAAATAGCATCCATAGGATGAACATATGGCAAGACCAGTGGAAACTCTTGGTTGGGAGCAGCATGAGAACTCAAAGAACTGTGGCATCAGAACAGTGAGTTGCTCCCCTTTGCATATGCCTTGACCATAGATATTCCTTCATGCATGTCTTTTCTCCTGAGACCTCTGAGTGACCATTCTTCTTCATTGATGCTCTATATCTTTGTGGTTGGATGGGCCCCAGATTTTTGGGGGAGATAGCTTGTTGCTACAGATCTTAAGTCATTTCAAGAAAAACTTCTGCTTTGAACTAATTGTCCTTTAGTTGACAAGAGACAAGGTGGAAACTTATGAGCTATAGTTTGAGGAGCATATAGACCCACTGAGTTTATGGCAAACCCATTCTGGTTGGGATAGCCAGAAGAATTAAGTCCTTTCTGTGAGAGTGTACCAAATGTAAACAAAGGAAGGACTAAATAGATGGAGGTAAAATTTACCCTAGGGCATATTGTGTTGAAGGCCTTAATTACTTGTTACAACTGGGGCATGGGTAATATTGTTAATCCTTTTACGAGTATCACATGTAAAGGTAGGATTGGTGGTAGGAGATATTTTTAGACAGAGGAGGTGGGCAAAGGGCTCTTTTTATTTTTAATGAAGTAGTTTTGTTGTAAAATATTTGGCATAAATTTTAAAAATTCCCCTGCCAAACTCATAACCTTCAAATGTTGGGGCCTTGTGCTTTTCCCCCCACTTTCTTTGCCTATAGAGTCAAGTTGCCTTAGTAACCATAACTCACAGCTATGACAACTGTAAGTCATGGTAATTCAGACAAAATTGACTTTTGAAAGAAAGGGAATGGTATATAATTTCTTATCTTTAACTCTTTTCACATTATTTTCCCCCCATTTCTCCTTTTTTTCTCTCATTCCAAAGGGATATGGGTATGTAGTTTCTATTGGAAAGAGGGAGGGGGAAGGAAGTGGGGAGAGACAGAGAAGAAGAGAGAGAGAAAGAGAAAGAAAGAAAAAAGAAAGAAAGAAAAAAGAAAGAAAGAAAGAAAGGAAGGAAGGAAGGAAGGAAGGAAGGAAGGATGGAAGAAAGAAAGAAAGAAAAAAGAAAGAAAAAAGAAAGGAAGGAAGGAAGGAAGAAAGAAAGAAAGAAAGAAAGAAAGAAAGAAAGAGAAGTAGAGAGGTAGGGAGGAAGGAAGGAAGGAAAGAAGGAAAAGAGAAGAGGCATTAAGCATAGCAAGAAGCAGACATAGGACCTAAGGTGCTGTTCTGAGATGGCCCTCACATAGATGCTCTTTAGTCTGGGTGCCAAGTCTTCAAGCAGTTGAATGTAGCATCTCTCAGGGACAATGGTGGTAATTGGACTGAAACTGGTTATTTGTTTAGCTCACTAGAAATCAGCATGAGAGACACTCAACATATAGCACTATTTCTAAGCATAATCCCCAGATTGCCAACTAGAATTATTGAACCAATATAATATATACATACCCTTTTAGTCCAGAGACCCTACTACTAGTTATATAACTCAATAAAGTAAAAAAAATCTAGAAAGGTACCATGTAAATAAGAATAGTTAGAATATATTTTTTCTAGAAGGAAAGAACTGGAAAAAGTTGTTGCTCATCTATTAGAGAATGTGATTCAAATTGTGATTTATGAATGTAATGGAATATTACTCTTATAAGAAACAATGAATACAGAGAATCACAAATCATGGGAAGACTTCCATTGACTCATGCAAAGTGAAAGTAAGCAGAACCAGGAAAACAAAATCTTCAAAGTCTACAACAAACAAACCAGCAAGAACAACAATAAAACAATAAAAATAGCAACTGAACATTTTGTGATATGATGAAGCTTGACTCCGGATATAAGCATAAGAATGAAATAAGAATGTGCCTTTTCCTTTTTTTTTTTTTTTTTTTTTTTTTTTGCAGAGGAGGAAGACTGTGAAAGTAGACTATAGTATATACATCGAACAATATGTTAGTTAATTCTGCTAAACTGATTTTTCTCTCTAGATTTTATTGTGTTATAAGGGATGGAATAGGTTAAGGGATAAATTGGGAAATGAAGGTAATATTTTTTTAAAAGATCAAGAAAATTTTTTCAAAAAAGAAAAAAAAATCAACGGCTAAAACAACTTGCCCTCTACAATCAGAAATGTCTTGGGAAGAAGGTGTCTATTTTCACTTAATGTGCTGAAGTACAGCATTGTCTCCATTTTAAAATCATAGTTTTAACAAGGGATATTCTAAAAAACATTGTAATGATTTTTTGAGGGGTAGTTTAAAGGATGTTTAAAAAGCAGCTGGATTTTTAGAATAGAATCCTTTCTGTATCCTCCTCCCCCTTTATCTTTAAAAACATTTTTAAAGCTCCTCCACAACCTCTGAGATCTGTATTATGAACTTGTCTCCTCATGGCTCCAGCTGGTTTACATGGGCAGCAGATCTTGGCAGGGGTACTGGGTCCTCTTGTCACTTGGCAGCTGTCTGTTGGCTTCAATGGGCTGTAGAAGCGTGAGGGTCAGGGCTGTGAGAATGGAGTAGGGCTTGATGATTTTATTTTTTAAAAACACACAACACAAAACACTCTATTATTTGAAAAAAAACCTTTTATTTTTACTTTTTCTGTCTTCTGTTTCCATGGAAATGGAGCTTGCCATCAGTCCCTGAGCTAATGTCTATACTTCCAGTTGGGTTTTCTTCTTTCCTCTCTATGGAAGAAAAACACTTTCATTTTAATTTTTCTGCTATTTCAATGAATAAGGTGCTCTCTTTATAAGATGTCTCTGAGCATACTGATGTATGGGATCAAGCAAACCCCCCCCCCACAAATTTCTTTGGTAAAACATAGTTCTTCCACCTAGATCCATTGAAGAAAGTCTTTGAGATAAATACATTTCCTTTCTGTCAAGATACCAGAGAGAGAAAAACTGGAGATATGAAAACCAGTCCATAAAAGTTACCTACTCTGAACCTATCCCTCACTGATAGAATCTATCATAAGAAGAGCCAGTCAGAGGGCTGTTTTTATGACTTAACTAGGTCACCAGGAAAAAAAATATTCAGGATCATCCTTCATCATAGGCAGAGTAGGAAGGAGAGTTGAAATGGTTGGACTTTGTAATATCATTTTGCTTTGCAAAATGGAGACCTGGATGAGTGACACCCAACAGTTTTAGAATTTAGAACCAACCCAGATGCCATGAGCCAGAGGGCAAAAAAGCAATTACTGACAGGACTATAAAAGAGAGAAACTGGAACAAGAAACTCTCTCATTCCTGAGAAGGGACTTGGGTGGTTGGGTGGGTAGGCCAAACTAAACCTACTTAGGTCATCTGCATCCTGTTCCAATACTTATCACATCCTCAACTTCTGGACAAAGCTGTGCTATATATTAATCATTGAACATCAAAGAAGAACAACATCAAGACTCAATCAATCTGGTTAAGGTCAAAGGTGCCTGACCTGGCCAGAGTGCCACAGAGAGGGAAACCTCTCCAGCAGACAGTCTCAACTTGATTGCCCCTGATTGACAAACCTGATCCTTAGTAGTTTAGTGAAGTTTTCCCAACACTTCTTTCCTTCAATCTTTTTCCTTTCCCTGAGTTGTTACAATTAAATCTTAAAAGTCTACTTAGGTGAAGGTCATTATTGTCCTAAGGATCAATAATCTTATCCTTGGGTCTGAGGGAAGGGATTGCTCAAGCAAAGTCAAATCGCAGTCTAGTCATCAGCATTATCCATTAGTCCATAGCTTTATCCATCAATCCAAACCCAGGATAAGCAACCAGAGAAGCTGTGTGATCCAATTCATCACTCTTCACTTGATCATTTATTCCTGGGCACTTAGGTGGGAGTTGGGTGTTTAGCTGAGCTTCAAATACTTTGTGGGACCTGGTGTTCTCCTAGGCTTCCCACTTTCACTCAGCTCAGGTCCTTATACCATCAGAGGACCCTGGGCCATCTCTCCATCAGGCCCTATCCAATATCACCATACCACCTATAACAACCTGTACTTAAGGAAATTGCTTTGGTGGCTGAAGAAGGATGGACTGGGGAGGGGAGAGACTTGAGACAGGCAGACTATTACACCAGCAGACTATTTCAACCAGCCAAGTATGAGGTGAGAAAGCTTGCCCCAGGGTGGTGGCTGTATTACAGGAGAGAAGGAAATATTCTAGAGATGTCACAAAGTTGAATTTGATAATCCATGGCAACAGATTGGCTATGATTGGATATGGGCAGTTAGAGATAGTGAAGAATTGAGGATGACACTAAGCATGAGAGACTGGGAGGATGATGTTGCTTTCTACAATAGGGAACTCCTTTTTAACAGAGAAATTAGGAGGGAGAAAGGGAAAAGATAATGAGTTCAGTTTTGAATAATATTTATGCCATATGTCACAATAAACCACAAATGAATATTTAGATGTAATGGTTCAAATGATAAGCAAATGATCAAGGTTGTAGATTCCTTTTGTAACTATGAATAGGGGAAGAATTTTTTACATTCCTTTAAAAATTTATTTTATTTTATTTAAAACCATATTTTTCCATGGTTATGTGATTCATGATCCCTCCATCCTGTTTTCTTCTCTCCCCTCCCAAAGGCGTTATACATGTATCATTGTTCAAAACCCATTTCCAGGTTATTCATATTTGCAGTAGAGTGATTCTTTAACATCAAAACCCTAATCACATCTCTATCACACTATGTGGTCAATCATATAATTTTCTAATGCATTTCTGGTTCTACAGTTCTTCCTCTGGATGCAGATAGTGTTCTTTCTCCTAAGTTCCTTTGGGTTGTCCTGGATCATTGTATTGCTGCTGGCAAAAAAGTCCATTACATTCGATTGTGCCATAATGTTTCAGTCTCTATGTACAATGTTCTCCTGGTTCTGCTCCTTTCACTCTGCATCAATTCCTGGAGGTCGTTCCAGTTCACATGGAATTCCTCCAGTTCATTATTCCTTTAAGAGCAATAGTATTCCATCACCAACAGACACCACAGTTTTTTCAGCCATTCCTTAAGCAGAAGGGCATCCCCTCATTTTCCAATTTTTTGCCATAGGAATTGCCATAAGAAGATTGCCATAATCTTCTTATTTAAATGCCATAATTTATGCCAAAATGCCATAAGAAGACTTCTTAAGCATATAAAGGGATAGATAACATTATAGAAGATAAAATGGACAATTTTGATTACATAAATTCATAGGCTTCTGTATAAATAAAATCAATGCACATAAAATTAGAAAATGGTTCATGCAGAAAAAATCTTGGCAGAAAGTTTCTCTGAATAAAAGTCTTATATCTGAGACACATAGGGAATTATTACAAATGTATAAGAACCACAGCTATCCTCCAGGAGAAAAATGGTCAAGAGATATGTACAGCCAGTTTTTATGGGGAAAAAAATCCAAGCTATAAACAATATGAAAAAAATCGCTGCAAATCATTACTCATATATTCTATCCAACTGAAGACCAGGAAGGCAGAGATAGGAACAGGCACTGCTAAGACCCCCATGCCCAGCAAAGAGCAGGTGATATGGGTGCATTCCTATGATCATGTGCCACTTTCTGAGATATGAGTTGCCCCTCAATGTTAATTTCTTACATGGGAGTCCCCTTAAGGGTGATACCTATGGTTGCTCACTTTTCCCAGTGTTTTTATGTATATTTGTACAAAAAGCATGTCTTACAGTGAAGGGGGCGGCATAGAAATATTCCATTGCAAACCTTCCTAATATGTTATTCTGTTAAGTGCTTTTGCTTAAAATTAGTTGAGTCCTCTTAATGACACATTGGTCGGGACTCACAAACCATCGGTCCTACATGGATATATTTCATGTATAGTTTTACATGTTCATATCTCTATAGAATATCAAGATTGTTCCATAATTTTTTTTAAACCCTTGTACTTCGGTGTATTGTCTCATAGGTGGAAGATTGGTAAGGGTGGGCAATGGGGGTCAAGTGACTTGCCCAGGGTCACACAGCTGGGAAGTGGCTGAGGCCGGGTTTGAACCTAGGACCTCCTGTCTCTAGGCCTGACTCTCACTCCACTGAGCTACCCAGCTGCCCCCTTGTTTCATAATTTTAATTGGTAGTAGGAATTTCCTCAATCAAGAGTTACTTATACCAATGAAATCATAGCTCTAATATAAATTTTTAATAAATAATATTATAAATACATATAAAAATATACCTACCTAGGTAAATAAAATTAAATTAGAAATGGTTATTATGAACAGACTGGAAACTAATCCATCTTCCTTAATGTGGTTCTAAAGGGGTAAAGAGAATAGCAGGGACAGAGGAATTCACACCATATCAAAGAAATGACCACTTCAAAGATGGAGGGCTTTAACTTCTCTTTCTGCTTCTGCTCTTCCTAAGAAGAGCTTCTGAAACTGGATATAAGTGAAAGTGTTAGAACTCCTTTGGATGGATAGTGTGACCATACAAGTTCCCATCCTCCACTTGAAAAGACTAATTTTGGATCTTTGTCCTGCTCCCTGGAGTGGAAGGACCTGAAATACCAAATTAGTCAGGGTCAAAGAGTGACCATTAAGGACTGAGTTCCTCATATCTAAGCTAATGAAAGTTAAAAAGGAATACTACTATGCGATAAGAAATGACCAGGAGGTTAATTTTGGGAAAACTTGAAATTATGAAGTATGAAATGAGCAGAACTAAGAGAATGTCATATACGGCAACAGAAATATTGTTTGAAGAATGACTTGTATTTATATGAACAGATATAAAGTGAAGTGAACAGAATCAAGAGAACAGCATGTACAATAACAGAAATATTGTCCGATGTTCAACTGTGAAGGACTGAACTATTATAAACAAAAGATCCCAAGATAAACCCAGGGGACTCATGATAAAAAATGCTATTCAAAATCAAGGAATCTGATTATAGATCAAAACACACTATCTTTCGCTTTATTTTCTTCGTAAGTTTTTTAAAATGTGTGGTATATGTTTTTCACAACATAGGCAATATAGAAACATGTATTGCATAAAAGCACTGGTGTAACCTATATCAGACTATTTACCACCTAGGGATGGAGGAGGGAAGGAGGGAATCTGAATTGCAAAATGTCAGAAAAAATCGTAAAAATAGTTTCTACATGTAATAGAAAAAAGTCTATAAATGAATGAACAATAAAAAGAATGACTTGTGTATGCTCACCTCTAGACAAAGATGTGATAAATAGAAACAAGGTAGACATAGCTTATATATACACATATCTTTTTTTTTTTTAAACCCTTTACCTTCTGTCCTGGAGTCAATACTGTGTACTGGCTCCAAGGAAGAAGAGTGGTAAGGCAATGGGGGTTAAGCAACTTGCTCAGGGTCACACAGCTGGGAAGTGTCTGAGGCCAGATTTGAACCCAGGACCTCCCATCTCTAGGCCTGGCTCTCAATCCACTGAGCTACCCAGCTGCTCCCTATCTTTTTCTCAAAGGATAGCCTTTTCTAATGAGGAGAGGGGGAGGGAGGTAGATAACTGGGTATTTTAATGTAACAAACAAAAAATTCCTTAAATTAAAAAAAAAAAAAAGGAACTTCTCTGCAATATTATTTGCACTAATGACACCCTAAGCAAAGGAAGGAAAGGAGATAGGGATATTTTTTTCAAATGGTAAGATATTTCTATGAAGTCCTTTTCTTCAGAAAAAAATCCCTGTGAGCCTCTATACCTTTCTTTAGAAGAAGAGGAGAAAGGTAGTAGGGGAGAAAAGAACAAGCATTTATCGAGTATCTAGTATGTGCCAGGCACTGTGCTAAATGCTTTAGAAATGAAATTACTTCTTCCCAAACAATCCACCTGAAAAGTCTGCAGCTGTAGACACATTCTTGAGACAGAACTAGCCTTTAAGGAGGATCTCAGTTGAGTTTAGATTTATTTCTTGAGTGTGTGGTTCCAAGGCCAATTTATAACTGTCCTACATTCAAACCAGGGATAGTTAGGTGATGCAATAAATAGAGTGCCAAGACTGGAATCAAGAAGAATCACCTTTCTGAGTTTGAATCTGGCTTCAGATGCTTCCTATCTGTGTGACCTTGGGCAAGTCATTTAACCCTGTGTTCCTCAGTTTCCTCATCTGTAAAATGTAAAAATGAAGAAGGAAATGGCAAACTACTCTAGTATCTTTGCTAAGAAAACAATAAATGGAATCACAAAGAGTTGGATACAATTGAATAACAACAACAAAACATTCAACTCATAACAAAAACCTCACCTATTTCAATATGGTAATAATAGCAGTTGGCAATGGCAAGAAACTTGCTTCTAAGGAGACAAATGCATTTAGGAGGGTCTTCTGTTGCACCTAGCTTTAGAGGCAATTTAAAGAGGTCACTTTGGAATCTCAGTGTAACACTGTCTGTTGTCAGGGTTCAAGCTGTGAGACCACTTTTTAGATGAGACTATTACTATAATTAATATTTATATAACATTTTAAAGTTTATAAAGTGTTTTACATACACTTTCTCATTTAAACTTTACCACCAATTCTATTGATGAAGAAACTGAGGCTCAGAGACATAAAATGGATCATCCAGCTTCATTGTAGCTAATAGATAGGGAGAGAAAGACTTTGGAAGGAACCTAACATGAAGAGGAGCCAGTGAATTGAGATGGTTAAATAAGAGACTTCAGGCAATTTCTCCTTGGATGATATGGGGACTCTATTGGTTGAGCCTGGAAGTCTTTCACTCGGTGTATGGTCTGGCATATTTTGATCTACATAACTTTTTTTTATTTCTTTTTGTTATTTCTTTGGACAAGTGAGTTTGTCTACTATTTCATTTTTGTAATAGACATTTCTGACTAACATTTGGTGGGAAGAGAGTCATGCCTTTGGATATAGCTCGAGGTCAGCTCCTTCCTTTTAAAGGCAGAGCATCCAGGGGAATGGCTTGAACATAAACTTCTATTGCCCTTAGGCTAGTAATAGTTAGGAGGGCAGATAGATAAAATCCTAGCCTACTATCATCTTTCTACTTCAGTAGCAGAGTGTTTTGGTCTCAATCTCTTACTGCACTCCTGACAGGAATCAGTCTCCCTTGCAGAAGGGTGAGCAAGAATCCAGAATTCAAGCCTCCCTGCAAACTGCATTTAGACAAACCCACATGTATTTACACATAACCTATATAAGCAATACACACACATATGTGTATATATATATATATACACACACACACACACACACACACACACATACACATATCCCCTAAAGTACAAAAAAGGAAGGAAAAACTTTGATATTACAAGAATTTTTTGTCATTTCTTCTGTTTTTTTTTTTTTAAAAATCTGAAGTGATGAAACAGATTTGTCCTTCCCCTTTCCTTCTCCACAACATGCTGGATAAATTAATGATGAACTTCTACTTTTGTCAACTATTTTGATTCTTGCTTCCCTCTCCTGCATTATTATTTTCATTATATCATCCCACTTTGTTTATGGAGGGAGAGAGAGAAAAAGAGAGAGAGAAAAGAGAGAGAGAGAGAGAGAGAGAGAGAGAGAGAGAGAGAGAGAGAGAGGAAATGATAGAGACAGGAAATAACAGAGAGACAGAGAAAAAGAGGAAGAGAGACAAAGAGAAACACAGAGAGAGTTTGGGCTTGTAATTAAAAATACAAGAAGTAACATTAAAAGTTTTATTCACTATTTAAAAAGATATTGTTAATATTAGGAATGATGACTGAACTTGTACTTTGCAACCTTCTTCAACCCACAGAGATGTTTTGGTTTATTTTATGTGACAAAATTATGTTGGAGTCATTGATGTTCTCTTAGTAGAATTGGAGGAGGAAGAAAGAGGAGAAAAGATTGCCAATGTTCTCTGAATATAGCTCTGGATTTTATTATATAATCCAAGGAGTCATGAGAACCAACTCCATTCATGCTAAGAAGTGCTTTGGGAAAGATTTATCGTTGAGACTAACTTGCAGACTTTGTAGCAAATAGATAAGCTTTCGTTAGCTGTGAGCTTTCTCATAAGTATAGAACAGCAGCAGACATATTCAAAAAGGTGCTGTCGATGGTACATTGGTAGACATTGATTTTGCTATTATGATCATTTATACTCTAAGTCCCCATGTAGGCTGAATGGCAAGTAATGATTAGATAAACAATTTAGCTCTGGGAAACAGCTGTTTGGTCCTTTTTTCTTCTTCCAGTTGAGAACTTTCTCCTTGAGCCTATTTTTTAGTTTTGGGTAGATAGAGTGGTGAGACTTACTTGTAATAACAAAAATATTTTAGTGGCCCCTTTTGTCTTTACATCACAATAATTTCCCACCAACCTTTCTCCAAAAGAAGCCTCCCTTGTGGGAGGGAAAATAGAAGATAGAAAAACAACTAACTAAAAACATCAGATACAGAGATGGTGTCTCACAAGGTATACAATATTCTGTTTTAGGAGCCATTTCCCCATATGTACTTCTCTGCCATGAGGGAAGAGGTATGTTTCTCTTTTCTGTACTCTTAATCAGTTATTCCATTACTAAATTTTCAAATTCATTTTAATGATCTTTTTGTTTACATTCTTGATTCTACTTACTTTAATCTGTTGTTTCACATGAATCTTTCCATGTTTCTCTAAATTCTTTATAGTCATTTCTTACTTCAAAATAATATTCTATTCTATTATATATCATGCTTTTTTAGTCACTACTCAGTCCATAGGCATATATTCAAGTTTTTATTAACATACAGAGTAATTTTATTAATATTTTAGTATGTATTGGATCTATATTTTTATCTTTTACTGTCTTGGTGTATAGGCCCAGTAGTGGGATTGATAGGTCAGAATATGAACAATTTAGTCACTTTTATTGAATTTCAGAATGGTTAAATAACTTCACAGCTCACAAATAGTGCATGAATGAATGAAAAATTATTTATTAAGTACTTATCATTATTATTATGATTGTGTGTCAAGTATTAAGTTCTGAAGATACAAATAAAAAAGCTCAAGGAAGTTCCATTCTAATGGGGGAAGACAACACATATAGGGAAAGGCCAGACAGGAGTTAGTTATATTTTGGTCTTCAAAGTTGCAGGGATGGTGAGTGGGGCCAAAGGATAGTAGAGTGATGCATCCTTTCCAGGTGTGAATAACAGAGTTGATTTGATTATGGCTTCTGAATTGGAAAGTAGGAGAGGGAAGAGGAAAAAGAAATAAACACAACCATATGTTTGCATGGCAATTGGTAAGGTGAAGTATGGGAGCAAAGTGAAGGAAGATAGAAGCTCAGGCTCTAGATGCAATGGATAGTTCCATGAATGAAAGGTTTAAGTCCTCTAGAGTTTTGTTTCTGGACTAAGTAGCATGGTGGTAGATATGAATGTTTATTCACTGTCTAAAAAGAAGTATGAAACCTAAGTATGTTTGTGGAAAAATAATCAGGCATTATGGTGCATGCATGTGTAAAAAGGAATTCTTTAATTTCTTTAATTTCATGGGGGACCTAGAGGTCCTCTTACCATGGAGATGTGTAGGGATTAACCAGCCCACAGTGACAGGAAGTAGGAACTGGAGATCCCTCTGCTGAGCCAGTGTCAGCTGCTGACAGTTAGGAGAGTCATTTGCTGCCAGTTGGTGAGTCAGTTGCTGACAGTTAGGGCTGGCAGTTGTGGGGAAGTTGGCTGCTGCGCATGAGTTGGTCTTTGGGGGTTGGTTGCTGGAATATAAAGGCAGGCCTGAGCTTACTGAGAGGCTTTGGGCTTTAGCTTTTAAAGGGCTTTTTGCCTCTGGGATCTCTAGAGAGCAGGAGGTCTGTCTCATAGGCAAGGATCTGCTGTCAGTTGGCTACTGACAGTCGGGCAGCTATAGAAGACAGATTGAAGGAGTGAGTGTGATGGCTATCCATTATTTTAGGGAGTTAGGTAGTTAGTGAATTATTTATAGATAGTGTAGGTTAGATTAGGCCTGGGTTGTGCCAGGCAGAAGAAACTGTCCTCAGAAGACAGTTAGAGGTAGTTATTAGGAATTTTAAGTATATTTATAGAGTATAAGATTAGTAATCTCTCTTTCCTCTTTTCTATCTTTCTCTCCTTTACTATATTCATTTTACTATATTCTTTTTAATTAAACTAAATTGTTCATTGTTAAAAGCTGTTAGAAGTTTTCTTTTCTCTGGCTTAAAGGGATAATATTAATTTACAACTCTACTATATTTTCATTAAAACTTAAATTGTTGGCAGCTGGGTAGCTCAGTGGAGTGAGAGTCAGGCCTAGAGACAGGAGGTCCTAGGTTCAAACCCGGCCTCAGCCACTTCCCAGCTGTGTGACCCTGGGCAGGTCTCTTGACCCCCATTGCCCACCCTTACCACTCTTCCACCTATGAGACAATACACCGAAAGTACAAGGGTTTAAAAAAAAACAAACTTAAATTGTTTTTCTATTTGAAAAAATTTAATTAAATAATTAAGAATATTTTCCCATGGTTATATGATTCATGTTCTTTCCCTCCCCTCATCCCACCCCCTCCCATAGCCAATAAGCAATTCCACTGGGTTTTACATGCGTCATTGATCAAGATCTATTTCCATATTATTAATATTTGCATTAGGGTGATTATTTAGAGTCTACATCCCCAATCATATTCCCATCCCATGTGATCAAGCAGTTGTTTTTTCTTCTGTGTAAAACTTAAATTATTAAGAACTGCTCTCTTATTTTGTCAAAAACCCTATTTTAACCCTTACACATGCCTATAATGGGGGTTAATGAAAAGAAGGTTTCCATGGTTCTGATACAGATTCATTTCCTATGAAAAGGCTATTGTTATAGACATTCCTAAGGCTGAATGAGCCTTTAAGGAGGATTTCACTTGAGGTTAGATTTAATCTCCTCTGTATGTGTTGTCAAGGCCAATTTATAACTGCCCTACATTCAGCCCATGGATAGTTAGGTGGCACAATAAATAGGGTGCCAGGCCTGAAGTCCTCTCTCTTTCCACTCCCCCTCCTTGCTCTCTTTCTCCATAAACAAATGAAGTGTGATAACATGATTAAAATATATTTTTTTAAATTATTGTCATGCAAAACACTTCCACATTGGTCATTTTTGTAAGAACAAACTATACATAACCAAAACCCCAAAATAAAAAGATAAATGCATTGATGTGAAAGATGACTCAACAGTTCTTTCTTGATGTGGCTAGCATTTTCCACTATGTCTTTCAGGATTTTCCCAGATCATTGAACTGCTCAGAGTAGCCAAGTTTTCACAGATTATCAACATGACAAAAATATTAACCAAGGAGAGGAAAGCAAGAATCAATATAATTGATAAAAGTAGAAGTTCATCATTAATTTCCCCTACATGTTATAACCATCAATGATACTGAAGCTATGAATATACCGACTAAGAAAAATCTTACATTTGAATCATATATAATCCCAACCCCAAGACTTTACTTACTCCAGACCAACTATGAATATTAGGAGTTGATAACTGGGTAGTCCTAACAATAAAACTCCCTTCATTAGGTCTAAAAGCAGATGCAAATGCAGGTTGACTAAACCAAGTTACCCTAACATCATCTTGACCTGGTGTATTTTATGGGCAATGCTCAGAAATTTGTGGATCAAATCATAGTTTTATACCTATTGTTAGAAATAACTATACTAAAATATTTTGAAAAATGATACTCTATAATGCAATCATTTGAGTAAATTAATATAATGCTTGATAGTATAAATGAAATATATCTCCTCAAAATAGTATGCCACAACTAGATACTTCTACATGATTCTTAGCCATTATTTTAATAATTGTTTCATTATTTTGCACTTACCAACTAAAAATAATAAACCAAATAATAATTAGGAAAAAAGAGCAAATTTGTTTTATTACTTAAGATAAAAAAAGAAGATGCAGAGATGACAGAACTCTTCTCATGACAAAGTTTTTTTTTCTTTTTATACTTTAGGGTGTGTATGTGTGTGTGTGTGTGTGTGTGTGCGTGTGTGTGTGTGCGTGTGTGTGTGTGTCTGTGGTATTGTCTATGTGAGTTATATGTAAATCCATATGGGTTTGTCTAAACCCTATGAAATAGCCCTTGCTGAGCCTGGCAAATTACTTGCACTCAGGAGTCATCAGTTGCATTTAATATATTGAAAGAGAGGGGGACCAACAGGCTTGTCTGGTCAGAAATGGAGCAGGTGAATGCTTCTTTGCCAAATCAGCAATAGAATCAAATTCACGAGTGGCCAATATACTTCTAGCCTGATTAGACAGGAAAATCCCCTCTCAAAAATTATAATACAATACATAAGATTTTTAACATAAATAAAGCTTTTGCCATTTATTTCTGTTCGATTTTGGCTATTATTACTATTAGGCCCAAATATCTTTATACTTTTTACCATTTTTCTTTCTTTTCATATCATTTGAACAGTCTTTGAATTGTTATCTGGGGTCATGGCTATTCAAGAAATTCAAACTTCTTACTTAAGAATTGCTTAATGAATTGATTGTTAGTTGCTATAATATCTGCCTGCAAATGACTACCTGTATGACACTGGACAAGAAATTTCACTCCTTTGGGCCTCAGTTTCTTTATTTGTAAAGTGAACGGCTTGGCTCATGATTCCTAAATGTTGGTTGGGAGAGACTTTAGTTTGAATCTAGTCTGATATTTAGTAGCAGTTTTCTCATCTGTAAAGTTGGGCTAAGGCTAACTGTTGCGAGAATTTACTAGTCCTTGGTACCCTAAGGTCAGTTTTGGAGTTTTGAAGAGAAAGTTTCTCTGAGGTTCTGATTCAACCCCACTCTTTGATTGAATTGAGAGAGGGACACAGGAGCCCTCTGGGAGGATGCCAGATACCTTGTGGCTCCCCTGCACCTGAGGACACTTGCCTCTTGTCCCACATGACTCCTGGCTTGGCATCCAGAGTCTGGGTAGAGCTCAAGTCTGCCAAATCAGAAGGACTAAGAAAAAGTGACTTCAATGAAAGATATAAGCCAGGAAAGGAAATAGGACTCTTGCCCAAAACCGAAGAGAGAGGAGGTGGCTAGAAGAGAGCACTAGCTCACAGAGTGGCTGACTGTTTTGCTCTGGAACCATGAAAAAGGAGGTGTATCTGTAGTAGAGCCAGGTAGTGAGCTCAAGGAAAGTGGTGAGAAGAGTGTGAGCTTGGCAAATATTGGCTAGGGAAGGAGGCTTGAGAAGAGAACATGTGACTGGTGCCTTTTCTTTCTCTGACCTTCTCTTTTAATTTATTTAATAAATAATTATAAATTAAGATATAGTCTCCAGAGAATTTTAATCTTAACACTGTATTACATACCTCACTGGGTTGTTGTGAGGGTCAAATGAGATAACGTATATAAAGTGCTTTTCAAATTGTAAAATGCTATACAAATGTCAGCTATTTTGATTCATTGGTTTTATTACTGAAAAAACCAAGGCAAGAAGGTTTGGTTAGTCCTGCACAGAGTAGTTGCTTAATTAATGTTTATTAAGTTGAATTGAATGAGGATTAGATATATATTTTTTTGGTTACTTCTCTTCAAAAATATACTCAAAAGGATAATGGATCTCATTGATGTAGATCAATACTGACTACATCTCATCTGTGCCAGGCAATCCTACATGATTCTCATCCCTGTGCTCCCTTAAACCTGCTTTATGAGGGTCACTCAATGCATTATTTATTCTCTTATCATCCTACAGATACCATTTTTTATTATCTCAAAATATAGAAAAATATTCTCACTTTTAAAAATCCCTCAATTCCTGACTATTTTTCAAGATAAATGTCCAAGCGAGTAGATTTTAAAGCATCATATGCTATTTATATCTTGTTTGTACATGGTTGTTTGCATGTTGTCTCTCCCATTATTGACCGTGCGCTCCCCGAGAGCAGGAAATGTCTTTTGTCTTTCTTGTATCCCTAGTGCCTGACATGTAGCATATGCCTAATAAAGGCTTATTAACTGAGTGACTGGAATTTTTAAAAAATGATTTTACACACTCCCTCGTATTATTTATACATGTGATTGTCAGGGTTCTTCAATCTAATCTAGAAATCTTTTATGAGCTGCACAGTTACTAAATCTGGAAAGGTAGACACTAGTGGGCATTTATTTAGTGTCCTTTGAAGCAGAACTCTAATTTTCATTTTACTCTTCTGGCCTCTGTATATGGATATAAGTGTGAATGACTGCCAAACTATTTTTAATCCTAATGACATCATCATTTCTGAAAATTCTGCCCCTTGGAAGCTTCTCCTATGGGCTTGGTGTATGAGAATTTGCCTGATTTATCACGTAGACATTGTCTAACCCCAAGTCAGACCTTAGGTTTTAAAATAGAGTTGTACTTTAATGTTGAGAAAGTAACTGTGAGGGAATGATAAAGTCTCTGAAGGTCTTTCTACCAATTTCTGCTTGCATTGGTAAGTCAGGTGCTCAGTTAGTGCTCTCAGGGTTATAGGAGTGACTTGGAGAGGCAGAGGGATTTTTGTAGTGTTTTTGCCTTTAGTCCTTGTTCTGATGTGTTCCCTTCAATATCAGTCACTTTAGGCAGTTCATATCTCATCACTGTCATCAGTTCCATTAGTTAGTGTCTCATTATCTACTTAACCAGTTAACATCAATTAGTTTTCATAAAGGAGTATTTACTGAGAAAAAAATAGCAACAGTAGATGTTTCTGCCATGAGCTGGGATACATTCTCTCCTCTAACACCCCTGTTCCTGGGGAGATTGGGCTCAAACTTAAAGATACAAAGTATTTGCCCTTCCGAGTTCACTTTTGAATAGGACATAACTGATGGATGGAGTCATTCTCTTGATTTCAGGCTGCCTTGGCTCCCAGATAAATATTGCTGGTGTGGGTCAAGCAATTCTCTCCTGAGGGCTACTCCTAGCACAGTGGACATGACTACTGTCACACTGGAATTAGGGAGACCTGAATTCAAATCCAGCCTCAGACATTTACTAGTTTATTTGTTTTATGACCCAAGATAAATCACTTGACTTCTATCTGCCTCAATTTTTTCAACTCAAAAATGGGGATCATAAAAATTCCCATTTCACAGGGTTGTTGTGAGGATCAAATGACTTCATATTTGTAAAGTGATTAACACAGTTCCTGTTAGTGCTTAATAAGTGTTTTGTTCTGTTCCCTTCCCCTTCCATGCCAGATAGGCATTCTAATGCAAACCTGGAGGAATATTCAAGACAAATTTTGTTTTGGGGGTTCAAGTAAGTTTATACATATTTATATAAATATATATGCATATACCTTCTTTGCTTGCCAGTCCTTTTCCTCTTCTTACTCCCAACATATTCACAATCTAGACAAATCAATGTCTCTTCTGAGCCTAACGTGGCTCTCTTCAATTTTCAGCTTTTGTCAGTGTCCTTACACCTTTTTTCAGCTTTCTGCAGGTGCTAAATAGATTGTGAGATCTGTGTTTTCTCTGAGTGACCTAGATTTAGGAAGTGAACATTCTGGGTCCAGCAGGGGGAGTTGTATACCTCAGATGTTCATTATCTTAGAGTAATGGTCTCTAACTTGTGTCTTACCAGGTGCAAAAAAATTTAAGCATGAACTTCCAACTTACATATATTTATTTCTAAAATTATACTTATTTTAAAATTCGAGCTACTAAGTGGGCAGAGATTTTTGTAGAAAATCAATCAGTAAATTTCCATTTTCCCCAGTGTCAATTAGCTATTCTTTCAAATGAATCCAAAGGCATAGCACTTAGAAAATTTTAACAAATAAATGTAAAACCAGCAGGAATTTTCCATTTGGAAGATTTAAAAAAAAAAAAAAAGGTTAGAAAATTGATTTCAAGTTTTCAAAATGCAAAGACATAAAGGCTTTTATAAGTGACACATGTATCATTTTTTGGCAACAAAATCACTTAACAATGTAAACATTTCCAAAAATCTATTTTCAAATATTCTCTTCACAGTTTCTTTTAAAAAGCGGTTGCTTTCTTATTCATTGTTAAAACATCACTTTAGTTTTATGTTCAAAATATATAGAAAACTAACAAATATATCACACTAAAATCATTCCCCAGTGGATACGTGGTCAAAGGACATGAACAATTCTCAAAAGAGAAATTGTAGCTTATTAACAACCATATAAAAGACTACTCTGAATCACTAATAATAGAAGAAAAGCAAGTCAAACAAATCAGTTTACATCTCAAACTTAGCACATTAACAAGGATGCCAGAAGTTTGGAATGTTGGAGGTATTGTGGAAAGTCAGAAATACTCTTTCACTGTTGGCAGAATTTGGTCCAGGCATTTTGGAAAGCAATTTGGAATTATGCTGACAGTGAATGAAATCTCCAAACCTTTGCTCCAGAGATCACATATACCCTGGGCTCAGAGATATAGAGCTGTAGGTATCTTGGAGACAATCAAGTCATCACTTTATAGAAAAGGAAACTGAGGCACATATAAGTTTAGTAATTCGCCCAAGGTCACACAACTATCAACTGTCTAAGGTAAGGTTTGAACTCAGATCTTCCTGGGTCACAATCCAGTGTTTTATTCATTAGACCACCTAGTTTGTCAGACAGATTTTAGATGACATACTGATGGATGACAAATAGATGATAGGTAGATAGGATCAAATGAGATAATATTTGTTAAGCATTTAACACATTTCCTGGCATATAGTAGGCATAATATAAATGATGATTCCTCTCCCTTTCCCCAAATACATAGATAGTGATAGAAAAAAGGAAGAAAGAAAGAAAAGAGGAAGACTACAAGAGTATTTACCAAAATATTTATAGCAGCATTTTTTGTAGTAACAAAACATATGGCTATCAATTATGAAATGTCTAAGCAGATTGTAGCTTATGAAAGTCATGAAACGCTATTTTGCTTTAAGAAATGAATATGGAGAATACAGGGAGGCATGGGAAGACATGAAAGAATACAAAATGAAGGAAGCAGAACCATGAAAACAATATGCAATAATAACTTCAACAATATTAATGAAATGAGCATAAACAAAGTAAAAATCGAATGCTACTAATATAGTCATCAAAATTAGCTCCCAAGAAGAAACATAATAATGTGCCTCCCTCCTACCCTTCTTTATATAGGTAGGTGACTAGAGAATGGAACTCTTCATCTTACTTTTGCATCATTGATTAGTATTTGGTTAGTTTTGCTTAGCTGTTTGTTTCCTTGTTTTAAAAAATATATCTTTTTAGAAGGGATGGTTTTCAAGGTTGAGGGAGAAGGGAAAAATAAGTTGGGAAATGAAGTTAATGTGAAGAGATGTTTTAAAAATTATTGATGATTGATGTCATATTTTAAGAGGAAAGAGAAAGCATTTATTAAAAAGTAGGTAGCACAATACTGACGGCCATGTACCATAGAAAAGGTAAGCAATTTGGACCATCTTGTTTGTTAAGTAAAAATGCATATCTTTAAGGTTGACAACTCTTCTAAAGCACTTTACAAGAAGATAACAGCCGAAGGAGAAAATGTTGGCATATGTATTCTTTTGGGGGTAAAGGTTTTTGTTTGTTTTGGTATCACTTATCAAATAAATACTTCATGAAGAAATGTGTTTACCCCACCTCCCTCAAAACAGAAGTCTAGAAGTCTGCAAAGGATGCTTGTAGTATGAGAAAAAACTTAATACTTTTGGTACAAATTTGTCAGAGATAAATTTATTCATTAAATTAGGAGGAGAAAAGGAAAAGAGAAAAAGAGGGAGGGAGAGAGAGAGAGAGAAAAAGAGGTGTCAGAAGGTACTTTTCCCCAGCTTGTTGTAATTCTTTTTAACCCAAGCCATTCTACTCAAAATTTGTATAGTTCAAGAACCAGATGCCAACATTCTGTGAAATTAAAGGGAGTTACAAATTACAGTTTTAGAGTTTTCACTAAGCAGAACTATAAGATGAAGTCTTACTGGAAAATCAAGGTCAGGTCCATGGTATAACCAAAGGATCACTTCCAAGGATTTAGTCTTGGACAAAACTAAGGAGCACCTCCTGGTTATCAAAAGGACGTTCTTTTTATAACCCTTCTCTCCAAGGTGTCCTTTTTGTCCTCTGATCAACAGTGTACTCATTTGAACTCTCTCAGTTGAATTAAACAAAGACATTCCTGTTTGTTTGCCATAAACCAAAGATTTAGTTGTCTTTAGTTTTCCAAAAGATCCCTCATTCTACTTGATAGTCCTCTATTACAAATAGCAGAGAAGGTCTTTGATAAGAAAGAATGAGGGCTTCAGAATAGTTTTTGTTGTTTCTTTGATTAAGTATCAAAAATGTTATAGCCTTGGACTTTAGGCAAGGACACTGCGAATTGTAAATTATAATATTATAAATGACCTTCAAATAATAAGAAGGGTACTGAATGATGCTGTCTCTGTACTAAGTATTTTACAAATATTATCTCATTTTTTCCTCATAATAACTGTGGGATGTAGGTGCTACTATTATTTCCATTTTACATGTGAGGAAACTGAAACAGACAGTATGACTTTGCTGAAAGTCATAGCCATGAAGTGTGTGAGGTTGGATTTGAACATGAGTCTTTCTGACGTCAGGCCCAACACTTTACTTATTCACTGTGCCAGATCTAGCTGCCACTAAGCAAAATATGCTCTAGGTCAGGATTTCCAGTTTTCCAATGTCTCTTATACTGTTTACTCAAACCAAATTCACTGTTGATAAACTAGAGCATAAATCTTTGAATACTAAGGCAGACATTAAGCAGTAGAAGAGCATCTTCTTCCATACCTGTTTTCACTGTGTGATAGCTTTAATCTAATAATTAAATATAGCATTTGGAGCAAAGAGGAACCAGACTCCTAGTGTTACATAGACATTACTCTAGGTATAATTCCCAACTATTAACTGTACTCTTGTATATCTTTTTTTTTTAAATTATAATACAAGAAACTTTTAAATATAGTATTAATACACAATGAAGGGATGAATTAAAATATAAAACATTTTTAAAAACTTACCATTGTAGCATAATAACATTAATCTGACTGAATTCATCTCCAAATCATCTCCAAGAGGAAAAATTTCCAAACATGTATCTCCCAGTTTTAGAATTCTGTACGGATTGTCTTCAAAAATCAGTATGTAGCAGCTATCATTTCCACAGCAACAAGAGAACGATATGAACAGTCCAGTAGTTATTTTCCAGGATAGAGATCAATTATGCCATGTTCTGGTAAATTCCTCGACTCAGAGATCCCAAGATCCTCTGGACGGTAATTCATTCCATCTTGTTCTTTTTGTCTGGAGCTAGAGGTCAATTAATCAGGAGGCAAGGTAGAAGATAAAAAAGTTTAATTATCATCAGCTGATAGGTAGTTTTCAGGTAGATTGCAATATCTTGAACAAAGGGAGATACATGCTAACAATACAGGTGGCAAAAGGAGCCAATGGTTGAGGCTATTTAGTCACTTTCCTAATTTTGGAGGATAAGTAACAGGGATATCAGATAACTTTGGGGAGAATGTGTTAACCTTGGAGTCTCAGGAGCTGCCAAAGATCAGGTTTGTTCCAGTGGGACAATGCATTTCTCTGAGGTTAGTCTTATCAGTGGGATGGAAAAACTCTAAGATAGTAGAAGAGAACTAGTCTGGTTTGTCCTGTCTTTGTCAGCCTGATGGTCTCTACACAACTCTGTAGCTCTGTTTCTTTGACTTCTAAGGTAATTTCTTCTGGGGAGTTGCTTCCTCCAAATTCACAGTTTACCTCTTTCATAATTCCTCTCATAGGTACTTCCTCAGAAGTATCATCAAATCTAGACTACTCAGTATGTGTATGTGTGTGTGTGTTTAGTATAGAGCCAGTCAGTTGTTTATATAGTACAATAGGAAACTTGGTCCAAAGAAGCTAATTTAACATATCCTGTTGCAAACATCAATCATTAGAAATTAAGGAAAAATGCATTCCAAGGTTTTATACACAAAGTTAATGCATTAATAATTCACCCCAAACCTAGAAAGATATGGGCTATGGTTAACATGGAGAGTTTAATGTTCTGTATCAACGTCCAGTATAAAAGGGAAATCTTTTAAACTTTGATTTGGTGATCCAAAATTGACTCAAACATGGATGTTGGCCAATTGAGTTTTAATCCAGTTAGTTTCCATAGATTTCATAATAATCAGTTGTCAGAAAATGCCATGTAAATAATTTCTGTACCATACAAGCAAGCTTTTAAGCATGTCAATGTGCATTTCTAGTCACAGGGCAGAATTTACAAGGCTTCCATTTATATTGATAAGGGTTTAAAACCCTTTTTGGGTAAGAAAAGTTAGAGGGTCTAGCAAGATCTCACAACGTTTCTCAATGCCAATGATACTTCCCAAGGTACTGAGTTAACTCTGACAGATCAGAGTATATTTATAAAATGAGCAGGTGATATGACATTCAATGGCAGGTAATTAGAGTAATAGAAAGAATGATGGGTTCTAGGAAGCCCTGAGCACAAATCCAGCCTTAGATACTTCCTATTTGTGTGCCCCTTATGACACTGGGGAACTCCTGTAAACTCTTTTTACCTCAGTTTCTTCATCTGTAAAATGGGAAAGATAAAAGCACCTCATAGGGCCATTTTAAGGGTCAAGTGAGATAATAATTGTAAAATGATTAGCATCATATCTGATACATAGTAGATGCTTAATAAATGCTTATTTCCTTTCTTTCCCTGGGCTCCAGATCATTTAATGCCTGGTGCATACATAGTTGAATTTTAAATGATCTAGCAACAGAAACATCTCCATACATTTCTTATTTAATGTCATTTTAGTTTAATATCTAGGCTGTACTAATTTATGCCAACTTTAATTTCTTTTAATCCTTTTTTTCCAGTTCTTGATTATGGTTGGCCCAGACCAATTCTGTTGCAAGTCACAGGTCTAAATTTCCCTTTTTATAGCATAACCTTCATTTCCCATTGTGTCTTTTCCTCTTCTCAGAGAGCCATTTAAAATTTTTTTTATTTTGAATATTTTCCCCTAGTTACATATTTCATGTTCTTTCCCTCTCCCCCAGCCCCTCCTAAACCCCCTTTAGCCAACACACAATTCCATTGGGTTTTACATGTATCATTGATCAAGACCTAATTCCATATTATTGATAGTTGGACTAGAGTTATCATTTAGTGTCTACATCCCCAATAATATCTCCCTTAGCCCATGTGTTCAAGCAGTTGTTTTTCTTCTGTGTTTCTACTCCCACAGTTCTTCCTCTGAACGTGACTAGTTTTCTTTCTCATAAGTCCTTCAGCCTTCAGAGAACCATTTTTATAAGAAGAAATAAAAGGGATAAGAAGAAGAAAAAATTTCTGAAAGAAAAAATAATCAACATATCAAAAAAGCCCAACCTTATGTTTGATGTTCCATATTCATGAACTCTCAGTTCTGCAAAGGAATATGGTATCCTTTTATTTTTTCTGAGGTCATCCTTAAACATAACTTTAGAATATTCAGTTTTATTGTTTTGTGTGTTTTTTTTTAGTTAGATAGTGGTAATCATTGTGTCTACTATTTTCTTGTATCTGCTCACTTTATTTGATATCAATTCATATAAATCTTTCCCCGCTTCTTTGGATTCATCATATCAGTTTTTGAAAATGCAATATTCTATTACATTCATATACTGTAATTTGTTTAGTCACGACCTAGTTGGTGACCATCTATTTTATTTCCAAATTGTTGTAAGATGAAAAATGCTGCTACAAATATTATACAAAGACTAGGAATAGTTGAGTCATTATATTTGCATAATTCCAAATTGTTTTACAGAATGGTTGAACCAGTTCATAGTTCCATCAATAGTGCATTAGTTTATGGGGGCAGCTGGGTAGCTCAGTGGATTGAGAGCCAGGCCTAGAGACAGAAGGTCCTAGGTTCAAATCCGGCCTCAGACACTTCCCAGCTGTGTGACCCTGGGCAAGTCACTTGACCCCCATTGCCTACCCTTACCAATCTTCCACCTATAAGTCAATACACAGAAGTTAAGGTTTTAAAATTTAAAAAAAATTAAAAAAAATAATGCATTAGTTTGTATGCTTTTTAAATAACTCCTCCAACACTGACTATTCCTGTCTTTTGATGTCTTTCCCAATTTTCTGGATGAGGTAAAATCTCAGAATTGTTTTGATTCATATTTCTTTTATTGATATTCTTTAATATGATTGTTTATAGTTTGTGGTTTTATTTTTTTGAGAACTGTTTGTTCAAATTCTTTGGCAAATAATCTACCTGGAAATGACTTTTGCTAATATATGTCCATAATTTGTCTATACAATTTGGATATCAAACTCTTACCAGAGATATTTGATACAAGGTCCCCCTACCCCCAATTAATTATTTCCTTAAAAAAAAAACCCTATGTTTTATCTTAGAATCAATAGTACATATTGGTTGTAAGGCAAAAGAATAGTGAGGGAGAGGTAAAGAATTGGGGTAAGTGACTTGCCGGGGGATGCATAGTTAGGAAATATCTGAGGCTAGATTTGAATCTAGGACCTCTCATCTCCAGGCCTGCCTCTTCATCCACTGAGCCATGTAGTTGCCTCTTTCCTTTTTTAAAAATCATAGATGTGTTTGTTTTATTTATGTAGAAGCCTTTCAATTTTATGTAATAAAAATAATCTATTTTATCTTTTGTATTTGCTTCTATACATTGTTCATTTATGAATTTACCCACAACTAAGGTAGATGAGCTATTTCTCTTCTAATTTTTTATGGTATAATTTTAAAGTTCAGAGTTATTTTTAAGTTTAGAACATGTCCCTTTTCAATTTATTGTGGAATAGGATGTAAGATGTTAGTCAAAGCCACCAGACTGATTTCTAGTTTAACTAGCAGTTATTCAACCCAATTCTTTCCTCTAATTTTATTGAACAATATTATTTACTTCTATTATTATTGATTCTCTTTGGTAACCAGTACCAAATGCTATCTCCTCTTTATTCCTTCCTTTCTTCATTATTTCTCTTGATTTTGTAGAACTTTTGTATCTCCAAATAATTTTTGTTTTATAAAGTATCCCTTTGGTAAATCTATAAGTTAATTTGGGAGTATTATCATTTATTATGTTGCCATGGTCTAGACATGAACACTGAATATCAGATTCATTCTGAATTTCTGGCTCCTCTCTGTCTAGACTTACCCAGGAATGCTCTGAGGTGGGTCAAAGGACTCAAAGTTTCCACCTGTTACGAGGTTGGTCCTTGAGGGTGGATTTAAAGATCTAATCACTTGGCTTCCTCAGTGGACCTCTTTCTAGCCACTAATCTCATCTATTTCACTTCGTTTTTTAATGGTTAGCATATTTTAACCCATCATATTATCTTCATTTCAATGATTCTAAATTATCAGTTGTCATTGTACATTCCCCATATTCCCATTCCTGTTTCCTTACTTCCCTTGAGCCCTACTTCTTGTCTCTAGTATGCCCTCTTGAATGTTTGCTCTACAGTTAACAAACTTACTTTCATCTTAAATCCTTTCCTCTACAAAAATCTCCACTTTTTGCTCTCATTGAGATCTAGATCCAGGGATGCACTGGACCCAATTCATATCAATTCCTGAGAGCCAATTGTTAAATTTTTCATGTGATCATGCAGTCAAAATTGGCAAAAATCTATAAAACAGAGCCCGATTTATTGTTTGGTTGATGTCTAAAATTAAGAAAATGTTAATAATGCAGATTAAACTTAAAAGTATGTCATGCATATATTTTTCCCCAGAAGTAAGTTTTAAACATTTGTCAGCATACACCTCCCTGGATCCTTCCTTATGATGCTAAATTCCTTGCCACCCTTTCCGGTCCTGGTTGTCCTTTCACTCATATTACCAATCCTTTAAGTTATGCTTGGAAGTACTAGGAAACGCCATGCTTTCTCTTACTACTTCTAGTAACTACTACCACAACCACTCAGCAACCACTCCTCCTTTGATATTAATTTATTCTAAATTTATCATCCAATCAGTTTTCTGGTAGTTATTATTTACCGATGCCCAAAGCACTCTTTTTTTTTTTAATAGTTCAATCCCTAGTTCATAATCTTTCTACCTCAATTCTTGCCCTTATGCTAGGAAACTACAACATTCATATTGATACTTCTTCAAATACCCTAATCTCCCAGTTCTACAATCCAACAATTCCCTTACTTATTATGTCAAGAGAATTGTTAGGCGATACCTTTGATCTTACTGTCACTCACAAATATTCCATATCCATGTTCTCTAAATTTTGAAATTGCTTTATATATGCATGCTTTTTATTCTATTTTTTCCTTTGCCATATAACTCCCTAGCCCCCTTCTTCTTTGTGACTTCCAGGTCCTCAGTTTTTCCATGTAATCATCCCTGAACTCAGTATACTTTCCTTTCCTACCTTCCTTTTCCCTTGGTGAACTATTTCAATTCGACATTCTCCTATAGACTCAAGTCCCTTACACTCTTACCTAGACTTGCTAAGTCTCAGCTTTGGATTATTTCATCATCTCCTATCCATGTGCTACTTAATAGATTTAGAGAAAATCATGAAGCCATATTGACTAGATCCACTACAAATTTATTTGACAAAATCTTAATGGGGAATTCAGTATAGCAAGATAATCTTTTTATATCTCCCTAATCAATTTAGTATTCCAGTCATCATAGTTCTTTCAAACCTTTTCATGCTCCTCAAGACTGAGAGGGAACTTGCAGGGGAGCTAGGTGGTTCAGTGAATTGAGAGCCAGGTCTAGAAACAGGAGGTCCTGGGTTTAATTACGGCCTCAGACACTTTTTAGCTATGTGACCATTTATAGGATACTCCTTCCCTCTTAGCTGATGACTTTCCTCATACTTTACTGAAAAAATAATATTATTTTCTGAGAATTCTCTCTTTTTCCCCCATTTCACAATACAAACATCTTCTCCAACTATGGGATCTGTCTCTTTTTTCTTACAAGACAAACCCGCTTAGACATAGAGTCAAACCATCTAATCTTGGATTATTGAGGTAATTGTTCCCGCCATTATCCCCTACTCTCATTAATATTCAATCTCTCCTTATCTACTAACTGCTTCTTTACTGCCTACACCCAAATCTTAAAATCCAAACCCTCACTTGATCACCCTATTCTCTCCTTTTTGCAGCTAAATTTCTTGAGAAAGCTTTCTACAATTTGTGCTTCCCCCTTTTCTCTTTCTATTCTCTTCCAAACTATTAACAGTCTGACTTTTTACCTCATCTTGACTGAAATTCCTCTTTCCAAAGTTACGAAGGAGCTCTTAATTGCAAAATCGAATATCTTTTTCTCAGTTCTCATCTTTCTTAATCTCTCTGAATCCTATGAAACAATCACCTTCTTGGATACTCTTCCTTTTAGATTTTTTAAACACTGCTCTCTCCTGATTCTCCTCTTACCTGTCTGATGGCTCCTTTCAGTCTCCTTTACTGGATCTTCTTTCAGGTGCTGTTTACTAACCTTGAGTGTCCTCTAAGGCTCTCCCCAGGGAAGTATTCCCTTTCTCTGTGCTATCTCTCTCAGTGATCTCATCAGCTCCAATGGATTTGATTATCATTTGTAGATAATTCTTGAATCTACCCTTACCTGTTCTTTCTGACTTCTGACTATCCTGACTTCCAATTTTGCATCATTACCTGCCTCGTGGACATCTCAAAATGAATAAACTATAGATCTTTCAAAATCAATAAGTTCCAAACAAAAATGCATTATCTTTTCCCAAAACCCACTCAACCTTTTGAATTCCCTTATTACTATCCAGAGTGGGTTTTCGTTGTTGTGTCTGACTCTTTGTGACCCCATTTGGATTTTCTTGGCAACAGTACTGGAGTGGTTTGTCATTTTCTTCTCCTGCTCATTTTGCTTATGAGGAAACTGAAGCAAATAGGGTTGTGATTTGCCCAGGATCACACAACTAGTAAGTAAGTGTATGAGGCTGGATTTAAATTAGATCTTCATGATTCAAGGTCTAGTTGCTCTATCCCCAGTCATCTAGCTTCCATACTACCTAGGGTACACTTACTCTTCACTATCACTCATCCCATATATCCAGTCTTTCAACAAATCTTATCATTTCTGCCTTCATAACTTTCTCTTGTTAAACTCTCATATTCTCTTCACTTCACTTACATAGAAACTCTTTTACCAATTCCCCTCCCTTCGCCCCTCTCCTCAGTCTGTTGGAATAGCCTACTATTTGGTCTTCATGCCTCAAATCCTACCTCCCCCTTCCACTTCATCATTTTCTCACCTGCCAAAGTGATCTTCCCATTTAAGATTAGTAATGCTGATTTGTTTTTTGTGAGTTTACTTTATAGTTTCAAGTCTTTTGAAATTATTGTTTCAATTAGTTTCTTTGCTGAATCTTTAGGATTTTCCAAACCCATGACATCAGTCAGTAAGGTATAACATTGCCTCTTTGCTAGTATTTTTCACTGATTTCTTTTTCTTGTTGGTTATTGTTAACAGTTTTAGAAACACATCAAATAATAGTGGGAGTTTGGGCATTGTTGCTATTATGTATTCACTGGGAAAGCTTCTAGCATTTCCTCACAGCATGGAACACAGCTTACTGGGTTTAGACAGATCATTGTGTCATTAGAAAAAAGGCCTCATATGCCTTTACTTTATAGGTTTTAAAAATACATATATGTATATATGCATATATACATACAAATGAGTTCTAGATTCTGTCAAAGGCATTTCTGGATCAATTGAGATAATCAGGTGTCTTAAGATATTTTGTTTTATAATATGATTATCTTGATTATTTTTCTAATATTGATCCATCCTTGCATCATTGGTAAATACAGCTCAGTTCTAGTGAATGATTTTTAAAAAATAAACTTCTGTATTCCTTTTGCTATGGTTTTATTTAAATTTTTTGAATTAATATTTGTTAATAATATTTGTTTAAAGTTCTTTGCTTTATCCTTCCAATAATTGAATATTAGTATTCTCTCATAAAAGGAACTTAATAGAGTTTTTTCTTTTATAATTTTTGAAAATAATTTACAAAGCACTATATTTAAGAGTCTGATAGAATTTTTCTTTAAATCCATCAGGATCAGGGCTATTTTTCTTGGGTAATTTTTTTATAGTTAATTCAGTTTCCTTTCCTGAGGTTCAGTTAATTGAGATCTTTATTTGGTATTCTATTAAAATTTTTTTCAAAGTAATTCCTCTGTTTCATTTGTGTTCTTAGTTTTATTGGCATAAGCTATATATTGTATGTTCCGTGATTTTACTCTGTTTTTTATTTGGCTTAATTTTCTGCCCTTTTAAATTAGATTGGTTAAACATTTACAAATCTGATTAGGCTTTTTGATTGTCCACCTTTTAGTCTTATCAACTCCATATTTTGTTTACATGTACTTTTCTCAAATTTTAAAGATTTCCTCTTTTTTGCTTATTTTGGGATTATTTTTAGTTGAATTTCTGATTCATAAATCCATATTCGGTTCAATATTTTTTCTTATTTAATTTATGGTTTTAAGGATATCATTTTCCCTGTGATTGCTTTTATTTTGTCCCAGAATTTTTTGTGCCTTATTTCATCATTATCATTATTTTTAGCCTATTGTTTCTCTGATTTTTTTTAATCTAGTTGTTATTTAGGATTTTATTATTAAAATGTCCATTGAAGTCTGTGCTTATTACTATAGGAGCTCTGATTTGAGGAAGGAAGTTGTTTAAGTCTATACCACATTCTCTCAGATTGAGTAGTCTTCCTGTGTACTAACTCCTTTTATATTGAGCCCATTATCATGTTCCCATCTCCCATTTTATGTATTTACTTATTTCCCAATGGAGAAGTGCTTTTCAGTTGAAGACCCTCCCCCACATTGCATTTAGACCTCCTTCTCTCATTCCTTCTGTTTTAATCCCTTCTTTCTTCCATTTCTCTCATTTTTTTTTTTTGTGAAGTACTTCCTCTATCTTCCCTTTGTTGTTCACCCATTACCTTTTTTTAGAACACATTATACTTTCTCTTCTGTTTCCTATCTCCCCTTATTCCAGATGTACAGTTTCCCATTTGGCATACTCTTGATACTTTAACTTTATGCCACTCTACTTTTCAATCATGTTTCATGCTCAAATTTGCAATGAAATTCTACTTTTTCCAGTTTTCCCCTACTGAATCTGTCTCTTTTGCCTAGCACAATTTTATCAAGCATAAAATATGTAGCCCAAGTACCCAAACTGCCTTACTAAATTTTTTATTCCAAATGACATACTTTTTGAAAAGAAAAAAAAACCAAACACCTAAATCCATAGCATAACTTTGCATTTAGACATGAATTTTTTACTTTCTCAACAGATTCTCTTTTTTGCTGTAAAATAATTTTCCAGTTTGCTTTATGCTTAATCTACAACTACATGAATTTTTTTTCTAATTCATTTTAGTTGACTTTGCTTTAATTTGCTAGATAATTAAATTCTGTCAAATCACTTTAAAAAACTTGTGGTCAGACAAATTTAAGAACTTCTTCCTACAAAAATGAAATATTGCTTTATTCTCAAAAATTTCAATTGAATATTCAACATTTTTTCCTAATCACTCCTTTCATATGGAGTATTTTCATTTTTTAATGTTCATTTTATATTTTATATTTAAATGCTTATTTCACAAGCATTTTTCTCTATTTCCCAGTCTTTCCTCTTAATTCCTGCCACTCAGTAATAAATATACAATCTAGCAAAAAAATTCCACATTGGCCATATATAAAATTTATGCCTCATTCTATATTTTAAGTTCATCATATCTCTGACAGGTGATGAGTAGAGTATTTAATCCTTAATCCTCAGGACTTAAACAGCATTTCATTGATTAGAGTTCTAAGTCCTAACACTAAAGTTAATTTCCCCCCACAGTAATGGTGTCATTATAGAAATTTTTCTTCTAATTTTGCTCACTTCATTTCATATCAGCCTTCCCAATTTCCTTTGAAACTATCCATTTTGCTATTTATTAAGGCACATTAATGTTACAGATACAAGTCACAAAAGAAAGAAATAAGCATTTATTGTCTTCTATGTGTCAGGCACTGTGCTAAGTGCTTTAGAAAACATGATCTAATTTGTTCCTCACAATAACCCTTTGAGGTAGGTGCTATTATCATCCTCATTTTTAAACTTGGGGAAACTGGCATATAGAGATTAAGTGACTTATCCACATATTTAGTTGGTAAGTCTTTGAGGCTGGATCTGTTTTTTCCTGTATTTTTTTTTAATAATTGAAAATTTTTATTTAATTAGTTGATTTAGAATATTTTTCCATGGTTACATGATTCATGTTTTTCCCCTCCCCTCCTCCTACCCTCCCACCCCCATAGTCAATGCAAAATTCCACTGGATTTTAAATATGCCATTGATCAAGACCTATTTCAATATTATTAATATTTGTATTAGGGCAGTTGCTTAATGTCTACATCCCCAATCATATCCCCATCAACCCATGTGATCAAGCAGTTGTTTTTCTCCTGTGTTTATACTCCCACAATTCTTCCTCTGAATCTGGGTAGCATTCTTTTCCATAAATCTCTCAGAATTGTCCCAGATCATTGCATTGCTGTTAGTAGAGGAGTCTGTTACATTGGATCATACCACAGTGTATCCATCTTTGTGTACAATGTTCTTCTGGCTCTGCTCCTTTTGCTCTGCATCAGTTCCTGGAGGTCATTCCATTCACATGAAATTCTTCCAGTTCGTTATTCATTTTAACACAATAGTATTCCATCATCAACAGATACCACAATTTGTTCAGCCATTCCCCAAAGGACATCCCATCATTTTCTAATTTTTTTGTTTGAGGCTGGATTTCTGATTCCAGCACCCTATGCATTGTGTCACCTAGCTGCATAATTTGTTTATCCTTTTTCCAAAAGGAGAGTACCCTCTTAACTTACAGGAAAAAAAGTTGCTATAATTATATATTTAGATATAGAAATGTATATATTTACATATATTTATATTTATATATTTGCATATATACATATATATCATTATATTTGTGTGTGTATATGTGTATATATTATTTTCCTCTTCTTTGATCTTTTTGGAGTTTAGACCTAGAAGTGCTAGTAGTGAGTGAGTCAAAGGTAATGAGCAATTTAGTAACTTTTGAGACAGTTCTAAATTGCTTTCCAGAATGGCTGGACTATTTTATAGCTCCTCCAACAGTTTACTATTACTTCCAACATATGTCATTTTCAGTTTTTGTCATCTTTGATAATTTCATGGACAGGAAATAGAATTTTAGTCATTTTAACTTGTGTTTCTTTAATTATTATTGATTTACAGCATTCCCTATCCCCACCCCCAAAATGGCTCTTTATAGCTTGGACTTCTTCCTTAAAAACTGTCTGTTTTATATCCTTTAACCATTGATCAATTGGAAAATAGTGTTAGTCTTATAAATCAGAATTAATTCATTATGTATATTGGATATAAGGCCTTTATCAGAGAAATTTGCTGTAAATATTTTTTATACCAGCTTCCCTTCTAGATTTGTGCCAAAATAAAAAAAAATATAATCAAAATTATCATTTATCTTCTCAGATCCTTTCTATCACTTGTTTGCTCATGAGCTTTTCTCATAGATATGAAAGGTATTTTCTTTCTTGTTTCTCTATGATGCCATCTTTTTTGTCTAGGTCATATATTTATTTAAAGTTTATTTTGGTATATACCAAATTGGCTATGTGATACATTGGTGTGGACCTAATTTTTGTCAAACTGCTCTCCAGTTTTACCAGCAATTTTGCTCAGTGGTGAGTCCTTGTTCCAGGAATAGGGATTGTTGGGTAAATCAAACCTTTGCCAAGTAATTGCCTGATACTGTATGTTGTATTCTTAATCTGATGTCCTTATTGAGGTTCCTAATTTTTAACCAGTACCATTTCCCCCTCCATACTTAATACTTTGTAAATATTGTTTGATATTTGTTCTAATTTTTTTCATCATTTCCTTTGAAATTCTTTACTTTTTGATCCTCCATATGAATTTTGTTATTTTTTTCCTAGCTTTATAAAAAATTCTTTGGTAGTTTGATAGTTTGATTACTAAAAAAAGTAAATTAATTTAAGTAGCATTATCATTTTTATTTTATTGGTTTGCTCTATCCACAAACAATTAATAGTTTTCTATGTATTTAAGCCTGTGGTTATTTCTGCCAAGAGTGTTTAATAGTTGAATTCATATAGTTCTTGGGTACCTTGATAAATAAATTCTCAAATATTTTATCCTTTATATAATTATTTTGGATAGAATTTTTCTTTCTAGCTCTACCTACTATGTTTCAATGGTAATATAGTGGAATGTTGATTATTTGTAAGAATTTATTTTATATGGTGCAACTTTGCTGAATTTACTGTTTCAGCTAGTTTTTAATTGACTCAGAGTTTTCTAAGTAGATCATCATAACATTTCCAAAAAGCAGGACTTTTGTTCTCTCTGTGCCTACTCTTATTCTGTTAATTTCTTTTTCTTCTCTTCTTGCTATAGCTAGGACTATGTGAAATTAAAGTAGTGATAATAGCTATTTTTGCTTTACTGGAGGACTATTTTTTTAAGATTTAAAAGGATAAGCCTTTTTCTTCAAGTTGAAGAGAAAAGTTAAAAAGTATTTTCAGCAAGACCTTTTTAAGCATTAGAGAAGGCTAAATGCTTCTTTAGATATTTTCCTCCACTGGAAAAACTAGAGAGAGGGAAAAAACAATCCTTTAAAAACTGATTTTAGTTCTATTAGAGAATGAAGACCTTTTCATTGAATGGATTTAATACAAAACATATACAGGATGAAAATAAACCTTTTTTGTTGGCATGCTTCTCATTTATACAATGAAAATCTATTGAGTGTGCTATTATTTGAGATTAAAAGAATTCTAATGAAACCATTAAGCTTTTGTATGACAATTGAACTTACCTACAAATTTGCAAGTATCATTTCTATAGTTGGTGAAACCTATGCACAACATCCTCTTTGCCATTTAAAGAGTTTTTAAACAATATTAAAAAACACAAAACAAAGCTCATCAATCTGGAAGAAACCATCATACTTAAGGTACTTATGTACTACGTACTGAATTTCTTCATTTACTAGATTAAAATACAATTTTTAAATAGCAACAGCAACAAAACATTTATTCTATTATAAATAATAAAATAAAAACAAAAATTGAGCTTTGGATTGTGTCCATTTTTCTTGGTAATTAAGGATCCATAACTAATTTATAGGACTGGTCCTAAGTATGGATGCTTTATGTATTTTATTTGATATGTAATAGAATAGTTTTCATACTTTTGTCATTTTTTAAAGCCATGCTTTATTATATATGATTTCTGCTTTATGTGAACAGGATTTTTTATTCAAGGTATAACTACTCAATGAAAATGAAACTGGCATGGTATTTTTGTGTTT
The DNA here is from genome assembly GCF_016433145.1 of Gracilinanus agilis. Taxonomy (NCBI): domain Eukaryota; kingdom Metazoa; phylum Chordata; class Mammalia; order Didelphimorphia; family Didelphidae; genus Gracilinanus; species Gracilinanus agilis. Next base: position 405,740,525 of record NC_058132.1, read on the forward strand.
TGATCATTTAAAGATAAAGGCCCATCTCTGAGCATATTTAATCAACATTCTATAAGAACCTTTCCCCATGATATTAGCTTTATTTAATTTAAGTTTTTGACTTTTTGTGGGGACAGAACCATTTCAATGTCTATTCCACCCAACCTGGAGGATTTTTGGAAATTTCATTATGACCTTAGCTGAATATTGGGGGACTCTTTCTTTAAAGCCCATTAACCTACTGGACCTTGATTCAAGCTTCAACCATGAGAGGAATCTGGCCTTCAGTCTTAATGATCAAAGGAACTTAATTCTAGACTTCACAGTTTGGCAGGAAGCTGGTGTAAACCTCTCCCAAATAACAGGAACTCTGGACTTATTTTTACAGTGATGGATTTTTGCAGACTTTGCCAACTCTTTGTCTAGACAATCTTTATACCCACAACTGGTGTACTATTTATCTAAATATAGAACAAGACCAAATATGCTAAAAAAAGTTTAACATGACTTAAGCTTTCAATAAAGTCTTCACATATATGAAAACATCTATAAATCCTCTGTGTTATATGCAGGAATATTGAAAATAACATACACAAATACCTCTTACTGGTAGACTTGGTCTTTTTTAAAGTTATCTGATTATGTGAAATTAAATGAAGATTCAGCAAGACTGGGAAATTACTTGAATTAAAAAGAAAAAATGATTAAAAAACTGAAGAAATCCCTCATCTCTACTTAGTTGATTAGTAGAACAGTCCAAAGTCATGCTTTGCTTCTGTGAGAGACAGAGATAGAGAAAAAAGAGAGAGACAGAGACAGAGAGACAGACAGAGACAGAGAGACAAAGAAGATGAAGATTTATGATCTAGGATTTAGCTAAAGGGTCACATCCAAGGATTTAGTGCAGACAGTGTAGAGTTGAATTTGTTCCCCAATTAGTCAATATGGGGAGAGGAGAGAAAGATTGGCAAGTTCAAGGAAGATGGCTCAAGAGAGAATTGAAGGGTTAAGGGAATGGATGTCAGACTGTAGAGAAAGTAAGATCATTTAAGGGAAGACGGAGGTAGAGGTGAAAAGCTAATATATTATGGTCAGATAAGGGGATTTCAGGTGATACATTTGTGGGTGGTAGCAAGCGTGGGAGTATGACCATCTTTGTGTATGACTGACATCTACTTATCCTATGAAACTTTTGTACCAAAAGAAAAAGGGACATGGGATTATTTGCTTATTAGCCTCTATCCTGGAGCCCAGCTAAGACACATTTTACTACATCAGGGAGGTGATCTGGAGAGCAGAGTGTGGTCAGTTTTCTCCTTAGTCCCAGAGCCAACAGAGGCAAGTCTACAATTCTGTAACCCACACCTAAACTGGAGTCAGGAGCTTGGACCCAGGACCAGGTGAAGGAACAGGAGGACAGTGAACAGACTTTGTCCTGTATTTGACAGCTTTAAGTCCATTGAAAGATTGCAGATCTCTAGGTTCATCTGCCTCAATATCCTTGAAAAACACAGAAAGAGGGCCAATCAATTCCTAGACATTTTTTCTAGAAATCTATTTTGTCTGGCTCTAACCCAAACAACCAAATTTGAAAGTAAGTCTAAAAGACTGATTAAACATATAAAGAATCCCACAATAAAAGTAATGATTGTGAAAAGGATGCCCTTGATACAAACCTAGAACAAGAGAATGACTCCAATACATCTATAGGGAAAGATTCAAAGAAAAACATTTCTTGGACATAAGTTTAACTAGGATTCCTATAAGAAAAGAAGCAACAATTAAAAAATACATAAAAGTGATTTTATAAATGAAATGAGATAATTAGAGAAAAGAATTGAAAAAAAAAGAGAACTATGAGGAATTAATATCTTAGCATGAGAGGTACACAACTTATCCAAACAACAAACTCCTTGAAAATTAGAATTGACCAAATAGAAGTTCATAACCTCATGAAACAAAAAATATCAAAATAAAGGTAAGATGCTGAAAAACAGAAGAAAATATAAGGTAGTTCAATGAACTACTTATTGCTGCACTTTCCATTTATTTTATAAATGTATTTGTTTTTAATTTATTTAATTTTAAAAGTTAAATTAATTTGAGTTATTTGTTTTATTTTTATTTAAATTATTACTCGATTTATTTTAATTGATATCTATTATTCTTATTTCTTCTTCCTATGCAGGTGAGTTTATGTTAAATTCAAAACTAACTTGTTATATGTTCCCTAAATATTGAAAATTGGCATAAGATAAAAGTGTGGTTAGTCACAACAATTTCTGATTTGAATGAGTTTCATCTTGGGATTGAACCTTTGAGAGAGAAAAAGAGAGCAGTGTTTGGCAGATTAACCAAAGAGAAAGAATGAAAGAGAAAGTAGATAAAAAATCTTGAGAACTTCTCAACTACAAGCCTTGGCAGAAAAAAAGAGTCTTATTAAATTATTTTCTAGTTGGTCAATAAACATTTGTTAAAGGCCTATTACCTGCCAGCTACTGTGTTAAACACTGGGGACACAAAAAGAGACCAAAGACAGTTCCAGTCCTCAAGGAGATCACAATCTAATGATTGCCCATCTTCCCCCCAACAAGTAAATAAAATGGTACAAATGTGCCATATCCAGGACAAATAGGAAATCATTAACAGAGGGAAGGCACTAGAAGAGGGGTTAGGAAATATTTCCTGAAGATGAGATTTTAATTGGGATTTGAAGGAAGCCAGGAAAGCCAACAGGTAGAGATGAGGGAAAAGATCATTCTAAGTGTGAGAGGCAGTCAGAGAAAATGCTCAGAGATGGAGTATTTTGTTTGTGGAACAATAATTTTAAAAAATTCTGAAAAGGGGTTCCTGGGTTTCACAAGACTGCCAAAGAGGTCCATGACACACAAAAATTTTAAAATTCCTATTTTAGTGGGAGGATGCATTTTTGGAACTTGAGTGGGAAATTTAGTTATCTTTCCTCTCAAAATTTTCAGTGCTAAATCTCTGCTCCTACATTTGCTTGAATATCTTTCCTTCAAAATTCTTATCTCATTTATTCATTGTCCCTGGGTACCTGGGAATCCCTAATTTCCTTTAAGACTTAGTTTAGACTCTTGGGCAGCTTGATGGTTCAGTGGCTTGAAAGTCAGGCTTAGAGCCAGGAGATCCAGGATTCAAATCTGTCCTGAGGCATGTCCTAGCTCTGTGACCCTGGGCAAGTCACTTTACCCCCATTGCCTAGCCCTTACCACTCCTCTGCCTTGGAACCATTGATTCTAAAATGGAAGGTAAGGGTTTAAAAACAACAATGAAAAAACTTAGTTAAGACTCAGCTTAAGCACTGCTTCCTGATTCCTCAGGTCAGTCTACTTCCCAAATCACATTCTATAAATTTTGTAATTACCTATATAACTAAGTGGCATCTGCCAGCAGAGTGGCAGACTGAGTCAAGAAGACCTGAGTACTCATCCACCGCAGATACATTCTAGCTGTGTTACCCTGGGCAAATCACAGCCTCAGACTCAGTTTCCTCATCACAGAGTGCATCTTAACTGCATCTACTTGGCAGTGTTGTGAGGATCAAATGAGATAAGTTATGTAAATTACCTTGCCCGGTATATTAATGTTAATGATGGCCATGATGATATGGCCATGTTGTAATCTCATCCCAGACACACAGAACCTACCACAGTGCTTTAGATATAGTTGGTACTTAATAAAAAAGTCTGTTGAACTAGATTATTGAATTGTGCACATTTGCCTACCATTAGTTTGAGCCCTACTTGGCACCCCCATTGAATATACCATGTGTGTATCTGCTTGCAAAAGAGAGGAGCATTTTTTATTGCAAAAAGCTAAGAAAGCCCACTTTAGAGTAGATTCTCAATTTGAAGATTTGTTACTAAGTACCCTCCATGTAATACTAAGGACTCTACTTGAAAGGATTGGAAATGCTCACTGGGACGGCTTTCCAAAGAAAACACAAACAGACACTCATACAGGCAGAGATTGATGAAGAAAGGCTTTTTAAAGACAGCATACATATATGTTTATATATAAATATATAAATACCTTTGAATTACAGAGAAAACAGCTTTTTAGATTTAAATTGAGGCAACCGACTGCAGAGACGATTAGCTGTGTAAACATGGTGCCAGTTGTCAGTTCCCTCACTCATCCCTCACTCCATTTGAAGCCAAATCATTTTTTCTCAACTCTTTCTGGCAGGCATCCCCAGGGATTTCTCCCTCAGTCAACACCTTCATTCTACCTCTCAAGAGAGGGACTTTCTTTAAAGTTTGGACCTAAGATAAGAGAAGGAAAATTTGCCCTGAGAACCACTGATTTCCTCTTGCTTTTACTTACCAAACTTCCTTCCACTAATTAAAATTGATTACTAGTGGCTCAAACTTTGCTATGGGTCACATGTCCACCTTCATTTAATCCTTTCCCCAGTTTGGTAATTTTTGTCTTGATCTACTGCAATAGCTTGCTGGTGGGCCTGTGTGCCTCAAGTCTCTTCCCACTTCAATCCATCCTTCATGTAGCCATCAAAGTGAATTTCCTAAAGTGTATGTCCAATTGTCACTACTCCCCCCTACTCAAGAAACTCCACTGGCTCCCTATTACCTCTAGAATCAAATACAAAATCCTCTGTTTAGCATTCAAAGTCCTTCATAAGCTAGTCATTCCATTTTTCTTACACTTTACTCCCCACCAGATGCTCCTTTACCAGTGACACTGGATTTAGAGTTTATTCAAACATTTAAAATTTAGTAAAATAAAGATGTAATATTTTCCCCATCCAATTTCATCGACCCCAGGTTAAGAACCCCATGTACTAAAAGTTCTTCTCTTTTACAAGGAACAAATGAACAAACAATTGTTAGTCTTGACCTCTACTACTGATCTAGCCCAAATGGTCATTCTTCTAAAAGAGTGAACCCAGTGGTGTTTTACAAGAAAGGTAGCCTACTATAGTGGACTTGGAGTCACGGAGACCTGAGTTTGAATCTCTCATTAGAAATATTCTTAGCTATGTGACCTTGGACAAGTCATAATAATATTTTAACCTTATCTATAAAATGAGGGTAATTATTGTGTTTGTTGAAAGACTCAAATTATGTAGGTAAGCTTTTATAGTATGCATATATGCCACTGGAGTAGGGTAGAAGACAATATTTCAGGATTTAGGTGGTGATGTGGCTCTCAGGCATGATCTCATTTGAGCCTTGGGCTACAATTGACTCAATAAAGGTTCACTTGAATTCAGATCAGCCAAGTGTATGAAGGTGTTTAAAAGGAAAAAGAAAAATTGCTGCCAATTTTTATCTATCTGGATAATAAAAATGAACTAATTTTTTTAAATCTTAAAAACCTATATATTAGTTATTATTATTATAATGTTGAGTGATGATATATCAGAATCAAAGAGAACTGCCTTAACAATGTACATGTGTTTAAATTTGCATATGTGTATGAATGTGTATATATACATGTATATAAAAATGTTTATGCATATGTTTGTACACAAGATGCTGGCTTGGCTTGCTTTGCAGTTCCTTTAAGAAACTGAGCTTAATTCCATTCAGTTCATTAAACATTTATTAAATACTTTTTTATGGAAGCAATTAGGTGGCTTAGTAGATAGAGAGCCTGGGCTGGAGTCAAGGGGTCCTGGGTACAAATGTAAGTTCTTGGATGTGTGACCCTGAGCAACTCACTCAACCTCAGTTATCTCGCCTTTAAGTTCTTTTGTCTTGGAACTGATACTTGATTCTAAGACAGAAAGTAAGGGTTTTAAAAATATACCTTTTATGGGGGCAGCTGGGTAGCTCAGTGGATTGAGAGCCAGGCCTAGAGATGGGGTCCTAGGTTCAAATCTGGCCTCAGACACTTCCCAGCTGTGTGACCCTGGGCAAGTCAATTGACCCCCATTGCCTAGCCCTGACCATTCTTCTGCCTTGAAGCCAATACACAGTATTGACTCCAAGATGGAAGGTAAGGGTTTTATATATATACCTTTTATGTATCAGACTCTGGTCACATAGATAATGGAAGTAAAAAGAGGATAATGAAGAAAAAACCATTGGGGAGCTTATATTATATTGGAGGAATATTTAACAGATAAGTAAATACTGTTTGTGTTCATACACATTTTTGAACACAGGGTAATTTTGGCATGATGAGAAGGGTAAATGATTGGGAACTAGGAAAAAGGCACCAGCATATAAGTTTACTGACTCTTTGGCAGATTTACAAAAAATATCAGTTAATTGGGTGGGCAGAGATGTTGTGATAAAAATGTTTTAAGGACACGGAAACTTGATCTACTAGATCTTGATGGAAAAAGTAATTTTGGTGAAAATGCATTATTTTGTATGATTAGAGTATGGTGCAAGGTGTATCATAGAAACAATAAAGGGTAGCTAAGTAGCTCAGTGGACAGAGGGTCAGGGCTGTACATGTGAGGTCCTGGGTTCAAATCTGGCCTTAAATACTTCTTAGCTATATGATGTAGATAAGTCACTTAACCCTGATTGCCTTGCCCTTATTGCTCTACTGCCTTAGGAACCAATATTTAGTATTGATTCTATAAGACAGAAGGGAAAGGTTAAAAAAAAAAAAAGAAACATTTTTTTTGAGAGTAAATATTTTGAGAGTAGATTTTATTAATAGTAGACTGCCCAACATAAGCAATAACATTGAAAGCACTCATCCCTTAGCATAAGGGATAATGGAATAAGAATGAATAAATGAGTAACAATGAAGGATGAGGGAATGAATATTCTCCTTTATATAGAACTCACTCATCGGTTGTCTATGCATCTTGAATTGTTTTTCCAGGCATTTTAAGACTTTCTGGTACTCACTCCCATTTCCTCAGTGTCCTTTCCGAGTGATTTAGCATATTTGTGAGATGTCCAGTTGGTGTTTGTAGCTCAGTGTGAAAACATAGAACTGAGTCAAATGAATTGACCCATACAGAGAATGACTCCACAATCTTAGCTTTGTGAGCACCATGGTATAACCAGCCTAAATCAAAGAATGAGAAAATTCTTCAGAAAAATCTCACAATACATAGCATGGCCAAAAAAGGGAACCATGGATAATGAGCATGGTCAGATTTCTAAAGAATAAATCTAGGCAAGAAAAGTATATCTAATCACATTCTAACAAATGATAGCTGTTCTGCTGATTTAATACATTTGTAGAGTAAAGGAATAAAACATTTTATCCTCTCAAAATGAAATTCAAATTGGCTTAGAAATAGTTTTTTTAAAAAGCTTTCTAAACCGGGGAACCCAGCTGAGCTAAGGTCTTGAGGGGACCAAGTAAAGACAATATTTGTGATATCCTTCCAACAAGGAGAGACATATTTTCACTAGTATTTTAAAGGAGAACCTACACGTCTATCACATATTCTAGCTAGCCACTAATTTGGCTCTATTCAACAAGAAGGATGTGGATTCTGGGCAAGTTGGACACTCAAGCTGGCACTTATGTGTCCCTGATAGGGACCAGCTGACGGGAAATATTTTGGAAGTATTAAGTTTTCTATGGTTTTCAAAGAATGGGTAATTTCTCTCTCCCCAAATAAAGGCTATGCTGGATCTGATTGTTAAATTTTCACTTTGAGCATTTACACCTTGGAACCCAACAAGCTAAAAATCAGGCCTTGATCTAACATTTTGTTGATTGTCTAGATTTTAAAAAGTCATGGAGAAAATGTTAATAAAAAGAATAAACTTTAAAGGATGTCCTGCATTTTTGGAGAACAAGTTGTTCAATATTTACCTGCGCCAGATCCACATCTTTAAATGATGTAGTTAATATAAATACTTACCAAAAATTACCTTGAGTCTTCACTAACAGGAAAATCCTAACTTTTCACCTTAAACTTGCTATGTTTCAAGGTGGCCTTGGCATGATAGATTCTTGGATACTGTGCATGGCTAGGTGGAGTCAGGAAGATGAGTTCAAATTCCACTTCAGACACTTACATACTGTGTGAACTAGTGCTGAGCACCTTTCCTAGAACATAATTGTTTAATAAATGTTTAGTATTTGATTGACTGTAGGCAAGTCACCTAACCTTTTTCTGCCTGAGTTCCCTCATCTATAAAAAGAGTGTAATAATGATATCTACCTTCCAGGGTTGTTGTGAGTAAAAAATGAGATGACTTTTTCCAAGCACTTCAAAACCATAAAGTACTATATAAATGCTATTATTATTGTTATTTTTATTATTATTACTTAAAATCAATACTCCCAGATGCATGTCATTTTGAGAGTTCATTCCAGGAATGCAGACTGTAACCTACCCATGCCTGCTCATCTTTTGTGTCTTTCATCCATTTTATACTGAATTTTTATCACAAAACATCCACCCAACATACTGGAAGTCTTCCTTTCTTTGTAAGATTGGACTACTTCATCCATTGATTCATTGGTCTTTGGACAAAAATCTCACATTTAGAGTACCATTGGTCAAATTTAAGTATACTTATGTGTGATTCTTATCTGTCCCCTTTGACTGTTAATATAATTCTTCAAAATGAATTTGAGAATGGCAGAAAGAACAAAAGGATGGGGTGAAATGTTTTTCTTTCCAAGGCAACTTAAATAGTTATCAACAAAGGTCTATCTCTCTAGGGTGAGAGTGGAGTGCACTCCAGGCTGTACACAGGCAAGTCAGCAATAGGACTTGGGGGTGATTGAATAAGTAGCAACAACTTCTGGAATTCTTAGCTCACAGATATTAAGTGGTTCAGGAAATTATAGGGGACTTTTTAATTATTCTGGGTATAGGACTCTGTTGCTTTGCTCAAACATTTTTCTGGATCACAGTTTTAGAGCAAAGAGGAGAAGTAGCTTACTACTGCTTATGAAAACAGGGGTGCAGGGCCCTTAGTCAGATTTATAGGGTAGAAAAGAGTACTTGTGGTTACTCACAGACCAGAACAAAGACTAGAAGATCATACCATCTTGGAAGATTTGAAAACTTACTGACCTCCAGAACAAGCTCTGAGAACAGAAGCATAAAAAACCTGAAGCTGGGGACAGTGTTCCTCCCAAACTAGGAGCAGAACTCAACTTTAACATAAGGTTTAAAGTCAGGAAAAAAAACTGGGAAAATGAGTGAACAACCAACAACAACAACAAAAACCTCACCATATAAAGTTGACAGGAAAGTTACTGCGGTGACAGGAAAGATAAAAATACAAACTCAGAAAAGAACAAAGTCAAAAGAGATACATCCAAAGTCATAGAGAAAATGTGAATTGGTCTCAGGCCCAAAAAGAAATTATGAAAGAGCTTAAAATGGACTTTAAAAATCAAATAAGAGAGGTAGTGAAAAAACTGGGAAAAGAAATGTGAAAGTGATGCAAGATGGAATGCAGGGTTTTTGCATTGCAATATTAGCTGGATGGAATGTTGACGATGGCATGCTCCATGGGCCAGGTGCCAGCTGGCAGTTGGGCTGAGACTATAAAAGCCCCTGTAAACCCAAGCCTGGGTCTGTTTCCCCCTTGACTTCATCCTGATCACTCAACTACCCCCTTCCTCTGGGGCCCTGGGTTGAAGGGTGGTGAAGGGTAGTGAAGGGTGGTGGATCGTGGGTAGGAATTAGCATAGCCTAGACATTAGGACCTTCTTCAAGAGCATCTCAACAATAACTATTATCATCAAGGTTAGCCAGTAGATCTGGTCAATTTCTTAACCAAAAAATGTTTGCTCTGACCAAGGGCTGGTGTCCTTGGTCTGCCAAGACCAACTAGGAGCTTCCACAAACCTCAGCCATTTTACCAATAACATAGAATAGTGTTGCCAAAACTCTCTTACCTTTTGCCTTGTTCCTTCCCAGTTACCAAATAAACTCTTAGCCTTTAGTCTGAGAATCCTGTGTTTATTTCTTTACCACCATAGGCTAAGGAGGTCAAGCAACAAGGAGAGAGTTCTAAGCAGTTGAGGTTGAACCAAACCTCCATTGCTGGGGCAGGAAGTTCAAGCACCCACTTCCTGCCGGTTTGCCACCATCCAATAAGAGGCAGTTACCTCAGCAGGGAGGGGCCGGCCACCTGACAGGAGCCTAGCAGTTAGCAGTGAAGGTTCACCGGGCACTTAGCTTTCAGGGTTTGGATTTGAACCTAAACCAAGTTCATTCCCAGCTGAGTTTGCTCATCCTTAATAACATCCAATTCCAACCTCCTGCTAGACTTGTTACTGGCTCTAGGCCCTTAGTGACCATTTTACTCCCTCATAACAAAGATTATCATGAAAAAAATCAATAGCTTGGTAAAGGAGGCACACACACACACAGACACAGACACATATACACAAAACACTGAAGAAAATAACATCTTAAAAAAACAGAATAGAACAGATGATTAAAGAGACATTACAAAATCCAGTGAAGAAAACTGAAATCCACTGAAGAGAAGAAAAAGCAGAACTGGCTACATGGGAAAATATGCACAAAAATTCACTAAAGAAAATAACTTCTTAAAAGACAAAATTGGACAAATGGAAAAGGAGGTATAAAAACTTGTTGAAGAAAATCATTAAAAAAATTAGAATTGAATAAGTGGAAGCTACTGACTCCATGAAACATGAAGAAACAATAAAACAAAATCAAATAAAGAAAAAATAGAAGAAAATGTGAAATATCCAATTAGAAAAATAACTAACCTGAAAAATAGATTGAGGAGAAATCATTTAAGAATCACTGGACTCCCTCAAAGCCCCAATAAGAAGAGCCAAGACATTATATTTCAAGGAATTATCAAAAAAATTGCCCTTACATCTTAGAACCAGAGGGTAAAATAGAAATTGAAAGAATGTACTAGTCACCTACTGAAAGAGGTTTTGAGATGAAAACTCCTAGGAATATCATATAATATATAACTATATAGTATATGGCAAATATATTATGTAATTATATAATATTGCAAAATTCTAGAGCCCATAAGTCAAGGAGAAATATTGCAAGTAGCCAGAAAAAAAACGATTCAAATATTGTGGAGCCACAATCAGGATGACATGAGATTTAGTAGCTTCTACATTATAAAAGATAAAAGGGCTTAGAATATGATATTCCAGAGGGCAAAGGTACTAGGATTACAACCAAGAATTATCTACCCAGTAAAACTGAGTACAATTCTTCAGGAGGGGAAACAGTAAATGAATCAGAAGACTTTCAGGAATTCCTGATGTAAAGACCAAAGCTGAATAGAAAATTTGGCTTTAAAATTAAAGATTTAAGAGAAGTGTATAAAAGGTAATAAACAAAGGAAAATACAGGGGATTCAGTGATGTTAAAGTGTTTATATTTACTACATGGAAAGATGCTACTTGTAACTCCTAAAAATGTTTCATTATTAGGGCAGTAGGGCATGGATATGAGTTGATTAAGATGATTAAGATATATTAAAAAATACAATTAAGAGGTAATAAAGAAGGTTGCACTGGGAGTAGGGGGAAGAAAGAGATAGAATGAGGTAAATTAACTCACATAAAAGAGGCATGAAAAAGCTTTTAGAGAAGAGAGGAAGTTTGGCTGGGGTGTGGAGTGTATGATGGTGATAGACAATGCTTGAAACTTACTCTCATTGGAATTTGCTCAAAGAGAGAATAACATAAACTGGAAATCTCTCTTATCCGACTAGGAAGTAGTAGGAGAATGGATGAGAAAAGGTAAGGAGCTTATTGGGGGAGATAGTGATCAGAAGAAAAACACTTTTGGGGAGGGACAGGAAGAAAGGAGAGAGAAGGATAAATAAATAGGAGGAAAATAGGATAGAGTGAAATACACAGTAATCAACAATGAAAATTTTTTTACAAGTTTCTGTAATAAAGGCCTTATTTCTCAAATTTATATAAACATGAGTGACAAGTATAAAAAAGTAAGTCATTCTTCAATTGATAAATGGTTAAAGAAAGTGAACAGAGACAGCTAGGTGACTCATTTGGATAGAGTGCCAGGACTAGATTGGGAGGATCAGGTTTTAAATGTGGTCTGACACTTCCTAGTTGTATGACTCTGGACAAGTCAACTTAATACCAATTGCCTAGCCCTTACTGCTTTTCTGCCTTGAAAATGATATTTATATCGATTCTACGACAGAACATGAGGTTTTTTTTTAAAAAAAGAATATGAAAAGACAGTTTTCAGAAGAAATCAAAGCTAACCATAGTCATGAAAAAATGTTCTAAATCACTATTAAATTAAATCAACTCTGAGGTAGCACTTCACATCTATCATATTGGCTAATAAATCACAAAAGGAAAATGATAAATGTTGAAGGGTTACGGGAAAATCGAACACTAAAGCACCATTGGAGTTGTGAATTGATCCACCTATTTTGAAGAGCTATTTGGAACTATACCCACAGGGCTATAAAAATTTGCATACCTTTTGATCCGTTACTAGGTGTATATCCCAAAGAGATTAAAGAAAAGGGTAGGGGGCAATGTGTTCAAAACTATTTTTAGCATCTCTTTTTGTGGTGTCAAACAATTGGAAATTGAGGAGATTCCCATCAGTAGAGACTGACTGAACAAGTTGTGGTATATGAATGTAATGGAATACTACTGTGCTATAAGAAATGATGGACAGCATGCTTTCAGAAAAAACTGGAAAGACGTAAACAAACTGATGCAAAGTCAAGTGAGTAGAACCAGGAAAAGAATGTATACAATAACAGCCATATCATAATGATTATCAACTGTGAATGACTTAGCTAATCTCAGCAACACAATAATCCAAGACTGTTCTTTAGGACTTTCAATGAAAAATGCTATTTACTTTCAGAGAAAGAACTGATGAAGTCTGAATGCAGATTGAAGCCTACTTTTAAAAATTTCATTTTTCTTGGATTTTTTTGGGTCTATGACAACATGACTAATATGGAAATATGTTTTGAGTGATTGCATGTGTACAATCTATATTAAATTGTTTGCTCAATGATGGGGGATGGGAGGGAAGAAGAGAGGATTTATAACTCAAAAAATTTTTAAATGAATCTTAAATTGTTTTTATGAAAAAAAATAAATCTAAAAAACTCCCAAATAAACAAAATAAATAAAAAACAACCCTCTGCTTCAGAGTCTGTGCTGGATTCCAAGTTTGACTATCATGGTGGTGCCAAGTTGTTTTGGGATGGAAAATTGTTTTACCCAAACTTTTGTGGGTTTTGCCACTCCAGAATTCATTTCGAGGTGTTATTTTAAAGTTTGGAGGGGAATTTGGGAGAGCTCAGGTAAGTCCTTGTCTTTACTCTGTCATCTTGGCTCTTCCCCCTCTCCCCCCACTGTAGTCACTTTATTTCAGTGATCTATAGCCACTTTTACATACTCAGTGGAGGTATTTGTGGCCCTTGTGTCCTCTGAAGTGTTTTACTTGGTTTTATAACAAGAAGTTTCATTTCCTTCCAGTACAAGTGTACTTTTCTTGGCTCAACAGATGTATTCCTAACAGGCTGGGTATAACCAACCTTTTGGGAACTCCTCAAAATGCCATTAGACCCAGAGCAAGGGGAGAGAAAAGGTAGTCTGTACTATGGTTGCCTTTAGGTGGCCAGCCCCCTTTCCAGTGCTGTCTAAGCATTGAGAGATTTCAGGTTTTATCTGAAAACAAATTACGTAGAGTGCTTTTTTTTTTTTTTTTTAAACTCTAACCCTGAAGGGAACGATGGGGATAGGGGAAAAAAAAAAAAAGCTTTTCATGTTAGAGACAGAGAAGCAAAGCAATCAGGAACAAAAAATTGTGACCTGATGGATGAGTAAAGAATTGGGGAGGTTGGAACAAGAGTACAGTTCCAACTAGAGTCTGTATGCTGAATTCTACCATTAAAGGTTTTGAACTGAATTTCATTAGACATTGCTGCCCTGCAGTGACAGAGGCAGGCTCTAAGTTGCTAGGGAAAATAACTGGCCAGTGACTGATAATCTGAGAAGCAGGAATAGGACTAGGGTGAGGCTGCCTTGTAATGACTTTCTTCCTTGAACTTTCCTGGAAGACAAACCTCACAGACTGCTTCACCCACTTCCCAGTGAAGAATTAGAGATATGACCAACTGTATTGCTCCCGATTCCTTTCCCTTTGCTTTTGGTAGCAGACTTTGCTCACTTTTGAAACTACTATTTCTGTAAACCATATGATTTTAAATATTTTTGCAGTATGCTTATGTCTATGCATTAAAATTTGGATGGCAAACAGAATCTTTGTTTACTCAAGTGCTAGCAGGGCGACTGAAAATGGAGGGAGAGTTAAAACCCCAAGAGAGAAGGAGATTTCAAGAGTTAGAGCTTTCCCCTCTATAACTCAAAAGAAAGATTTCTGTCATGGATTTTAAAAAGCCAAAAATTAAATGAGAGATGGTAGTTTGTTTGATGGAGAAAAAGAAGGACCAGATACTGTCTACACATTTGATCATGCCAGCTAAGGTGTTGGCGATGAAATTGTGAGATAGTCAACCTCACCCTCCCTTTTACTATGAAAGAGCAGTACTGGGCTCGAAAGAGGAGAATCCACTTCTTGAGGGAGGGAACATTAGAGAAAAATCTGACCTCAACAAAAGGGAGGGGAAATGAAACATAAGGTACCAGAATGCCAGTCAGTTCCTGACTCAATGGATGACTGATAGGTTGGTCAGTCCTGCTTACCAATGCCACCTGGTGGTTATATGAGTATAAATCCATTAACAAAAGGTATTTAATCCTATTTTAAATGCACTCTTCAGTTGAGAGACCTGGAGCTTGAAGGAATATCAGAGACCAGCTAGTCTAACCCTGCCATTTTAAAGATAAAAGAGAAATGGTTTACTCTGTTGGCTATTTATGATGCTCTTTTGCAGAAGGAATGCTTGATGGGAAGTAATTAAGTTGGTAATTGGCTACTCTTTACTAAGGACTAATGAACAAGAAGGTAGTTTTTGTTCCACATGAGACTTGTACCCCTAGACCAGCAATATTCAAGGGAAGGGGAGGTTGATATAACTCTTGTCCTTTACAGGACTACCAAGTCTCTTGATTTCTTTTCTGCCAAACCAGAGAAGACTCCTCACCTGGAATTTCATTGTATCCCTGGAATTCTCACTATGGAAATACCTTCTGCCCCAGAGGCCCTTTTCTCTGACTGATTAGTTCCTATCAATACCTTCATTTTAAGGGAAAACACCTTGGTCAGCCATGTGTTCATTATTTACCAGATTCCACTCCCAACTCTAATGATTTTATCACAGACCCCTGAATAGTTGGTACCTTACCCCTACCTCTCCCACCTCTGCCTTTAGTTTCCTTTTATGTATTATCTTCCTCCATCAGAATGAAGAGAGAAAGAGACAGAGACAGAGATAGAGAAGGACAGACAGAGACAGATAAAGACAGAGAGATGAGAGACAGAGACAGAGAGAGAGACAGAGAGAGACAGAGAGAGAAACAAGCTTTGTTCTTAGACTTAATAGGCTCATTTGTCCTAATAGCTGCACTATTCTATTCTCTAAGGACTCATGCATTATTCCTCTTTTTATTATTACCCTCTCTACTGGTGACCTGTCTCTGACTTTATCATTCTAAACCCCATATTTCGTTTCCATGGAAAGGAGTTAGGTAATATAATGTGGTTGTATGTGAATGAATCTGAAATGTTTTCCTTCTCATTTTATGAAGACAGGAAATTTATTTATATATCCTTTAATTCTTTAGTGGTTCTGTGATCTTATCATTTGGATAGCCACTGAGACCCATTCATACCTACTCATCATTTTGACTTTTCACTCTGTCCAACCATGAGTTCTCCACATTAGTTCCCCACCTGACATTCTGGAGGCCTGTCTCAATTTCTTTCGACATTATGAGAATATTAGCAAAGCACAGAACTGTACATCAGCTATTTCTTACTTTCAACGTCAGAATCTGCCCATTTTTGATCATGCATTTAATTGATAATGTTCTTTATTCCAGTTCTTTTCTTTGTTCCTTGGGGGACTGGGTGTCCTTATTTGACCCAGGCCGGAAATGCAGTGACCACTCATGAGCCCATTCCACCATTGATTGACATGGGGACTTTTATCTACTTTATGTCCAACCTAGTCCAATTTATCCTTCCTTGGGAAGCCTGGTTGCACTCCTTCCCACAAGGGACTTACTCTGTTGGTGCCTGACTTAATGTATAAACTTTAGCAGTCTATCCTCCTAAAGCTTTCCTCCCCACTCCAATAGTAGGGATTTAAGGCATGAGCCACTATACACAGATGTTCTTTTTCTTTTCCAGATTTCCTTATCCAATGGGATTATTTCTTTAAAATACATTTCATTTGAAGATACAAATATTTTTCCCCCAGATATCTTATCCATGTCTTTTCATGGCATGGATCTAACTCTAGATTCTCAAAGGCTATGCCTGCAGAATGCAAACTTAAAAACTTTAGATTTGGGTTGAGCATTAGATGGTCCATCTGTTGTTACTTGTAAAATAGTAGATGTTTGAAGCTAAATGGTGCTGTGGTGCTTGGAGTCAGGAAAGCCTGCGTTCAAATACAGCCTCAGACACTTATTATGTGAGACTGGGTAAGTCACTTAAACCTTCTTGCTTCAATTTTCTCAACTATAAAATGAGTTGGAAAAGGAAATGGCAAACTACTCCAGGATCTTTATGAAGAAAATCTTAAAATGGGGCCATGAAGAGCTGGACATGGCTGAAAGGACTGAACAACAATAAAAGTGTAGATAAGTACAGATAAACTTATGAGCAGGAGGATTGCTCATGTGGCCATCAGGTGATGAGGTGCCTATGTATGTGTGTTTATGTTTAGCTACACTAACTCATGAAACCAATTACCCAGAAATAAAATGCTTTCATTTCCATCTGTTTAAGGAGTGCCCACTTCACTGAAATCACAAGCAATTGCAATAACTATTGAGGTTATAAAATAAATATCAACTCTCTCACTATAAATATATATATATATATATATATATATGCATATACATACATATAATACTATCCTTAGTTCAGAGGTAAGCATCTAAGACTCAGAGAGATGGTAGCTTCCCCATGGTCACTTGAACCCAGAGTCTCCTAATTCCAAGTGTGACCTATGAACTATCTGACCTTGCCTTTCATGTAAGTGTATAACTATTAACTGGTAGGATATGAAAAGTCAATGAATCAATTAAATTATTTGTTAAATGTCTTCTGTAGACTATGCTAGAATAGTGAGGCATTGTGTTGGGGGATGGATGGAGAGTATAGCATTTATTTAGCACTTATAATGTTCCAAATATTATGCTTTATGAATATTATCTCAATTGATCTTCATGATAACTGTGGGAGGTGGGTGCTGTTATTATCCCCATTTTACATTAGAAGAAAATGAAGCAAACAGAGGTTAAATGACTTGTTCAGGGTCGCTCAGCTAATAAGTGTCTGAGGCTGGATTTGTAAAGGTCTTTCAGTCTCTAAGCCCTGAGACACCTATTTACAGCCTCTCCACTTCACACCTAGCTTCCACAAGAAGTGAGCACTGAAGGGAGCAGAACCAGGAGAACATTGCATGCAGGAATGGAAAATACTTTGTTTCATGATCAACTGTGAAGGACTAAACTATTATCAGCAATGTAAGGACCCAAGACAGCCCCAAGGGACTCATGATGAAAAGTGCTCTCCACAGACATAGAAGGATTTGTCAGAGTCTGAATGCAGGTCAAACCATGCCATTTCTCACCTTATTTCCTTCTTGAGTTTTTTTCTTGCATGTGTGATATGTGTCTTCTTTCATAACATGATGAATAGAGAAATTCGTGTTGCATGACAACATTGGAAAAACATATTTCAGATTGTTTGCTGCCTGGGAAGAGGGTAGGGAAGGACAGAATTTGGACTGCAAAAGGTCAAAAAGCAATTGTTAAAAAATTATTTTATATTAGACTATTTACTATCTGAAGAGGGGGGTGGAGCATAGGGAGGGAGAAAATCTGAATTCTAACAATTGTCAAAAATTGTTTCTACATGTAATTGAAAAAAGGGGAAAATTGTTTCTATGTGTAGGGAAAAAAGTAATGAGTTGAGAGAGAGACAGAGAGAGAATAGGACAGTTAGGTGGCTCTTTGGATAGTGAGTCAGGCCTAGAATCTTAAGGTCCTGGGTTTAAATCTGTCTTCAGATACTTGGTAGTTGTGTGACTCTGGGCAAGTCATTTAACCCCAATTGCCTAGCCTTTACCATTTTTCTGTCTTGGAATTCACACTTAGTATTGATTCTAAGACAGAAAGTAAGGCTTTTAAGAAGAGTCTGGCACTGGGGCAAAAATGAAACGTCTTTCCCCCACTATTTTGAGAAGCAACATATATGCAAAGAAGTTTATACAAAATAAATAAATGGTGATTTCAAGGAAAGGCATTAGCAGCTGGGAGTGGGCGATGGGAGCAGGAGAGACCTTATGTAGGAGTTGATGTTCAAGATTATCTTTGAAGAAAACTTGTTTCTAAAAGGCAGAGGTTAGCCAGTCAAAAGCATTTATTAAGTGCATACATACATACATATATATATATATGTGCATACTATATAGCAGGTAGTGTGCTAAATGCTTTGGATAAAAAAATTAATTTGAACTATTCACTGAAAGAACAAAGACTGAAGTTGAAATACTTTGGACACATAATGAGAAGAAAGGACTCTTTGGAGAAGACCTTGAGTTGGGAAAGATTGAAGGCACAAGGAGAAGGACATGGTGGAAGATGAGATGGATTGATACTGTCATGGAAGCAATCAACACAAACCTGGACAGACTTCAAGAGATAGTGGAGGACAGAATGGTCTGGCATGCTGCGATTTATGGGATCATAAAGAGTCAGAGAAGAAGAACAACAAAGGCAAGACAATTTCTCAAAGATCACATAGTTTAATGAGGGAGAGAGCATATAAATGACTTACCAAAAGACTACATCAGGATGAATTGGAGAGAGTCAATAGAGAAAATGTTCTAGATTTGAAGAGGATCCAGAAAGGCTTATTGTAGAAAGTAGAATTGTAGCTGAGTCTTGAAGGAAGCCAGGGAAGGCAGGAGGTAGAGATGAAGAGAGCAGAGAAAATGTCCAGACTTGTGAGAGATATGGCAAGGAGGCAAGGTTGGGGGAGAGTCTGGGTAAAAAGTGAAGATTGGGGGATAGGTTATGAGAGACTTTGATTGCCAAATAGACAATTTTATATTTAATCTCGGAGGTAA
Source organism: Gracilinanus agilis (assembly GCF_016433145.1). Taxonomy (NCBI): domain Eukaryota; kingdom Metazoa; phylum Chordata; class Mammalia; order Didelphimorphia; family Didelphidae; genus Gracilinanus; species Gracilinanus agilis. The sequence continues at coordinate 405,759,718 of NC_058132.1, forward strand.
TAGGAAGCTGATGGAGATGATAGTAGAGGATGATATGATCAGAGACTCTTTAAGAAAATCACTTTGGCAGCTAAATGGGGGAATAAGGTAAGATTTATGACAGGAAGACTAATCAGTAGGTTACTGCAAAAATTCAAGTGTGAGGTAATGAGGAGTGGTAGTATTTTCAAAGGAAAGAGTCATATTAGAGAGATGTTGTAAAGGAGAAATCAATAGGCAAGAGATTAAATATGGTAAGGTGAAAGGTCATGAGGAATTGAGGATGATACCTATGCTGTGAGATGATGTGACACTGGTGACTAGGAGGATGGGTATACCTTCAATAGTAATTCTGTTGTTTTGCTTCATTTAGAGGAGGACCAATTACATCATGGGGTGATGTTTTGATTTGCCAGTGAATTGGATGTAAGTGAAGCAGACATGTACAAAGTCATCAGTCTCACTTTCTCTTCCACAATCATCAAAAACCAGTGGCAATACAAAAGACAGGACAACTGGCAGTAGCCCAGGTTGTAGTGGACGACCTTGGCATTTTTGATGTCTGACCAAGTTCTAGGCACATCATAGTACCTTTCATTGCTTTCATGGCCATTGGAACAAATTGTTCTCATCTGCCCATTCTGCTTGGGGAAGTCTTCACATACTTGGGATAGATATCCCCCTAACTAACTGATGGGTTTAAAGCCTGTTGGTTACCCTCAATCTGATTTAGACTATTTGTTGAGGCAGTTTTACTGGAATGTGGCTACTGAGCGTGCTACAGCTTCTTGGAGCCACAGGTGAGAGTTGGGTTAGAGATAGACACCAAATGTTGATGAGCAGCCCTGAAAAGGGCTCAGCAAGCCCTTACATAAGAGGTGCTAGTTTCCCCTGCATACCTCATATACCCCTTTAATAGTAATAGGAAAGTTAGGAAGAGGGGAAGGTTTTCAGGAAAAGATAAAAAATATAATTTTGTATTTGTTAAATTTAGGATGTCTATGGAATAGTAGCAAAGAATTAGAAACTGAAGTGTTGTCCATAAGTTGAGGATTGGCTGAACAAGCTGTGGTATATGGTTGTAATGGAAAACTATTGTGCCATAAGAAATGATAAACAGGATGAGTTCAGAAAAACCTAGAAAGACTTATATGAATTGATGCTAAGTGAAGTGAGCAGAAACAGGAGAACAGTGTATACAGCAACAGAAATATTGTAAGATGATCCCCAGTGAAGGATGAAACTATTATTAGTGAAATGAAGCTCCAAGATAACCCCAAGGGACTCATGATAAAAAAATGCTATTCATAGTCAAAGAAGGAACTGTTGGAATCCTATTACAGATCAAAGCATGCCATCTTTCACTTTATTTTCTTCATGAGCTTTTTATTATATATGTGATATGTTTTCAGTCATGACATGGAGTAGAATATGGAAGTGTGGGTTGCATGTAAGTGCTGCTACAACCTATATCAGACTGTTTACTGCCTTTGGGGAAGGGAGTTGGAAAGGAGAGAATACAAATCTCAAAATGCCAGAAAACAATTGTCAAAAATGTTTCTGTATATAATTAAAAAAAAATAAAGTTCAATACCCTGTCCTAGATGTTCAATAGTCATTTGGAGAGATGAGTCCTGAGATCAGAAGAGAAGTTAAGATTAGATAAATAGACTTGAGAATCATCAGTACAGAAGATGACCATTGAATCCAATAGAGATAATGAAATCATCAAATGAAGTAGTATGTAGAGGAGTATCTAGTATGTAGTAAATATTATGTAGAAGGCTCAGGTGGGAAAAGAGCATATTCCAGGTTTGGAGGGTGGGAGGTGGAGACAACCTGTGCAAAGCACAGAGATGGCAGATGGAGTTTCATATGTAAAGAACAGTAAGAAGGCTAATTTGACTGGACTGAAGAGTTTGGAAGAGAGCAATATACATGGTATTCCAAAAGTCATCTCACTTTTAAATTGATAGAGCCAAGTTGTGAAGGACTTAAAATACTAGTGGGGCTTATTTTTGATTCTATAGCTAATAGGGGGTCTCTTGAGTTTACTTTTTTTTTTCTTTTTTAAACCCTTACCTTCCATCTTAGAATCAATATTGGGTATTGGTTCTGAGTCAGAAGAGTGGTAAGGATTAGGCAACGGGGGTTAAGTGACTTGCCCAGGGTAACACAGCTAGGAAGTGTCTGAGGCCAGACTTGAACCCAGGACCTCCCATCTCTGGGCCTGGCTCTCAATCCACTGAGCCACTCAACTGCCCATCTCTTGAGTTTCCTAAATTTGTTTGAATCCCATTTATTGTACTTTTTAAGATATAAAAAAGATTAAGCTCTGCTTCTGCCCATCTATCAAACCCCTGTGCTATTAATATGGGTGAACACTCTGGCTAAAATATTGGTGTTTAATCTAAGTTTATTTAGACCAGAATTAGGTTTCTTTTCTCTCTCTCTCTCTCTCTCTCTCTCTCTCTCTCTCTCTCTCTCTCTCTCTCTCT
>NC_058132.1:405762269-405777866 GCF_016433145.1 Gracilinanus agilis
AGGACATTATTTTATCCCCAGATACTCATGAATGATTGTTCCACTCTTCTGGTCCTTCCACACATATTCTCAACAGGAACCTGCTTTCCTGAGGTCTGCTGTGAATTGTTTAGTTGGTGGATATTTTCACTTCTGACTATGCTTCACTTCTTAGTTCCAAACTGAAAATTGCCCCTCAGCTTGAATTCTACAATTCAAGAATCTGAAATTTCCAGAAAAATAAATCCTAGTACCACCCTGTTCCCCATTCCCATCTTACCCTCCTGGTCTGATGCTTTCCTTTTAGATAATATATATATATATATATATATATATGTATATATATATATATACATACAATTCAGATTTCCTATCATAAAACATTCTTCTCCAGGATCATCATCCAAAATCTCCTCATCTTTTAATGTCAAAAATACTGTAGAATAATCTAAAAGTAATAAGACTATTTATTGTAGTGTCCAGAATGTCAACTGTAATCTTGGTCGAACTGCCTTTGAATTACTGTGCTTAGTTCTGGGGACCCCATTTCTGGAATATACACTGCTCAGATGGAATATACATTGCCAAAGTGAGAGGCTGCTTAACAGTGGATAGAAAGCTGGTCTCAAAGCCAGAAACATCTACCTGGGTAGAAGCCCCCTGACTGACAAATATTAGCTATGTGACTCTGGGCAATTCTTTTATCTGCATTCCCATCAGTGTGTTGAAAGTAGGCAACCAGGATGAAGAAAGAATACTATACCACATAAAAATTGCTGAAGGAGCTCTTAATTTCTGTGAGATCTTTGATATGTCATTAATCTCTCTGGACCTGTTTTTGGGTAAAATCTAGTGGATGGTAGGTCTTTTTAAACTTTAAAACTATGCTTCTATATGAACTAAAGACAAGAAGTCTTGGTGGGGAAAGGATACATGATAGCTGTCAAAATATTAGAAAGGTTTTAAAATGGAAAAAATGGGCTTCTAAAATTTTAAATTGCTAGGGATCTTTGAAGATACACACTGTGAGTAACTCACCTAGGGCCACATAGCTAGTGTCTGAGACAGGATGCAAACCCAGGTCTTGGGGAGGGAAGGTTGGGAAATCCCTGGGAATTTTAATGTAATTAATTAATTAATTAAAAATAAAGCATACCTGGACTAAAATGAGGAAAAAAGAAATCTTGTTAGGCAAATCAAAAAATTAGACATTTGAAAAATAAATTTCAGGGTTATCATTCAGGATGAGTACTAATTGGCTTTTAAGAAATCTGCCTTAACCCAAATATAATAATAATGGTTAGCATTTATACAACAATTTAAAATTTCCAAAATATTTTATAAAGATAATCTCATTTGATCCACACAACCATTCAGTAAGATAGGTGCTATTATTTCACCTTGTAGATGTTCAACTGAAGGTGAGAGAGGTTAAATTAGCTTGCTCAAAGTTGAGTCTAGAAGCATTTATTAAGTACCTACTATATGCCAGGAACTGTACTAAGTACTGAAGATACAAAGAAATGTCAAAGGAAATTAATTTTAAAGAAATATAAAAAGGATTTCAGAGCATAGCCTCATTGGGAAGACAACATACAAACAACTAGGTAAAAACAGGATGGATACAGGATTAACTAGAGATCATCTCAAGGAAAGGCTTTAAGATTAAGGAGGGCTAGGAAAGCTAGGAACTTCATGAAGCAGTATTCAAACCCATCTACCAGAATCCAAATGAATTTGGGCTCTGTCTACTATACCACTTTTCCAGGAACATCCAAGTAAATATTAATTTGTCTAGAAGAATTCTATGATTGTGAAAGTTGTATTTTAGGACATACATTTTATTGGTTGTGGCTATTAGCAAGAAATAATGGGAAAATTAGTAGTTTTGCTACAATTACGAGAGGCCTCAAGAATAGGGAATTGAATGAGACCCTTGTCTTATCTAAGGAGAAGGCAATATCTGTTAGATACATGCCATCCTGGTTGGGAATTATCTATACTTTGCAAATTATAGCCTTATCCCACAACAACGGCTCATAGAGAATCTCAGGGGTAATAGAGAGATCCTTAAAGTTTTCAACTTTTCTTTACCTTCTCCATTTTGCCTTATATTGGTAAAGCTTGAAACTAAAATGAAGTACACTCATATCCTTTATTTCTTTTTCTAAAAGTAACTTTATTTTTAAGATATTTAAGAAGTCCATCAAAGCCCCTGCTTTTGCTCCATATGTATGGCACATCTCCCAACATGAATGGGTAGAATAACTTCAATTAAATTAGACAAAAATGTCTTAAATGAACCAGAATTCTTCTTGAAATCTAACCACATGAATAATGTTCAGCTTTGTGTTGGGTCCCTTTCTGCCTCTATTCCATCTCTTAATTCTTCCTACTCATTTGACTTAATGAGATAATTTTGAATTTTTTAAGGGAAATCATCCAAGTTTTATGAAAAATACTATTCCATAAAGAAAAACAGGTCTGTTGTATGCTGCATATCAACTTTTATTTGTGTAATTGAATTGGCCTGCATTGTAGTGGCAGGCATAATTTGTATTTTTCTTTGAAAATCTAGTTTAGTTGTCCTCTCATTTTCATTGTTCCCTTTGGACTTTGGCACCAATAGCTGATTGTTTACAAAAGGCTTTAACCTGTAATATAATTAGGTATTAGGTTAGGTATTTAGAGACTTGATAATAGATCAGATTCAGAGATTAGGGTACATGCCAAATAATCTGATTGGGGTTTAGTATTTTAATGTCAGTGATCTGTGATTTTGTCATTGTGGGTGCCTATGTAGAATTCAGGCCTTCTTCTGCCAAATAAAAAGTTGCTATGGTTAAAAAAAAAATCACAACCTTGCAATCAGCCTGGCTTTTCTGAATTTAGCTAGGTTAGTTATCAGTCAAGAGGAATATTGCATATCACTGGATACATACTTTGTCAATTAATTCATTAATCAATAAGCTTAAAAAAACAGTAATGACAAAATCAAAAGCTTTCACAGTTTGGTAGAACCTTCTAGAACATGTGTTGTACTTCAAAAAATGCTGAGGCATTGGAGTGGGATTTTTGTAGATGTGCCTATTCTATTGCTGTTTAATAAATCTTAAAGAATTCAGTGGAGGCTTGACATAACTCTGGGTGTTGAGGAGGGATTAAATTTGTTAATGGAAATTACAAATGAAGATCTCTATGGTATATCAGGAATTACTCCATTTAGCTCTTTAGTGAAATGTTTTAGCAAGATCTCAGGGGACATAATCCATCCTCATATAATATTAGAGTACTTGGAGCTTCCTGGTTTTAGATGAAAATTACTTATGTACTGGAATATTTTCACGTACCCTATAATGATTTTGGAGTCCCATTAGAATAAAATTCCTAGCTATGTGGAACTACAGTCCCTTATTTTCAAGATGGACATTAAAGGATGCTGAGCAGTTGCTCTCCATTGGCTTTGAAGAGAGAATAAGGAGAAATGGCAAATAATTTAGGTAGAAACAGAGAACTTCTGGACAGAAATAGAGATATAATTCAGCATTCACCTTCAAAGTTAGTGTTGGGATGGGGAGGCATGAGGGTGGGGTGTGTGTGTGTGTGTGTGTCACATTATCCCTGGAGACTGCAATTCCTTGCCTTATCATCCTCTATCTAAGGAACTCTCTGGCCACCCTGTAATCAGCTCTTTGGGACTCTCACAAGATTATCCTTTGTGCTAGGAATCCCCTGGACTGATAATGACCAGGCACAGAAGCCAAAAACAGAGATTTTACTTGCTAACAAGGGGAAGACAGAGTGTTCTGAGCACAGTTCCAATTGTGTAAAGCATAGATAAACATTTCTATAGGCTTCTGGAGGAGTGTGTCCCCACCAACAAGGTAAAACATCTACAATAACTAAGACATTTTGTATTTAGGGGTTGTTTTTTTTTGAACAGAGAAGAAAAATAATTCTCAGTCCATTCTGCTTCATAAACATTTTCTGTAACTAACATTGCTAACAAGGCATTTTGTTAATATAGTAATTTGTTCAACATGGAGTCATTCTTGCTCTTTTTTCCCCAGGACTCTGGACCACCATTGCCCTTCCCACAATACCCCCAGATCCTCTCCCTCCCCAAATGATCTTGCCCTCAGAGGTTCAGTAGTTAAAGTGACATTCTGTTCCTTAATGCCAATGACTCAAGCCCTCTTTCTGAATGTGTTTTCTGTACTGTTAGCCACTAGTACCTAGCTACTGGGCTTGACTGAACTACCTAACATTAATTACTTTTTACAAAGGGATATTTACTTTGGGGATTTAGCACTAAGTACAGTATGAACACTTTTCCCCTAACACATGGGGGCACACTCTCCCCTAGCCTACCTTAATCACTGAGGAGAGTAGGGTCAATTAATGTAATTTCTACATAACAGTGGAACTACTAGATTCACATCCAAATGTCTCATGTCAGTTATCACTGGGCAAATGCTCCTGGAATATCAATGCTGGGCTGGCTGCAAAACTTATTATGGACTTGATCTTCAGACTCACCTGACTCCTAGAGTCCTGAACACCTAGCACCTGAATATGGCTTGCTCTCCTAACCTTTTGAAATTCACAGTGTCACAGACCCCAACTTCTTTCATCTAAAACAGAAAGGAACAAACACTGCTGTAGGCAAGGAGTCAAGGCTCATGTTTGAAGGGCCCCACGTCTGCCTTAGAAGGAAAAGGTCCAAGGCATCTCATCTTCTAGCATCATCTCTCAAAAGAGGCCATCAACAAAGGAATTAAACCAAGAGCATGGGTCCAGCAAAAAAAAAAAAAAAAAAAAAAAAAGGTGGGGGCTAAGGTCAACTAAAGTTTCTTAAAGGCACCACCTAATTCTGATTCTATAGCCTCAATCATTATGAAACCAGCCACATAATATCTACCCATGCTTCAAAGTCTTCCAAGACCAGTGGTTCCCAAACTTTTTTGGCCCACTGCTCCCTTTCCAGAGAAAATATTACTTAGCCCCCTAGAAATTAATTTTTTTAAAAATTTTAATAGCAATTAATAGGAAAGATAAATGCACCTGTGGCCATCACCACTGCCCTGGATTGCTGCAGCACCCATCAGGGGGCGGTAGCGCCCACTTTGGGAATCACTGTCCAAGACACTTTCATTTCACATTATGATAACTCTCCTAGAAGAGCTCCCTAGGTTCTTCCTCAGGAGGAATTCCATCAGCTGAGCAATTTGATAGACTGTACAGGCCGGTAAAGATTGGGCTTGTTGACCAGTTCTTTTACACTAGAAACACTCAATGAAACTACTTGTTCTTAGCTGTGTGACTGTGGGCAAGTCTGAATCTTAGTTTGCAAATAAAATACAATATTAAAAATGGGGATGATAATAATACGTGCAGCATCTATCTCACAGGTTTATTTTGAGGCTCAAATAATATTGTATTGTGGATTACCTGTAGATTACAATGTCTATTAGCCTCTTGGACTTCTGGAATCTTCCCTAGTTGAGCTCTTGGGAACCAACAGACTGTGACCATGTTTAAAGAGATAATTGTACTTTCTCCTCATATTAAAGGAAGGAAAGTACCATAATCTCCAAATAGGCAAGAAGTGGGCAAATGAAGGGTGATAGGACTAGCATTTTTCTGATTCACCTCTCTCTGACTTTCTGACTTCCTTGACACAGATCTGCTCTCCCTGCCCCAACTCCCTATGCGACCTAATTGACTGATAAGTTTTGTGGTCCAGGGGATGCCATAAAAGGTCCTAGTCTTATGTAATCAGGGCCTCTCAGGCTTGGTGAATGCCTGAAATCGTGAAAGTTGCCAAATGCCTATTAACTTACTGACCAGGAGCAATTTCCACATGGAGAAGAGGGAGGCCGTTTCAGAAGAATTAAGTGCCACTGTATCCTTGTATGTTTTTACTGTTTTAGGGCAAAGAATATCTTTTATTTTATTAAATCATCAGCAAATTGCAAGTACCTCATTTTATCCTAAAGTTGAATCTAAACTGAGAGGGTGCTGTTTTAGAACCATGTCTACAACAGAGTGATAGTCAAGAGCCTTGGGAACATGCTGCTATAACAACAAACCAGAGGGATTTCAGCTGTGATTGCATGTAGAAGTCAAGGAAAGGACTGCTACAAGCCATTGCAACTGCTTCTTCCCTCAACCAAGATGACATACTTCTCACACCAAGTGATGGAGGAGGGGAAGTGGTGGACCAGAGAGAGGTGCTATGCAATGCAGCTAGGGAGGAAGAAAGAAGATGGGAGAGTGGTGCATTTTAGAGACAATGTTATACATTGCTCACCTCTGTAGCTTCTGTTACTGTTTCTGCGGTTGCCATACCAAGGGGGTGAGACATTGGGAAATAACTGTATCTGAACAATTTGGGGCCACCTGGAAACAAAAAATAAAAACTATAGCTGTCCCTGTTTGCAAGAAACTCTTAATTCCCTGCCTCAATTTTATTCTTGCTCTCCCACTGAGCCTCTATATCCCTTTCTTCATTTCTTTAAATAGTCTGTTCACTTCCTGTGTTTCCTAAATATCCTCAAAAGAAAACAGTTTCTCTAAAATACCATTCACTGTGTCCCTGGGTGTCAAGGAAAAGAAAAAGCAGCTAAGCAAGATGATGGCTGTTCAATCACACATAAAAACACAGAATTCTCTTTCTTATTGCTGGGATCACCAGCTAGGGGCCTGAGACAAAGCATAGAATTTATTGATAATATTATTTTAGGTCCTGCAGAGCATGGAAAGAGTTAAATGAATCTAGACCAAGAAGGAATGAGTCAGGGTTACAAAGCTACCACTTGTTAGACTTCTCTGAGCCTCACTTGGTAAATGATTTGATAAAGAGAAAGCTATCGCTTCTTCTCCCTGAGGCAGTGCTCCTGGACATCAATCAGAGTTCTCTCCGGAAGCAAGTTATCCCTTTCTCTTTCTCTCTTTTTCTAAATTTTCTAAAATGGGAAGGGGATAGTGAGAGGCTCATATTAATTTGAGAAAAAAGGAGAAAAAGCATGAAGAACTTTAAAAGTCAAATTGACTCTTCATTAATTAGGGCTTGGAAATGAAAAAAGGGGGACTTTCAGGCCATATTCTAGAGTTCTGGCCTGCCATATGGGCTGGCTCTCCCATAGAGCTGTCGGGTAACCATAACTCTGTGAAAACTCCCGAGAAAGATTTAGGAACTTCTGAATTATGTGCTGACTGTGGTTATGGCTTCAACAGTAACCAAGTATATTCTAATTCTTTTGTTATTCTGTATAGTCTCATGTTACTAGATGAAACAGCATCATTCTAGGAAAAAAACACAATTGACTTTTCTCCTATAATTACTACTAGTGGGTAAAATGAATTTAAAGGATTGTCATTTTCTACAGTGAGTTGATTGTGACCATTAAAACCATGATGTAAGAACTTTAGCTTTATTTGTCTGTATGGAATTGGAAGAAATGATTATTTTGAAAATAGCGAACATGCTTTCACATATTTCTTGGGGGCACTTATACAACTTTTAAAAATCCATGCTTAAGAGAGAAATAGGATGCACCTCAAGATGGCGCCCTTGAATTAAGTTTCATGGAACGTGAATTAGACTTTAGAAGTTACTCACGGAGTACTTGTAGTTTGAATTGATGCCTAAGTCCAGTGGAAGGATGTTTCTAGGGATAGGAGAGTGGGTGAGGGAGACAAGGTTGGTCTTTGGAATAGACAGGGTCACTTCTAACTCTGGAGTTCTATGAATTTTTGAATTGTTATGATTCTACCAGCTCACTTGTAGTTTATCACTTATTCAAACAACAAGCATCTATTCATGTACTAGGAACTGGGCTAAGTAGTAAAGTTAAAATGATAAAATTTGAATAGTCCCTGTCCTCAAGGAATCTTCCAAAAAACAATTAGTCTGAGTTAGAGGACATCATATCTAGAGAATCACCACCTGGTGCCTTGGTGAGCCCTAAACAACTGTCTTCTCTAAAGTCTTCTTTAGTTAGTCCTTCAACACTGTTATATTCAAATCCTGGGAAATGTTGGAGTCACCTTGATTGACAAGGGAGGCAGTTGGAGAGATTGGAATGTTCCAGATGCCCTGAGCCAGGGGCAAAGTCGGTTGGCCTGGGAGTATAATGGCTACCTGGAAGGGTCTTTGTTCTTTGGTCTTTTGGTCCTTAGATCTTTAGGTCTCTGAATCTTCTTAGCTCTTTAAGTCTCTGGGTCCCTGGGTGGTAAAGGGAAGAAGAGAGATTTGAAGAAGCAGAGGGTGGGTAGGATCTATATATTTCCTGAAGGCTGTGAGAGCTAATACATCACCAAACATTAATAATAAGAAAGCTGAGAGAAAACCACCAACACAGCTGAATCAAGGGCAGTCACTTCTATGGTTTGGCAGTGGCCAAGCTGAGCCAGAGGGGTTGTGAAGAACAAAAGCTCCAGCTTTACTAAATCAATAGCCTCCAGTCCTGAGTGATTATAGATTATAGATATTAGATTGACAGGGTCTCCAATCCTCAATCCTTATCCTGATTATCCTATCCCTAATTATAGATCATAGATAAAAGTGTTCAATAAGTACCTTCCTGAGTGGTCTTTATATCAGAACCCTTGGGGAGGGAGCAATGCAGTCAGATAACAAACATGATCCAAGGCTAATCAGAACCCAATATTAATAATTGATCCAACCCCCAGTTGGACCTGAAAGGGTTACCCATCCACCTAATCTTTCAGAGTCCTTCCCTGGGCAACTGTTATTGGAAGGGAAGTTATAACAATTAGCAAGGGTGATTGGGCTGGTATTCCCCCATCACCAGCACCTAGGGAGGATACAGAGATACATCCACCTCTCTAGATAGTTATACCCTGTCTCTTTCTTTATAACAACACTGAGATCTTGCCTTGTCAGAATTCTAGTTAGTATTTCCCAAATAGCTTATTGATGTCCTAGAAGGCATTTAATATCCAGTTGCCCATGCCCAGGGAGTGAGACACTGGAAAAGGACTGTTTCTGAACAAATTGAGGCCTCTTGGAAACAAGGCATAAAGACTGTAGCTAAAAAAAAAAGATCTGACTTGTCTCTGTTTAAACAAGAACTATAAATGATGAAACTTCTATTTCCCTGCCTCTTCCTTTATTCTTGCAGTCCCACTGATTCTCCACATCCCATTCCTCATTTCTTTAAATAGTCTGTCCACTTTCTGTGTTTCCTAAATATTCTCAAAAGGAAATGGTTTCTTTAAAATATCTTTCATTTTGTCCAGGGGTTTCAGTTAAGACAAAGCAAAGTAGCTAAGAAAAGAAAAAGCAGCTAAGCAGGATGGTGACTGGCAAGACTCATAAAAACAAAAAAAATTTTCTTTCTTACTTATGGTGCAGACAGGGGGCATAACTGCTTTGCAGAGTTCTTCTGTCAGTTAAGGAGTTTAGAATCTTGGGGAAAAGGACAATTGGTCCTGGGAACTCATGGAGAGAACCAGGGTCCATTTGAACTCTTTCTTTAGACTGAAACCTGGCCTATATTTTGCAGCTTTTCTCTTAAAAATTTGTTAGCTTAGTTATTTCCTTTGAATCTCCCTAACCTACCTTCCCTGCCTGAATTTCTGTGAGAGTTTGAAAGGAGGGTAGTTCGGAGTGTTAGTTTAAACTTGATATTTTAAATAATCAAATAGGGCTTACCCTTGCAACAAATTATCTATTGAATCATTGTATCCAACTTTCCTAACCCCGTTGATTACAAAACCACCTGAGAGCTGAGTTAAGGCAGGTCCTTTCTCAGTCTCACGTTCCTGCCTCCCTTCCCCCACCTGAAGCTTTCCCTAAGTGGCTGTTAGGGCTACCTTCTATTCCTCTACCCTGCCAATCTATCCTAGAAGACAATAAACCCTGTTTGTATTTAATCAAGACCTTTTGGCTACTTCATTAGTTGATTAATAAGAGAGGGAGGAAGAGAGAGAGGAATAACATACTCTCTGGAGTTTGAGGGAAGCTGAGGGTATTTATTTTGAAGGAAGTGTAACTTCAATACTTCCTTCTAGTCCCTTCCTGTGAAACTGACTAAAGCCTCAAGACAGTTTTAAGCTGTCTTGGCTGGCTCTATCCTGGCTCTGTAAAGTGTCCTTTTACTTGAAGGGCTCAGTCTATTTCCCTTCAGTGTTTTGTCTCTAACCTGAGTATCCAGTCTGTGTTTCCCTGCTGCTGTTGCCTGCCTTAGATTAACTCATTCTCTCCCTTGCAACCCTTCGTACCGCAGTGTTATATTCCCTAAACTCAGACATTCCCTTATTTCTCCTACCACCTCAACTACCAACCTTCATCATTGTACCTTCCTCATCCACTATATTGCCTTAGGGATTCATAAACCCCTATCCACAGTGCCTATCCTTTATTCCAACCAGCTACTACCTATAGCCTAGTCCCTTGATTACCTCCAGCCTTGGGTCCCTTGCCTTGCCTTATTCCCTACCAGCTATTACCCCTAGCTTTAGTCCCATATTACATCCTGCAGATTCCCTTATTACATCCTAAAATCCCCTTATTATATACTGTTGGGGTCACCAGTTAGAGACTTGAGACAAACCATAGATTTTATTGATATGTATTTTTTTGGGTTCCCCAAGGCACCATGTTTATAAAGCATTTTGAAAATTTTTAAATACTACTTAAGAGTTATTAGCACTTTCCATAAAGCTGGTTTCTGAGCAAAAGTCCAAATTAAGCACTCAGAAACATCAGTTGTGAGTCTACCTCAAAATATAAGTAAAGCTGTTTAGATAAGATGATGCAGTGTCATTGTCTGATAATTACTCTTCCCTACAGATTTGATATAGTTAATTAAATTTATCAAGGTTTATAAATTTTTCCTTCATATTATGAATACTGAGAAATTTTATTTCTGATATTGACTTATTTCTGTTGAGACTCACATTTGCCCATTAAATCCCTTTCCTCATTCATTTGTTCCTAATGAATCCAATGGATACTCTTTATACTCCCTAACCCAAAGCATCTTTTAGTTTGGGGAGATTGAAAAGTGAGCTTGTTAGTTCTATCCTGAGTAGTAAACAAAATACAACTTAAGTCAAGTATGGCTCTGGAAAGCTCCTTTGAGTCTTACATTGAAAAGTATTGAATAAAATCATTCTTAATTGGATATAACCTGATTTCTTCTTCTAGACATTGGAATTCTAGGACTGGGCATGTGATTTTCTATCATCATCAAGGAATTGGGGAGGGATTGTAAAAAATTATTCTTCCTTTTCAGTGGGTTTTCACCAACTAGAGATGTTAGGGGAAGATTGAATAATGAGCTTCCAAAATTGTATTTAATAACCCACAATGCTGTATGTCTTTGCCTTTGATCACTGAGAGATCACTAACCAATTAGTTTATTAATTACTGGTCATTTGATCAATAAATTAATTTTCTTACCTGGAACCCAGTTTCTTGAAATTTTTAATTTTCACAATTCTCTCTACCCTCTTCCTCATCTTCTCTTATACTATAGCATTCCTCTTCTCTTGTCCCCATTTTTTTCTTCTTTCTTTCTGGGCTTGTCTCTTCCCTAGACCAGTGACGGGCAAACTATGGCTCTTGGGCCAGATTGGGGGGGGCCCTGTAATGTTCTATCCCTTGGCTCAACATTATTCCTAATCTGACAAATACAATGAATAGGATACAATACAATGAAACTTCAAAAGAGTTGCCTTAGAAACAGACTGACAGATGAACATTTCTTTTCTTTTGTCCCCCTTTTTAAAAGTTTGCCCATCACTGTCCTACACTGTTTTTCTGTGTGTCCACCATTCCCTCTTTCTCTGTGTGTTCCTCCATCTTGAGCCTGTCTGGGACTCTGTCTCTGAATGTTTCTCTCTTTTCTCCTCATCTTCTCACCTCATTTCTATACTTTTATTTCTTTGTTTATTCACTTTTTAATTATCCTTTCTGTATAATCCTTTCCAGGCATCAAAACTCCAACTCCACTTATTCTCTTTTATGGAGCCAAAAATCAGAAAAACCTAGTAGGTATCCGAGGCATGATTTGAAACTCAGGACTTCCTGACTCCAGGCTTGAAACTCTGCCACCAGCTGCCTCATATGGAAGTTCAGAAACAGACATAGACAATTTAACATACACTTATATTTTTTACTTAATTTAATCAAGTAAAATTAAATTAAAATAATTTAACTTACATATAAAATTTAAAATTTTCTGTACATAAGAGAAATTCATAGTTTCATTTTCACCTCTCTTTATATATTAAAATATTCTCCTAAAATTTTTAAGGCAAAAAAATTTTTTTTTGAAAAGCATACCAAATATTTATGACCATGGTATAAATCCTTGTTGTTTTCCTTTGTTTTCAAAGAGAACCAATGACATTACAGGGTCACCCTGTAATGTAAAGTCTTGACTTGCATGTGGATTGGATTTTAGTAAGACAGGATTGCATAATTTTTTCCAGAGTCCTCCAAGTCCAGTAATAAGACAAAAATCGGATAACTAGAGATGGCCCAAGATGATGTGGATGATGTTGGTGTCTTCAATGTCTGACCAAACTCTTCCACAGTACTTGCTGTAGCTACCTTCATGGTTGTTGAAACAAATTGTTCTCCTCTGCCCATTCCACAGGGGGAAGTTTTCATATGCTTCGGATAAACTTCCCTCTGAGTCACTGACTAGTTGACGTGTATAGATTGTTCAGGGAAGACAAACATCTTTAACATGAGGGCTTAATGAACCCTTTTCAGGGCTGCTCATTTTCTTTTAGTGTCCACCTTTTATCCAACTCTCACCTGTGGCTCCAAGAAGCTGCAGCATGCACAGTGGTCAGACCCTCGCAAAACCCATCATGGCAGACATGCTAAACCAGGTTGATGGTACAAATAAATCTTATTATGAATGAATGTTTCCTAAGGGAAATGAACTGTGTCTGCTTATACCACAAATAATATCTTAGACTTGAGGTAGAATGTGACTGTCACATGACCTTCAACCCTAGAAGTAGTTCAAACAACTTAGAGATTATTAGAGCAGAACAATCAAGACAGTTCTCTCCTCTAAATGTCATAGGCTATCTGCTTTGGATGTTCACATGGCTGAGGTTTTCCCTGATGTTTTGTAACATCCTTTCTGGGGCTACTTCCCCAATTCAGTGACCTTTTGGATATAATGCTACATTGCTTTCTAGAATCATTGGATCAGTTCAAGAATCCACCAAAAGTGTATTTATTAATGTGTCTGCCTTCTTACACCTCTTCTAAGAATTATTTGCCTCTCATTATCTTTGCCAAGCGGATGGCAGTGTGGTTGAACCTCGGGGCTTTTTTTTTTTCACTTGCATTTCTCTTAGTGATTTAGAGAGCATTTTTATATGATGGCCAATAGATTGTACTACTTCATTTGAGAACTTCTTATTCCTATCCTTTAACCACTTAACTACTGGGGGAATTGCTTTTGTTCTTATGTATATGAATCCATTCATCATATATTTTGGAGGTCATGCTTTTATAAAAAATTTCAGAAAGGTGCTTTTTTTCCTATTTAGCTATTTCCCTTTTAATCTAACTGAATTGATTTTGCTTGTGCAAATTCTTTTTAATTGTTCATAACTGAAGTCTATTTTGTCTTTTATGACCTTCAATATTTCTTGTTTAGGTAAATATTTTCTATCCATACTTAGGTATCTCCTTCCCTTACTTTATAATCTGTTTAGGATATGTTCACTTGTATTTGACTCATTGAGAATCAATCTCCATTTGGGACTTATTTGGGCATATGATATGAGATTTGTTTTTTTTGTTTGTTTAAAATCTGCCTTAAAATTGTTATTAAGTTCCAAGGCAGAAGAATGGTAAGAGCAAGGCAATTGGAGTTGTGACTTGTCCAAAGTCACATAGCTAGGAAGCATCTGAGATCACAGTTGAACACAGAACCTCCCAGCTCCAGATTTGGCTCTCTACTTACTGAGCCACCTAACTGCACCTGAGATATTGTTCTAAACCAGGGGTTCTTAACCTTTTTTGTTTCATGGACCCCTTTGGGTACAGTTTGGTGAAACCTACAACATTCCTTTCCAGGACAATAAATATCTTTAAATGCATAAAATATAATACACAGGATCATAAAGAAAATAAATTTTTATTGAAATACAATGATCAAAACAGGAACAAGTTTATAGATTCCAGTTTCTGCAAGACGTTTTCATAGCAATTTTGGCCAAAGAGGAAATCTTTACCACAATAGTTGACTTTCTTGTACTATTTTGTCTAACTGCTTCTTTTCCCCTAGTTCTCACCTCTTCTCTTATAATTAACAAATATAAATACAAATCCATAATTTACTATATCTAAAAATATATGTCTCAATCTTCACTCCTAGTGCATTGCTTTTCTGACTAGAGGTGAGAAGCTGTTGTACATCTTTGGAAGCTATATAGTCAGTATATAAATTCTTCTTCTGATTCTGTTCACTTCACTTTGCACCAGTTCCTACAGATTCTCCTAGGTTTTATGTGAGTCAGAAAGTATATATAATTTGGTCCTTTTTAGAGAGGTGGGAGTACTATAACTGTGAATTACTTTCCAGAGCGGCTGCAGAAACAGAATTATACAGACAATGCATTAAAGCATCTCTTCCTCCACATCCCTTCCAACAATTCCTATTTCCCCTTATTGTCATTTGTGCCAAGTTATGAGAGCAGGACATGTGGAATAATGGATAGAATACTGCTATTAGATTCAGGAAGTCCTGAGTTCAAATTCCAACATCAGACACTTGCTGTGTGAACCTAGTCTTTTCATTCTTCTATATGTCTCGGTTTTCTCATATGTAAAATGGGAAGGTTGGCCTCAGAGTCCTTGAAATCCTTTCCAATTCTTTTGGATATCCTATGACCTAGGAGTTATTTTAATTTACACTTTTCTAATTTATTCGTGATTTGAAATATTTTTTCATATAATTATTGATTGCTTATTTTTTACTATCTGTTCACATAATTTGAACATTTATTTGAGAATGGCTCTTGTTATTATGTAATTTAATTAGTTTCTTATGTAATTTGGATATTAGAACTTTGTCAGAAAAAAAAAACTTGCTGCAAAGATTTTTCCAAGTTAACTACTTCCTTTCTAGTTTTCACTACATTAATGTTGCTTAGGCAAAAGCAATTCAATTTTATACAATTGAAATTTTTGGTTTAAACTTCTCTGATCATCTCAATCCCTTGCTTGGTCAAAAATTCTTCTTTCCACAGCTACAAAGAGTATTTTCTTCCCTCCATTACTAATTTGTTTATAGTGTGACTTTTTATGCTGAGTCATTTATTTTGTTATGTGGTATGAGATACTGCCCTAACACTATTTTCTGTAAGACTGCAAGATTTTCTGGTTTTCCCAGAAGTAGATGTTGAATACTTTAGTATTTCCCTGAGATAGCTGAGATGTTTGTATTTATCAAACACTAGTCTTCTACTTGCTAACTGGTTTTATTCTCTTAATCTCTCTCCCTGAAATTTATTTTTTTAAAAATCTAGTACCAAATAGCTTTCATGATCATACTATTGTGTTAAAAGTGGAGAGGGAAAGGAATAAGCATATATATATATATATATATA
>NC_058132.1:405795204-405816441 GCF_016433145.1 Gracilinanus agilis
TTATATTTGTAGGAGTTTCCTGGGTTTTTCAAAATGACATTTGTCAGGAACTAGTTCATTTTCCACTTTAAATAATTACCAAGAAGTATTGTACCTCCTTCTCCCCTTATCTATTTTCTCACCATCTCCTATTAATTAGCAATGAAACAGAGGAAAGGTCTTATTATCAGAAATTAATATTGACTGTTCTTAATTTGAAATGATTCCAAAATTTCTGAAATCTTTACTATATGTGGCTCAGGAATTAACTCAGGACTAACTAGGAAAGGGTCAATCTCAACTCATATTTGAGTTTTGAAAAAAAAAGGTAAGATGAATTACCCTTAAGGGCAGGTTCCAGTGATCGGGGTTAAAGTTAGGTGGACAAGGCTTGTAGAAGAGTGACAGAGAACCTAGTCACTGACTGAAAGCTGCTCTTAAGAAGGTTGCTAAATATGGACGTGAAGATTGACCAAAACTTACAAGCTGGTTGCTTCCTTCTCCTCCTTTTTCTTCTCCTCTTCCTCTTCTTCCTCCTTTTCCTTTTCCTCCTCCTCCTCTCACTCAGTGCCTGGCACATAGTAGGTACTATACAAAGTGTTTATTTTCTTCTCTTCCCCTTGTAAAACTAATAAATCCATCATGGAACTGGGTGCAACTGAGACATCTGGTGAGTTCCCATTCACTGTGGCTCATTAAATTGACCTTGGGAGTAATGAAGTTGGTATTTGCAGGTCCCTACTATTCCTTAGTTTTGTTGTTAAACCAAGTGTTTTAGTCATATTCAATTCTACCACTCATATGTACAAGATTATAAGTTTAAAGACATTTCCCTTACTTTCATGCCCATATAAGACCACACAGAAACCTGTTTGGGCCAAGGCATTTCCCTTTGGACAACTCTGTCTGTTAATGAGCCCATTTAACTGCTGGCAGTCTTGAACCCAGCAGATTTTTTCCCCCTCTCTCAGTTGGGGGCTGAATTTCAATAGCAATAGTTATGCATGAAGCCAAGCACTGGAGCCTCATTTCCTAAAATAGTGTCATGACTCAGCCTTCCAAGCCATCAATCATCGTGCAAAATTTATAGTCAATTTGAATTTCTGAATAGCTACACCTAAAAGCTTCTGGGACTCTCATAAAATCAGTGTGAAAAAGTGACAATCTCAGGGCATCACGCCCAGGTTTCTTTAGCCTCAGCACACTGAAAGTGTTAGAATGGATTAAGAATACAGGAATATATTTCTTTGGAGTTGCTTATTCCTACATTTTAATAACTTTCAAGACATTGACATTAGAAAAGGGGCAGAGTACTGCATTTTGGAATCAGAGGACCTGGATTGAGTCCTAACTCTGCCAACTTTTGACTCATTGACTTTGGGGAAACCACTTATCTTCTAATCCTCAGTTATCCTAACACTTAAATGAAGGGATGAGAGAATTGGATTTCTAAGGTCTCTTCTGTGATTTTCAGTGTCCTATCCTCTAATAGAAAATATGCCTATTTTCTTTTTCACTTATTCATCCATTGAATGATTCTACATTTGCAACAGAAAATTAATGTATATTTGCCAGATAAAGTAGCAGTTGCTAAGTGACATAGTAGATGATTCTAGAGTCAGTAAGATCTCAGTTCACCTCTGTACCTCTTTTGTCAACTGTAAAATGACTACTTCAGTCTAACATTCTTTTGACATATGGTCAGAAATATTTTCATTATTATTGGGTTTTTCTTCCTTGGGTTAAGTATTCACAAGATTCTCTATCCCTAGGCAGAGAGAGCCTGAGTGAAGCTGTTTTCCCATGATTCTCTATTCTGTGGAAATTATAAAAGCTGGGTTGGTTGGAGAAAGCCAGAAAGGTTTGTGACCTTTGTTTCAATGCCCCAACCCCACAGCAAGATTTAGCTCATTTTCCCACTATATTTGACAGATGAAGAAACTGAGACCCAGAAAGGTTTCTATTTGTACAGACCGATATAGTTAATAAGGGTCAGAGGTGACTCAAAGTCCAGCATTGTCTACTTTTGTTGTTGTTGTTTTTTCAGTTGTGTCTGACTCTTTGTGACCTCATTTGGGGTTTTCTTGGCAAAGATAATTAGAGTGTTTGTCACATCCTTCTCCAGATATTTTACAAATATATTCCATTACAGATATATTTTACAGATGAGAAAACTGAGGCAAACAGGGTTGCACAGTTTACTAGCTAATTGGTATCTGAGGTCAGATTTGAACTTGGGAAGTTGATTGAGTCTCCCTGACTCCAGGTTTGACAGTCTACCCTCCGTGCTCCTTAGCTATTCCTTTGTCTATTTATACTGCATGATATCCCCTAGAACTGAAGTATGGAAATGTCAGAGGACAGAATCAGATAGATAGGATGATATCTGGACACATATAACAAACTATAGAAATTCAGCTAACATTGTTCTCTTAAATCATTTTTTTATCCCTTCTAGCTGGTCTCCCTTTCTCCAGGCTGCCCTGTCATCGATGTGTTCAAAGTGATTTCTTAAACCAGAGGTCTCACCATGTCCCCTCCCTATTCAATAAATAACAATGGTTTTTTATTATCTTGGGATCAAATATAAAATACTCTAATAGTTAAAGCTCTTCATAACCTGATTCCTTTCTATCTTTCTAATATTCATATACTTTATTATTTTTCATATATATATATATATATATATATATATATATAGAGAGAGAGAGAGAGAGAGAGAGAGAGAGAGAGAGAGAGAGAAGAATGAGATCTACACTGGCTTCAATGCCTGGAAAGCTTTTTCTCCTCACTTACACCTCTTGGAATCCCTAAAAATTTAGAATAAACCCCATCTTCTTCAAGAGGTGTTTTCAGGACATCCTTCCCCTAACTCCTTCCCTCTGAGAAGGAAAATATCATAGTTTTTTGCATATAGTCTCTCATTAAAATATTATCACGTTGAGATGCTTTTATCCTATCTTTGTATCCCTAGCATATAGAAAATTTTATATAAGTACTAGTTCACTGACTGATTTCCAAAGATTTCCCCCATGAAACTCTTACTTATAAAAAGAAGCATAGTTAAACAAAGCTAAATGATACTTGGCTGTTTCTGGAAATATATTTCATTTTACAACATAACCTATTACACCGCTACTGAGAGGAGGAGATATGATTCAGCATCATTTCTCTGTGGTCCATGACTGACTGGTCAGTGAGATGATTCATATGCTGATTGATGTCTTTTAATTCAACACTGCTTTCTGAGGACTTCTAACTTGGCAAATGCCTATGAAGTGCCAAGCAGTTTTACTAAGGCAAAAAAAAAGCAAAGTAGGGACTATTGTTACAGATGACTTCTAACTTGCCTGCATCAAACAGGAGACTCATGTAATTGTGGGTTTCTGAATCCAAGAGGATTAATTAATTGGTCTGTAAAGTTGTATGAGGGCTGAAGTGGAGAGGAAGATTTGTTTCCATTCAGGGCATTTTGCTACCTTCTCTAGAAATATCTGATAGACATAATTGGTTAGAAGCGGGACTAAAACAGATGTATTTTTATTTTCCTTTTCGTTCCCAGGTTTAGAAATGAAATCCTAGTCTGTTCCTCTATTCCATCTTTCTTTATCTGTTCTTTGTTCTTTTTATTTTACATCTTCTAAGAAGTTATAACAAGCAGGAAATGGTGAGTGGTAACTCCTTAAATATAACAGAATTAGGTCATTTTGCCATTGGCCATCCCATCATGACTAATTTTAAAAGTTTAGTTTGGCATTACAAGCCATGGCTCAACCAGAGCTTGAAGGATCAGTTTGCCAAGAAGATGCCCTTGAAAAAGTGCTGTTTGTAAAAGTTGAAACATCTCTGGGTTAAGTTTTTGACTGTGTTTCTCTATTTAATGTATCATAAAATGAGTGAACAATAGAAATGAGAGTGCTCTTCTTTTTTCTTACTCTCCATCTCTTGTTTTTACTATAAACAAGTTGGTCATGGAAAGTACCTGCAATTTGGAGTGTCAGACCTGGGTTTAAATCCTGACTCTTCTTGCTCACTTAATGATTTTGGACAAATCTGTCAATTCACGGATAAGTCTCCTCCTCTGCAAAGTGTTGATAATAATATACTTTTGCTGTTGTCATTCAGTCATTTTTCAGCCATGTTCCACTCTTCATGACCACATTTGGGATTTTCTTGGCAAAGATATTGTAATGGTTTGCCATTCCCTTCTCCAGCTCATTTTATAGATAAGGAAACTGAGGCAAAGAGAGTTAAATGTCTTGCCTACAGTCCCACAGCTAGTAAGTAACTGAGACTAAATTTGAATACAGGAAGAGGAATCTTCCTGACTCCAGACCCAGTATTCTATTCACTTTATCTACTGCCTTAATTTAATATACTGCCTCACTGAATACCAGGATCAAAAAGGATAGTATAACATAAATGCTTTAGTTTTTTTTAACCTTATAGACTAAGATGAAATGTCAGCTATTATCTTCAAGTATTATTAACATATTATCAATGTTTATATGTATGATGTTACTATATATATATAATCAAAGTAATACCATTTCTCACAGTTTTGTGTTATTTAGAATTACCTTGGTTTCTAGGTCTTGATGAGAAACATCACATTTAACCTGATAAAACAATGACGCAAGCCCTGAAAGTAGCCTTGCAAATGTTCCTGCTCAAGGACAGTTCAGACTAGCCCTGAACAGTACCTTTGAAACATCCTGCGTATTTTGTTGATTGTCTCTGTTCCTGTTCTTATTCCTGAAATTCACCTCTCATAACATCCCTGGATCAGCTCATTGATCTCTTATCCCCCACCTGCCTTAGTCTGAAAAATATATATACCCATTTTCTGCCTTTTCAAGTTAAGCCCTTCAGCAACAGACTAGATTGCTTCATATGTGTGTGGTATCTGCTTAATAAAGATTATTCTTGACTCATACAAGCACAGTTTCCCTCCAATCTTGTTCTCAAAGTGAGAAAGGAGGATTTGGATCTCATGCTTGTCATAATATCTCTCCAGCTCTCTTCCCTTCAGGGAAAGAATGACCCAGATCCTTTATTGTAAATTGCTTTAGTTTACTATCTATCTATCTATCTATCTATCTATCTATCTATCTATCTATCTATCTATCTATCTATCTATCTATCATCTATCTATCTATCTATCTATCTATCTATCTATCTATCTATCTATCTATCTATCTATCTATCTATCTATCTATCTATCTATCTATCTAATTGTTTGTCTGTATATCTGTCTGTCTGTCATATCTATCTATGTCCTGTATATCTATCTTTTAATCTCTATCTGACTATCTGTCTCTGTCTGTCTGTCTATCCATCTATCTGTCTGTCTATCTGTCTGTCTCATATGTCTGTCTGTCTATCTATCTATCTATCTATCTATCTATCTATCTATCTATCTATCTATCTATCTATCTGTCTGTATATCTGTCTGTCTTATATCTATCTATGTCCATCTGTATATCTGTCTGTCTTTCAATCTCTGTCTACCTGTCTCTGTTTGTCTATCCATCTATCTGTCTGTCTATCTGTCTCATATGTCTGTCTGTCTGTCTGTCTCTGTGTCTGTCTATCCTTCTGTATGTCTGTCTAGCTACCTATCTCATATGTCTATCTGTCTGTCTGTCTGTCCATATAGATCTACATATATGTATATGTGTATTTGTATCTTCTAAAAAGACAGATATCTAGACTAGATATTCTATAACTATCTTTTAACTATGTAACTTATTTAACTCCTATTCTAGAAAATAGTCTTTCTGAGGGTAAGGATTAGTATGGTACAGGAGAAAGAACACTGTTCCATAGTCAAAGGACATGTCATAATGGGCAAGTCACTTAGCTTCCCTCAGCCTCAATTTTTCCTTTGTAAAATGAGCAATTCAGACCCCTCAGACTGCCTCTGAAGTACCTTCCTGATCCACAATTCATGATCTAAGCTTTGTGTTTCCCCAGCACTTAACAGTGCTCAGCACCCGGCAGACACTTAAAGTTTATTTAATTGAATTGATTTGGCAAGGATCTCCAGGGAGAGCTAGGGGTGGGGGTGGTGAAGGCAATTGGATCAGAGCAACCTACTGAGAAGGCTGTTGATTTTGTCATTATAAGCCTCTAAGAGGCCTCTGATGGCTCCATTTAAACTTGCACCTCCTGATTTTTGTTTAGCAGTTGCCTACATTCATTATTTTTATTCAAGTACTTTAAGGAGGCATGCCAGCTCCCTCAGCTCACTACCATTCCTCCAAAGCCCTGCAGTTAGTGAGGCAGAGCAATGCAAAGGTAAGAATGCTGGCGCTGGAGTCAGGAAAACAGCTTCAAATGCAGCTTCTGACACTTGGTAGTTGTGTGGCAGTGGGCAATTCAGGTGCCTGGAATTCTCTCCCTCCTTCCCCCTGCCTCTCAGCATTCCTGGCTTTCTTCTCAAGAAGCCTTTCCCTGTCCTTCATTTTAGTTCCTTTTATGCAGTTGTTTGTATGTCGATTCCCCTGTGAACTCTCCGAAGGAAGAGATTCTATTTTGTCTTCCTTTTTATGCCCAGAGCTTAGCACAGTATCTGACACCTACATAATAAAGACTTACTAAAAGCTTTTTGACTCGAATGACCATACATAGGCATTGTGCCTGTACATGACATAGCTTGGAAATGTGTAGAATTTATTTTTTATTTTTAAGACCCTTACCTTCTGTCATAGAATCAATAAGGCAGAAGAGTCCTTAAGGGCCAGCAATGGGGGTTAAGTGACTTGACTTGCTAGGAAGTGTCTAAGGCCATATTTGAATCCAGGACTTCCTGTCTCTCAGCCTGGCTCTCGATCCACTGAACCACCTCACTGCCCTCAATGTATAGATTTTTATTTTTTTATATTCTTAATTTAAAAAAAAAAACCTTACCTTGCATGGCAGAATCAATACTATATATTGGTTCTAAGGTAGAAGAACAGCAAGGGGTGGGCAATGAAGGTTAAGCAACTTGCCCAAGGTCATACATCTGGGAAGTCACATTTGAACCCAGGACCTCCCATCTCTAGTCCTGGCTCTCAATCCACTGGGTCACCTAGCTGTCCCCAATGAGTAGATTTTAACAAGGGAGCATTTTGGGGTAGGGTGCTGAGATTAAGTTCTCTCTGAAGTGGCTGTATATTCGCTCAAGATTGTTTCCAGCTGAATTAAATAAAAAATAAGTAAAGAAACTGAAATCAATCTATTCTATGGGACATGCTCAGTAGTCATTCTGCTTTCAGACACCCATGTGGGAACTTTGGGCCCTGATTTCAGACATTTGTGACTTGAGGTGAAAGGGCTTGAATTATAAGATGATGAAGAATCCCTTTATTGTCTGTGATGCAAAAAAAAGCCCTTGATGACTTAATTTATGTACAAAGATCCGTATATCCCCTCCTTTCTAGCTTTGAACTGTGTCAGAATGCTTTGAGCTGTTTCCTGGGGTGGTGGAGGTAAATGGGAGGCATGAGAAGAAGATAATTTGCTCTTATCTTTCTATCCTTTCCCCTTTAGGACTATAGCACATGGCTACAAAAGCACCTGCTTTGGGAAGTCTGAACCAAGGTTTGCGATGTTTCTTTTTATTCTTTGATTTTTGGTGATTGCATAACTTGAGATGGAGTGTCTAGGTTTGGATGACTTGTGAGTTTGGGTCTGGAGGATCTGGAGGCTTCTGGTCCTACTGAGTTAGAGCTAGCTGGTGACAAAAGAATCTTCTGCATTGGAGAAGTGAGTCACCAACAAGAGAATTATCTCTCCCTGGATGTCTTACCAGCCAACATATACTGGGAGTTGTTTGGACAGTTCACAGCCAAGCGTGAAATACAAAATGTCTCAATAGCAGTCCTGAAAATTGCCTCACATTCTGATGAGGTTAGTTTTAAAATTTTATTTTAAAAATTAAATATTAATCTATTACAAAGAACCAAAATCTGTTTTCATTCCCTCCTATCTAAGAAATACATAAACAAACAAACAAAAAAAGAAATATATAAACAAGAAATCTAAGTTCACAAATCGATTATGATTAAACATGTACACATGTATAAATGTATATAAAACATATGTTTAAACATATATATGTATATATATATATATATATACTGTACTCTGAGTCCATTGTCTGTCAGGAGTGGGTTGTGTGTTTCCATTATGAGTCCTGTGGGAATCATGGTTGGTCACTGTGTTGATCAGAGTTCTAAGTCTTTCAAAGTTAACAGTTTTTTTGCAAAATTGTGGGTTATTGCATGAATTGTTCTACCTGTTCTTTTCACTTCACTTTGCATGAATTCATCAAGTTTCCTGAGGTTTCTCAGAAATAGTCTCCTCCCTAAATTCTTATAGCATAGTAGTATTCCATCATATCCATGCACTATGATTTGTTCAGCTACTCTCCATTAAAGAGGAAATCCTCTATTTCTAGTACTTTGCTTTCACAAAAAGAATTGCTAAAGATATATTTTTAAACCCTTCCTTTCTGATTTGGAATTAATACTAAGTATTGTTTCCAAGACAGAAGAATGGCAAGGGCTAGGCAATTGAGGTTAAGTGACTTGCCCAGGGTCACACAGCTTAGATGTGTCTAAGGTTAGATTTGAACTGAGAACCTCCCATCTCTAGACCTGACTTTCAATCCACTGAGTCACCTAGCTGCTCCTATAAATATATATATATATATACATATATATGTATATATGTATATATATATACTTTTTTTAAAGGATACTTTCCCTCTCAATTTGATCTCTTGGGTATACAGACATAGTGATGGTTGCTTGATTGTTATCCCTTGTAATCCAAGAAGATCAAAATAACATTAATTTGTTGGGGTCAATGTACAGTGTATCTGACTGGCTGATCAGACCAATATGAACTCAGAAGGCTGTACCACAGGTCAGGTATAAATAGCTAATATGAACATTTGGGATAGAGGTGTCTAAATTTTCAGATCAATGATCAGAATCAGCAGACGAGAATAATTTGTTCCAACAGCTATGAAGGGGACTAAAGCAGATGCTATGGAGTGTTTCGAGCTTGGTAAAAGATTGAAGAAGCCAAGGTCGTCCACTACATTCCTCAGTCATCACCAGTTGTCTTGACTTTTGTCTTGCCATTGGACTTCAATGACTAGAAGAGAGTGAGGCCATGTACTTCTATCTCACTTAAATTCAATTTATTTGAGAGCCAAAAGACATCACCCTTAACTTTTTACATTTTACTTAATTTTAGTACTGTTGGGTGAAAGGGTATTTACAATTTAATGACTTTCTGTATATAGTTCTGATAGATCATGGGACCAAGGGCCCCTTTCCCCCAATCCCTGCTAAGACTAAATTGTCCACATTGCTTTTCAGAATGACTGGGTCAATTCATAATTTCATTAATGTACTTGTTTTTCCATAGCCTGTTCAGCATTAATATTTTTTCTTGAAACTCAAATTGGAGTTCTTTAATTTTAAGTGATTTATAGAAGTTATTTTTAAAATGATTTTGGATAATTTGCTGGGAAATTGCCTGTTTATAACCTCTGGTCATTTATTAATTGGGGAATAGCTTTTATTCTTAGAAATTTGAGGCAGCAGAACAAATTGCTTATCATCTTCAAGTAGAGGAAAGGAAGGGAGGGTGAGAGGCAGTATGGATCCTATAATTTTGGAAAATGTGTAATTGGGAAAATAAAATACCTTTGAATTAAAAAAAAGAAATTTGAAACCGATGAGATTTAAATATTAGCCTCCTAATAAATAATAATAGTCATAAGTTGTTTTGTCCATTATTAATAAGTTGTTTCATTTTGATAATCCATGTTTAGGAGACTCTTATGTTTAGCATATTTTTCTATGTATAAATAAATCCCCATTCTCATAATTTATTCATACTGAGTACCTTTTAAAAATTCTTTTTGGGTAAAACCAAGATATGAGCCATAACATAGGATGCAAGTAAAATAATTCTCAAGGTGCCAGGGTGAGTGCTTATTGAACCAAAAAGAATGAGAACATGGAGCCTGATCCCTCTAGTTAGAAAACAAGGTTTTCTATGGTTTGCCATAACAGAATCTGTTCTAAACTACATGCCTTGATATATAACAGCGACATGCATGTGAAGTCTTCTATCCCCAGTGGGCATGTTAAGGTATCCTCCAGATTAGAAATATATTATTTAGGTGTGATGAAGATGATGATTATAGCGATAGTATAAAATAACATTGGTATAGTCCAATATAAATATAGTTGCAGGCATCGAGAATAGAATTCCAATTTGTGGGCATCAAATAAAAGGAATTTTCTCTTATTTTGTCCTGTAAGAATAGCCTTTTAGCATTGTACATTATTCAAGAAATAAGAAAAAAGTTCCTACCTTAGTGCTATAATTCAAGAAATAATCATTTTTAGGGGAAGGAGAGACAATGTATTCAACCTTTGCCCTGATTTCCTCTGAGTTTTATTATTTATAAGCAAAAATCAATTTTTGTCATGTAGTGGGATGGGGAGGTATGATCAATGAAGTCTCCATGAAGGTTTTGCTTCTTTTAGGCAAAATGGTTGCATTCAGCTTTAGAATAATCCATTCCAAAAGGGTGTAAAGCTGGAAACAGAGGATTAGCGACTTGTAAAAGGTGAACCCCTTTCAAAATGTTGATAGGTCAGCGTAAAGAAATGCTTATACTTTTTTATGTCTTTAAAAGGTGTGAAGAAATCCCCCAATCATAGATTGAAAGGGCATTGTAGTTTGGCCATTGGATGCCTGAAGGATCAGCTATGCCCCAGTGGGACTCTGGCCAAGTCTGAAGATCACTGTTGGGGTGGCCTTTTTATGCCCTTAATGACCACTGCTTCAATTGTTCAAACCTTAGTGTTCTGTAAAATCAAGGTAACTTCCCTGCTTACTTGGCAGAGTCTTTATAAGTAGTGGAATCTGAACACATATTTTGTTCCTGCAACATAAGTAGGGCTTGTTTGAGACTTGCAGAAAGCTAGATGGCAGAGATGAAGAGAGGATGCATTCTAGGAATAGGGCAATCACTTGGGTAAAGGATTGAGTCTGAATATAGACTATCTTGTAACAAATGCACTCAGATTTGGCTAGCATAGTGAAAGCAAATAACATGCAATAAACCTACAAAGGCAGTTTGACATCAATTGGTGAGAAGCTTCAAATGCCAAGCTGAGGAGATTGCATTTTGTACTCTTTGCAACATGAGGCACTGCTTTCTTTACATGTATGATAGTGGTGGTGGTACTGAGTTCTTTGGATAAAGAGCAGTGCAGGGTATTTCCTTTCTTGCCTCCACTCTGTTCCCAATTTCTCCCTTTGGACATGACTTTTTCTGCTAGGGAAAGCATTTGGCTATAGGAGGGGCTTCTGCTCCTTGAGTTTAACAAGGGGGAGGAGAAATAACTTTCATTTTTACTTGTCAAAATTTCCTTCCACTGACTCTCTGTTGACCTGTGCCCAAATTTCTTTTTGGTCCAATGCATTTAATCTTTTCCCTGCTTACACCTGTCTTACTAATCTCTCCCACAGAGACAATAGATACCATTACTGTATTTTTTTAAAGGCCCAGTGGAAATGTTGCAAAAAAAAAGGTAAGTTATAGCTGAAAATGTCCTGCCAGGAGAAGTATTTCCTTATTCAGTCTGGAAGAGTGTTTTTTTAAAAATCTAATCTGTGAAGATCTATGAGGTATCCTGTGGAGAAAAGAGAAAGAAGGTGAGGAAAAACCTCTTCTGTGAGAATTGTCTTAATTGTTATGTTATAAAGAAACATTATGAAAAAGGATTGGAATTGGCAGACTCAGAGTGTATTCTGGAGAAAGTTTCCTGTAATGATTGAAAAGAAGTAAAAAAAAAAGACTAACAAAGTTTGTATTCTGAGGTCTTGAATTAAACTCTTAAGAAGAGGATTCTTAAGAGATTTTAATCAATATTTGGAGTGAAGTCATGGTGAAATTTTATAATTAAAATTGATGATATTTTTTGTGATAGTGAGATCTAAGGTGATTCTGGCTGTGATCTTTCTCATAGCCAATATATTAGTAATTTGATGTCTTTATTATTTATTGTTGATAACTTATAAATTCAGTATTTATAAGAAATCAAGAAATCTACTCCATAAAAAGATGTGATTACTTATTGGAAAAGGTTTCTCCAGTTTGATCAATAAATAATATTTGATGAATGAGGAAAGGAGATGGAAACTCCTTAATTAATGAGGAAGATGTTGAAATTTTGTCAATTAGAAAGAAAATGCGAAAATATATGCTCTGGATTTCTCCACAGCTCAGGATAGCAAGAATAAGTATGAGAATGAGCTGAGTAACAGACTTGAACTGAGGGATGACCTAAAAGTAAATGTGACTGACCCTTTATCTTTGCTAATCCTGCTTTTGAAGAACTAATTATAAAACTATTTCTGTGTAATTGACCATTACCTCCTTTCAACTTCCTTTGAGCAAATGAAATATATCCAGAGCCGTAATACACTGGGTTGACCATAATTTTCTCTGCATACTAGCTTTTAGAAAGAATATAAGATAAACTTAAAGAAATAGAGAAGCTTTGCAATGAATATGTAATTTCTCCAGAGGATGAAGGGAGAAGAAGAGGGACATTGCCGTCATTCTTGGCAAACAAGGACAGCTACAGTCTTTCTGCCATAATTCTGGGTGATCCCATATTATTCATCTGCCATTTTTTCTCGATATCTCATTCCTGAGTCAGGGTTGTGACAGAAAAAATAATAGCAACAGCAACTAGAGGGCTAGCATCTGCTTGGTAGACCACTCTCTCATCTTCTCCCATTCTTCTAGTCATTGAATGAAAGCTCTCAGGTCCTCCATCTGGTCATATTCTATGGTTAAAACCAGTTGGGTGTGAAGCAGCAGAAAAGTTGGTAGTGCCTCCCTCCTCCTGGCCTCCATACATCCTTGCGGCTATGATGTCTCTTGCTTGTTTTTGCAGCCTCATTCTACCCCTTGATTATCCCTCAGCAGACTTACACATTTCTCACCTCTCATAAGAGTTCCCTTCACCTTTAGGAGGAGCCATGAAGAGGGGTTCTTTTTTCTGGAGCAGTCACACTTCCCAGTGACTTAATTTGGACTGTATTAAAGACTTCTGTCTTGTCTTGCAAGCATCCCTCACACTTGCCTTTTAACTGCTTGGGTAAAGGGGGTTACATTTGCAAACCATCTCTTGAGAGATTCATTTCTGGTCTATATTCTGCCAATTGATTTCACATAGTCTCTCAGGTCTCTTAGCAACAGAAGATGTTATTGAACTGCATAGGAGTCACAGAAATTTCATGTTCTGATCTTCCAGCTAACAAAAATGAAGCAAATGAACTGTTATGAGTTTTTAACTTAAAAAAATCCAACATAGACATTTAGAAAACATGGAGCCACAACTGTAAACCTGACTGTCAGAAAACCAGTTCAGTCCTTCCAAGTACACATTTTCCACATTTAGGTTAAATGCATTTAAAATTCCATAGGTGCTCTTTGGAAATGAAGCATGAGAAATCAGTTTCCTCATAATCAATGTGTCTGCTTCCATGGAAATCACTTTCTTTGTAAAGAGAAAAATGCAAGATAATGGATGGAAGCAGAGAGATCAGTTGATTTTCAATTTGAAGCTTGTAATGGAATAAAATATTTTGAATGTGGTCTCATGGGTTTAAATATAGTGGCAGAGAAACCTATTGATTGTTCATTTATCCTCTTAACAAAATATATTGTGTTCATCTGAGTATTATTTAGCTCTAGTGGTACTTATTTAAGCAGCATAACATCATGGTATAGAGGAAAGACCACCAGGCAGTAAGTCAGAATGCTCATGTTCTAGTCTCAGGTGTCAATAACCTGTAACAATGAGAGTAAGATTCTATAGTTCTCTGACAAAAGCATAGTTGAGAAAATAAGGGGAGATTGAGGATCAGAAGGTATTGTCAAAGATAAAACCACTTCTTACTTTGTGAGACATGGTCATGACTGCTAGTCCTCTGGATTCCTCTGTGCCAAATACCCCAGAGAGTTTACAGTACATCCCAACGGACACACTTTCTCTAGGTATACAAACAAAAGTGTTCTGATACTCTAATGCAAAGAGGTTTCCTATGGATCTCTTGCTTTCCTCACTTTCCATACAAATAGCTCCAACCCCTTGGCATAATGGACCAGCTTAATCAGAAATCAGAAGCCTGGGCTCCCAATTCAATTATAAGCTCCTCGAGGACTCCCCTAGTTAGGATAACTGGAAGAAGCTTCTCTTTCCTTGCTTGCCTTCCTGACTATGATAATCCCACTATGACCATAGTTATTGCCTCACACATAATTTTCTGGAACCTTAGTTCTTCATCTGTAAGATAGGTATAATAATACTCATATTGCCTACTTTACAGTGTTAAGGATCTCCCACTCCCAGGCAACCATTTCTTAAATTCCCTCCCAGGGAGTTTTCATTTGAATTATGTGTGTGACACACAATATAAATGGACTTTAATGCTTATCATCAAAGAGGTAGATTTGGAAATGATCAAATGACCCACCCAGAAAGGAGCCATTATGCATTAGAATCAATAAGACTAAAAATAAACCTTGGTCCTTTGTATCATGAATATTTTCTTTAAGAAGTATCAGGAGATCTTGAATATTCTAAGTGCCAAATAACATCATTAAAAATGAAACATTATCTTTTAACAGACAGGAAATTAGTAGGTACCAATGAAGTAATAAATTAATTATTGGATGGAGTAAGAACAGAACACTTTCCTCTGAAACCCTCTCCCCTTTATAATTTTCCTGTTACCATGGAGAGTATTACCACTCTCTACTTGGTCTCAAATTTACTCTCTCTTATCCTGCCCCTAATTCAGTCTCTTGTTAAGACCTGTTTGAATATGTTTTGTCATGGTTTTCATTATATTTAATGTAATTATCCTTTGTTCGTGCAATTTGTTTTATGACCCACAAAGTTTTTAAGATTAAATAATTTAATCTCCATTTAAATTTGAAACTTTTCTTCAAAATTCTTTATTGATTCTACTTTCCCTTCTATTGTGGTCAACAAAGAAATGTGTGTAATATTTTTGTTCTTCTGCCTTCTGTTCATGAGGTTTTTATTCCCTAGCACATGCTCAGTTTTTTTTTAAGTGCCATGTATAGCTGTGAGAAATATGTTTACTTCTTTCTTTTTTTTCAAGAACAATTACCAGAGATCTATCACATTTAACTTTGCTAAAATTCTGATCAGATTTGTGGGCCATGTCAGCAAAAAGATGGAAGCAGAGACATTTACTCCAATCTCCACAATCTTGAAAAGAGAGAAAGCAATTTCAACTATTTCCATGGTCTAGGACCAAGAATACAAAAGAAGGTGAAAAAACAACACTCAAGACTTGATGCTCACTGACCCTGAACTCATTCAGTACCCCAGTCACTTCCTATGCTACTGGAAGTAAAATTACATTAGTAGACCTAAGGATATGATTTAACTTATATCAAACCTACTCCTATATCTTAATCCCTGGACTCTCCCTCTTTTCATTGTCTTAGAAACCTTAGCTCCAGTCATAAAGAAGTTACCTTAGACCTTGACATCCAGCTTAGCCACAGCACTTCAGGACTGCAATTTCTTGGAGGTTGACTCCTAGGGGCACCAATGCTGCAAAGCTCTGATAAGATGTTAACTCTAAGTTTCTGATTCTGATGGAGAAGGCCCTGAACTGCTGGCGAAGTAGCAGAGAATTAAGGAACAGAATGAATCATGACCAAGATAGGAAATTATGTAGGACTCTACTAAGCCCAAGAGAAGAGCTCAGCATCTATCAGGGGCCAAGTCTGAGGACTTCAGGCTGGTTGCTTTAACACTATAATAGAGAAAATAATAAAAGTAAATTTCCAAAAAATTCTGAACATAGAAAATGAAATCCCAACTAAAAGGATTTAGAGATTGCCTTTAGGGAAGGAAAAAAAACCTTAAGACTGCAACCTCCAAAACATAACATAGTGGTTAAATTGAAAAATTTAATTCAGAAACAAGTTCTGCAAGCCATCAGAGGAGAGACCTTCAAATACAAAGAAAGGATATTTAAACAATGCAAGTCTATTCTGGACCTACTAGAAAAAGGATGAGGGAATGGAATAATGTATTCTGAAGGGCTCTAAGAGGAGCTCAGGATACAACTCAGGGTTACTTAAACTGCAAATTTGAATTTTAACCATACAGGACAAATTATGTATACTCAATAAAAATGAAGAATTTTAGACATTCTTAGGGAAAAAAAACTAGAACTAAAAGGATTATAATGCATCTTAAACACCCAAAACAATAGAAATGCAGACAGCAATAGCAGTAGGAGTGACAACTGTTGTGTGGAAGATTATTTAGTTATTAGCTTAGTATTAGTATTAGACCTAGCAGGAAGGACTGGAGAATTCCACATGGAATGGGGAAGCAGGAAGTTGTTGGCACTCTCTGAGAAGGACTCCATGGTGGTTGGGACAGGCAGTAACTGATTCCCTGGGAGACCTCAGAGCTAGTGGAGTTGCACCCTGATTCCCTGGGATCCTGGAGTGTGGTGACGGTTGGAAGCAGAGGACATCTATCCTGCATGACAGCACTGAGTAGGGAGTGATCTACGATCTGGTGGACAGCTTGCAGACTTCCTCTCTCCCTACTGGGCTACTTTGGAGCATCAGTTCTGGAGGAGTTGGTTCCTGGCATCCTGAAAAACATCTCTGGACTCTACTGTGAGGATTCCCATTCCAGTCCTGTTATTCTCTGGGCCCTGCCTGGCTTAGGTCTTAGATTAGTGTAGATAAGTTCCTCCCTTGACCCTGTGGGTTGCCCTTAGCTTGTAAGTGTAGAATCCCTTATTCCCATCCTTTAATATTGTTTCCCTCAATTAAACTGTTATAAACTTTTGCCTTTTACTTGCTGGCCTCCAAAGGCCTAGTCTTGACACTGCAGAGTGGCAGTTGGGCCCAACTGCCACTTCAGTAGCAGTCACCTCCTTGGCAGTAAAACCTGGTCTCCCTACCTTGTTTGGTCCTGTCCATCTGTTATTCCTGTCTCTCCCACCCCAGTGTGAACCCACAGATAACATTAGTTAACTTCCCTGGTAACCCTCCATCACACAACAGAAAGATCAGACTTCTTTCTCAATGTACACAAGGACACAGAGGTGAATTTGGAAATCTGGGAGAGATTAAAAATGAGAAGGATGGGGGCACTGTGAATAGAAGATGGCAAAATCCTACTTACTTACAGATGAATATGTTTTTGGTAGGATTGTGTTTCAGCCTTAAAGGGAGGAAGAGTAGCAAGAGTATAAACAGGAGTTAGGGTACCCTATAGTCAAATTAAGGGCTAGAAATGAAGTGAACGTGACATCTGTAGTCTCAAAAATGTAAGAGTCTATAGGCAAGTAGGAGGTAGAAAAATTGAAAAAATGAGGAAAAATGAAGAAGTATTACTTGAGAGTTTTGTTAGTTATGACTATCTAAAATATTCCCGTGGTTGTTTGATTATTAGAGCAATATATCTGCCAAATAATTTAAGTGATATATTCATGTCATATTGTTAAGGTCAATTAATGAGTAATAAATATCCCTTCAATTATTTAAGTTGTTCTTCAGTTCCTTAGAGTATTTTGCAATTGTATTTATATAAGTTTGGGGCATACTTTAGTAAACTGACTTCCATATTGTTTATACATTTCACAGTTATTTTGAATGGGACTTTCATTCTTTTTCTTACCCTATAGGACTTTGTTACTTTTATATAGAAATCCTATTGATTTTATGGGTTTATTTTGTATTATGCTATTAATTGTCTCAACTAGTTTTTTTGCTGATTCTCTGGGGTTTCTGTTGTAAGTAAACAATATCACCAGCAAAGAATATATTTTTGTCTCTCTGCCTATCTTTATGCTTTAAATTTCATTCTTTATTTTATTATTGTCTTTAGCATTTCTAGAGCTATATAAACCATCAGAGGGGAATTGTGATCTCCTTTGCCTTAATCCTGTATTTACTGAGAAAACTTATCTGAATCCTCTTTTTAAAGCAGTGCTAGATTTTACTTTTTAAGGATATCCACAGTGGACCTACCTACAAAGATAGGGCTTCTACCTTAAATAAATTAAGTTACCATTATATTTGTCAAAAGTTACTTTCTGCATCTATTGATTTATGATTTGGGCGTATTTTTGTTTTTAGTTTGATTGATTACGTTAAATAATTTCCCTAATGTTAAAGCATTCTTTCATTTTGGCTATAAATCCAATTTGATCACAGTACATAATTTTAAAGAATATATTGCTATAGTCTTTTTGATAGAATTGTATTTTAAAATTTTGAATTAGTGTTCATTACTGATACTGGTCTATAATTCTCTATCTTTTCTTTATCCTTCCTATATTTGCCCTTTAAAAGGAGTTTGATCTTTTTTCGATTTTTAAGAATCATTTGTATAGTAAAAATGCAATGGAGTCCTTTCTCTTCCTCCTTTCCTGTATTCACAATCTCTAGTGCGGTCAACCATGTAGTAACTTAGAGAGCTGGCTTCAGGTCATGCTTGACTTATTTTTGAGATTCTCTTGATTGGCTCCTGAGCTGCAAAAATACAGGATTCAGGAGTCTTTTTTTTTTTAAGCCAGTTTTCAGCCTTCTCCCTGATGTATCTCTAAAGGTGACAAGATGTGACTCTAGTGAGGAGTTGAGGAAAGACTGTGCCCTTTATCTCTTTTTCTGAGCTAATGGTGACCCCCACTTCCTCACTGGACATATGTTTCTGGGGCTACAGCTAAAAGATCTCATTACCCACTATCTGGCAGCCCTTTTTCTCTTGTGTTTCCTTTTCTTGAGTAGACACCTTATAAGATTGAAAGATGTACTCATAGTGGCAGCATTATCTTCCAGATATTACTAGAATATTCAGTTACCATTCCTGTCCATCACAAGGAAACTTTGGGGGCTAGCTTAGTCTCAAGATTAGCTGCTAATCCAGAAGAACTGAAGATTCAACTCTTAAGGGCATTCAGGAAGATCATTAATGGTGTGAAATGGGTTTTCCAAAGCCCTATAAATAGAATAGTTGTGGATGATATGGTAGAGGGAGGTTGCCTAGGTATTAATTGCTCTTTACACAATTGATATAATTCTTTGATAGATCCTGTACTGCTAGTTAATTTTCTTGCAGTTTCATGTTTTAAGATATTTTTATTTCCTGTTGGTGGCTCAGTTGATAGAGAGCCAGGACCAGAGATGGGAAGTTCTGGGTTTAAAAGGCCTGAGACATTTTTTATCTGTGTGACCCTGAGTAAATCATTTAACCCCCATTGCCTAGCCCTTAACTATTCTTCTGCATTGGAACACAGTATTGATTCTAAGACAGTAGATAAGGGTTTTAAAGAAAGATATTTATTTCATAGTCTATTTTATTGGGTATTATGTGTTTTTTCTTTTTTGTTTACTTATTTTTTAATATTTTTCCATGTTTACATGATTCATTTTTCCCCTCTCCTATTTCTTCTCCCCCCTCCAGCCAACAAGCAATTCCACTGTGTTGTACAAATGCTGTCACTTGATACGTATTTTCTATGTTATTTGTTTTTGCTATAAAGCAATTTTTAAGACCTAAACCCCAAATCACATATCCATATATACATGTGATAAGTGATGCCATATGTTTTGCTTTTGCATTTCTATTCCCATGTTCTTTCTCTCAATGTGATTAGAATTTTTTTTACATAAATCCTTCAGGAGTATTTTAAGTATTCTATTTTCTTTTCTGTTAATCTAGGCAATTTATATTTTTGTAAATATTTATTCAGTTCACCTAGATTACCATATTTATTGCCATATAATTGGGCAAAATAGGTCTTAATAATTACCTTAATTTCCTCTTTATTAGAAGTGAGATCACCCTTTTCATTCATGATACTGTTAACATGTTTCTCTTCTTTCTTTTTCTTTTTTTTTAACATTTATTAATATTCATTTTTAACCTGGTTACATGATTCATGCTCCACCTTTCCCCTTCAACCCCACCTCCTGCACCCCCCCCCCACCCATGGCCGATGCACATTTCCACTAGTTTTGTCATGTGTCCTTGATCAAGACCAATTTCCAAATTGTTGGTAGTTGCATTGGTGTGGTGGTTTCGAGTCCACACCCTCAATCATGTACACCCCGACCCATGCATTCAAGCAGTTGTTTTTCTTATATGTTTCCTCTCCTGCAGTCCTTCCTCTGAATGTGGGTAGCATCTTTACCATAAATCCCTCGGAATTGTCCTGGGTCATTGTATTGCTGCTGGTACAGAGGTCCATTACATTCAATTTTACCACAGTATATCAGTCTCTGTGTATAGAGTTCTTCTGGCTCTGCTCCTTTAGATCTGCATCAGTTCCCGGAGGTCTCTCCAGTTCGCCTGGAACTTCTCCAGTTTATTATTCCTTTTAGCACAATAGTATTCCATCACCCGCATATACCACAGTTTGTTCAGCCATTCCCCAATTGAAGGACATACCCTCCTTTTCCAATTTGTTGCCACCACAAAGAGCGCAGCTATGAATATTTTTGTACAAGTCTGCTTATCTATGATCTCTTTGGGGTACAAACCCAACAATGGTATGGCTGGATCAAAGGGCAGGCATTCTTTTATAGCCCTTTGAGCATGATTCCAAATTGCCAGCCAGAATGGCTGGATCAGTTCACAGCTCCACCAGCAATGCATTAATGTCCCAATTTTGCCACATCCCCTCCAACATTCATTACTCTCCCCTTCTTTCATTTTAGCCAATCTGCTAGGTGTGAGGTGATACCTCAGAGTTGTTTTGATTTGCATTTCTCTAATCATTAGAGATTTGGAACACTTTCTCATGTGCTTATTGATATTTTTGATTTCTTTACCTGAAAATTGCCTATTCATGTCTCTTGCCCATTTATCAATTGGGGAATGGCTTGATGTTTTATACAATTGCTTTAACTCCTTGTATATTTGAGTGATTAGACCCCTGTCAGAGTTTTTCGTTATAAAGATTTTTTCCCAATTTGTTGTTTCCCTTCTGATTTTGACTACATTGTTTTTGTTTGTACAAAAACTTTTTAGTTTAATATAATCAAAACCATTTAATTTACATTTTGTAATTTTCTCTAACTCTTGCTTGGTTTTAAAGTCTTTCCTTTCCCAGAGATCTGACAAGTATACTATTCTGTGTTCACTTAAC
>NC_058132.1:405821440-405839947 GCF_016433145.1 Gracilinanus agilis
GCTACTCTTCCCTCTCCAGGTTGATTACACTAAGAGTAAGGTTTGATTATTACCTCTTAATGCTCTCTTCCTCTCCTTCTTATAATAGTATTTGTCCCCTCTCCCTCCCATGCCCTCTTTGTGTGTAATAGAATATTCTATTTTCTTATTCACTCAAGTTTCTCTTGGTGTCCCCTGCTATTCACCCCCTCTTTCCCATCCCCCATGCCATCTTAGATTATTTAGTGTTCCACCCTCACCCTGCTAATTATTCTTCTGATTACTATAATAGTGAATATTATAATAGTGAATAGAGTTCACTACAGAGAATTAAACATAACATTTCTCTACATAGGAATACTGATAATTAGATCTCACTGAGGCCCTTAAAAAGGCAAATTTAAAAATTATAAGTTTTCTTTCTTTCCCTTCTGTATCTTATTTACCTTTTCAGGTTTCTCTCGATTTTTGTGGTTGGATATCAAACTTTCCATTTAGCCCTGGTCTTTTCTGTTCAAATACCTGGAATTCTTCAATTTTGTTGAATGCCCATACTTTCCCCTGGAAATATATAGTCAGTTTTGATGGGTAGTTGATCCGTGGTTGCAGGCCCAGCTCTCTTGCCTTTCTGAATATTGTATTCCACGCCTTGTGGTCTTTTAGCTTTAAGGCTGCCAGATCCTGTGTGATCCTGATTGGTGCTCCTTGATATTTGAATTGTTTCTTTCCGGCTTCTTGTAAGATTTTTTCTTTTGCTTGGAAACTCTTGAATTTTGCAATGATATTTCTTGGTCTTTTCCTTTCTTGATCGAATGTCGCAGGTATTCTATGGATCCTTTCAATGTCTATGTTGCCCTCTTGTAGGACTTCAGGGCAATTTTGCTGAATTATTTCTGTTAGTATGGAGTCCAGGTTTCTATTAATTTCTGGTTTTTCTGGAAGACCAATTATTCTCAAATTGTCTCTTCTAGACCGGTTTTCTTGGTCTGTCACTCTCTCATTGAGATATTTCATGTTTCCTTCTATTTTTTCAGTCTTTTGGCTTTGTTTTATTTGTTCTTGTTGTCTTGAGAGATCATTATTTTCTACTTGCTCAATTCTAGCCTTTAGGGATTGATTTTCGGCTATAATCTTTCGGTTTTCGGCCATAATCTTCTGGTTTTCGGCCATAATCTTCTGGTATTCCTTTTCAATCTGGTCATTTCTGGAGTTCAATTTGCTTATCAGTTCATTTGGTTTCTGAGCCTCACTTTCCAATTGCATGATTCTACCTTTTAAACAGTTATTTTCTTGCCAGATCTCTTCCATTTTCCTCAAAATCTTAGTTTTGAACTCTTCCATAGCTTGTGAGGAGTTTTCCTTATTTGAGGAGGGTCCGGATGCTTGTTTGTTCTCCTCCTCTGTTTGCTCGGTTGTCTGGATTTTCTCTGTGTAAAAGCTGTCGAGTGTCAAAGACTTCTTTTTCTTGTTGTTATTCTTTCTCTTCTGAACTTCCTGAGAATGAGTAGCCATCATTACCCCAGCACCTTCTCAGATTTATCCTCGCGCTCAGTGTCTGTCCGCGATCTATTGGCTCCTGAGGTCTGAGTTCTGGTTTTTTCCAAGGTCAAGCCCCCTGGTAGACCCCCTTGCTTGATCCTCTGCAGGAGGTTTCTTTACAAGTCTCAGGGCGCTGCTTCCACAGTCGTATACCCGTCCACACTGGTTCCCCACTTAGGCTTTAGTTCCTGGCTGTGTCTGCCTCCACCCACGCCTCCGCAGTGTCTGCACTCTGCTCAGCCTGCGTTGTGCGCCCTGCGTCCTACTACCGCGCTCAGATTTCGCCTGCGTTTTTTGGTTTAATGGGGTCCTAAGTCTTGCTGCTCTCAAGAACAGGCCCTGGAGCTGCCAATGACTCGATGGGTGCCCCAAACTTGCTCTATTTCTTTTTAGCTGGCTTCGGAGCTACAGGTGTTGTGTGTGGAGGGGGTGGGGGTGGGGTGGTTACTCAGCCCGCGATTTCGTGAGGGCTGTTTCACCTTTTTATAGAATGGAAATGCCTCGATTCCACGTACCTTCCACGCTGTGCCCTGTTGTGGGGGTTCCTCCGTTCATCTGGACTTGTTTTTATGTCCCCTTGAGGAGTTTTGTGTGTTTTGGTCAGGAGAAGTTAAGAGCTGCTTCTTACTCTGCCGCCATCTTAACCCGGAACTTCTTTCTTTTTCTTAATTTGATTAACCAATACTTTATCTATTTTATTTGTTTTTTCAAAATACCAGCTCATAGTCTTATTGATTAGTTCCATAGGTTTTTTATTTTTAATTTTATTAATTTCTCCTTTGGTTTTCAGGATTTCCAATTTTGTCTTTATCTGAGGATTTTTAATTTATTCTTTTCCTAGTTTTTTTAGTTGCATGTCCAATGCGTTAACCTCTGCTTATGCTTTTTTGTTAATATGGGCACTCAGGGCCTTAAATTTTCCACTGGGAACTGCTTTTGCAGTATTCCAAAAATTTTGATATGTTGTTTCCACATTGTCATTCTCTTCAATGAAATCAAACAAATTATTTGAATTCCAATTAATTTTTGATTTGCCTCTCGATTTACCCTTACTAATTATAATTTTTATTGCATTATGATCTGAAAAATGTCACATTTATTATTTCTGCTTTTCTGTATTTGTGTGCAGTGTTTTTATGCCCTAGTACAGTGATGGGCAAACTTTTTAAAGAGGGGGCCAAAGGAAAGGAAATGCTCATCTGTCAGTTTGTTTCTAAGGCAACTCTTTCAAAGTTTCATTGTATTGTATCCTACTCATTGTATTCGTCAGGTTAGGAATAATGTCAAGGAGCTGGATAGAACATTTCAGGGGGCTGCCTCTGGCCCACAGACCGTAGTTTTTCAGTCTTTGTGAATGTATCATGTGCTGCTGAAAAGAAGGTGTATTCCTTTTTATCCTTATTTATTTTTCTCTATATATCTATCAATTCTAATTTTTCTAATATTGCATTCACATCTTTTACTTTCTCATTTATTTTTTGGGTTTGGTTTATCTAGATCTGATAGAGGAACATTGAGGTCTCCCACTAGTATAGTTTTATTTTCTATTTCCTCCTTAAGCTCCAATAGTTTCTCCTTTAAAAATTTGGATTCTATACCATTTGATGCATACATGTGTGAGTAATGATATTTCTTCATTGTCTATACTGCCTTTGAGCAGAATGTAATTACCTTCCTTTTTTCCTTTTAATCACATCTATTTTTACTTTGGCTTTATTAGATATCAAAATTGTGTCTCCTGCCTTCTTTTTCTCAGTTGATGCCCAATAAATCCTGCTCCTGCCTCTTACCTTTGCTCTGAGTGTGTCTATCTGCCTCATGTGTGTTTCTTGTAGACAACTTATGGCAGGATTTTGTTTTTTAATTCACTCTGCTATCTGCTTCCTTTTTATGGATGAGTTCATCCCATTCACATTCAGAGTTAGGATTACCAGCTATGTATTGTCCATCATTTTGATTTCCTCTTTTAGTGCTGCCCTTTCTTCTTTCACTATTTCCTTCTACACCAGTGTTTTGCTTTTTATCAGCTTCCCTTTCCCCACCCTTATTTTACTTTCCTTCCCATTCCTAATTGCCCACCAACTTTCCCTCCCTTTTAATACTCCCCATTCCACCCCCACCACCACCATTGTTATTCCCTCTCAACTTCCCTGTAGGGTAAGATAGAATTCTATACTGCAGTAAAACAACTCCGCCAAGGATGGTCCCAAGCCCGGCTGAAAAAGGAGGAGGGTTGGGCGTGGGGCTAGCAACCTCACCCCGTAAAAATCTCACTTGCTATAGAAACTGCAACCTCATTAAACCAACAAAACCAACGATCGCCTAGTCTGGAAGATTGCTCTCCAACAGAGTCCATGATGCATGCTGGCAAAAGCCAACAAACTCCAGTCCTACTTAAAATCTTGAACATCAGATGGCCTGAAAAGATCTCTAATACCAGACTCTGGGAAAGAACAATTCAGTATCCCATCAGTCAGGATGCTATGAAAAAAAAATATGGAACCCACCAGGGAGGAGAAAAGTCAGAAGGCCAAAGCAGACCTGGCAAAGATATGCCCAGTTGGTGGAAGTTGCCCAGAACAGAGTCCGTTGGCATGAGATGCCCAGTTGGGGGAAGTTGCCCAGAACAGAATCTGCTGGCGTGAGATGGTTGCAGCCCTATGCTCCTCTGGGAGTCAATAGGAATAATAATAATAATAATATAATAATAATAACTGTAGTAAATCTGCCTGCTCTTCCCTCTCAGAACTGATTCCACTGAGAGTAAGGTTTAAGTATTACCTAATAACATTCTCTTTATTCCCTTCTTATAATGATATTTTCCACCACCACCACCACCCACATACCTCTTTATGTGGTATAATTTATCCTATTTTTCTTCTTCCTTCAAGTTTCTCTTAGTAGCATCCTCTTTTTTTGTCACTCTCTCCATATTTTTTTACATATCATCTTGAACAACTTAATACCACAACCTCTGCCTATGAATAATTCTTCTATCTACTATGATAATGAAAACAATTTTTAAGAGTTAAAGATATGATTTTTCTGTATAATTAGAATCTGTTCCCCAGGACTCAAAATCTCAGCTTACCATATTCCCTTTCACATTATATCCTTACATTTTGGAAATAAGTTTCTAACCTTGTCTCTCTCTCTCTCTCTTTTTCTGTGAATGTGGTTGGGAAAACTACTCTTTACTCAGGCTTTTTCTTTTGTCTTTTTATTTCTTCTACTTCAAGTGATTATTAATAAATCTTATGAAATATAAGTTGGAGTTATTGAATATTAATTTTAATCTTACATTTCCACATAGGAATATAATTACTTTGACCTTACTAAAGCCCTTAAAAATTTTTCCCCCTCTTTCTTGTTTACCTTTCATGGTTCTCTTGAATTTTGTATTTGGACATCAAATTTTCCATTTCGTTCTGGTTTTTTCTTTAGGAATCTTTGGAAATCTTCTCTTTTGTTAAATTCCCTTAAATTCCATGAAAGTATATAGTCAGTTTTGATGGGTAGGTTCTTGTTTGTAAACCCAATACTCTCGCCTTCTTGAATATCATATTCCAAGACTTGCAGTCCTTTAGTGTGGAGGATGCCAGATCCTGTGTAATACTGACTGGGGCTCCTTGATATTTGAATTGTCTCTTTCTGGCTGCTTATTTTCTCCTTGGCCTGGAAGCTCTTGAATTTGGCTATAACATTCCTGGTGGTTGTCTTTTGGGGATTTAATGTAGGATTTAATCTATGGATTCTTTCAATGTCTATTTTGCCCTCTTGTTCAAGAATATCAGGGCACTTTTTTAGATAATTTCTTGTAATATGATGTTAAGGCTTTTAT
Source organism: Gracilinanus agilis (assembly GCF_016433145.1). Lineage (NCBI taxonomy): Eukaryota > Metazoa > Chordata > Mammalia > Didelphimorphia > Didelphidae > Gracilinanus > Gracilinanus agilis. The sequence continues at coordinate 405,826,800 of NC_058132.1, forward strand.
TTTGTTCCAGGCTTTCTGGTAAACCAAAAATTCTCAAATTGTCCCTCCTGGATCTGTTTTCCAGATCAATTATCTTTTCAATGAGATATTTCATGTTTCCTTCTATTTTTTCATCCTTTTGGCTTTGCTTTATTAATTCTTGCTGTCTTGTAAGATCATTAGCCTCTACTTGTCCAATTCTAGTCTTTAAAGACTGATTTTCAGCTATGATCTTTTGATTTTCCTTTTCGGTTTGGTCTGTCCTGCTTTTCATGGTTTCTAGCAGGTCAATTCTGGTCTCCAATTGGTTTATTACATCATTTGATTTCTGTGCCTTTTTTTCCATATGGGCAATTTTGTCTTTTAATCTGTTATTTTTTTTGTATTGCTTTCATTTATGTTTCCCACTTTTCTTCCCATTTTTCTTCTATCTTTCTTACTTGGTTGTTGAACTCCTTTTTACATTTCTCTAGAGCTTGTGCCCAATTTCCATTGTTTTTGGAAAAGTTTGGATGTGTTTGCTTGTTTGACACTCTCTGCTGTTGCTTCTGTATTTTGCTCTTTTCCTCTATAGAAATTATCCAGGGTCATGAGCTTTTTTGCTGCTACTTAGTCCTTTTACCACAAGTGGATTGGGGTTCCTGAATGTTAATTGTTTTCTTATGTGTGGATAGAATTTTGCTCCCCAGGGTCTCTCTTTCCCAGCATCCCAGTTACATATCTATATTACGTGCTAATGTAGGGAGAATATAAGTTTTGTGTATCTCTGTCCTCTCTCTCTTCTCCCAGAAACATGGCTGTGGAGGTGGGGTGAGGTGAGAGGCAGAAGAATTTTACATAGTTGTTTTTTACTCAGGTTTTACTTTTGTTCTTTTTATTTCTTCTACTTCACGTGATTATTAATAAGTCTTATGAAATATAATACTTGAAGTTATTGGATATTAATTTAAATCTTACACTTAGCTTCTCTCTTGGAGGGCTTTGTCTTGGTAGTATCTTTCCTTCCCAGTCAGAAGCCTGAGTGAGGGCAAGCAGCTCTGTGATGTTCTTTGTATAGTGTGCTTTAAAGCATTTTGCCCTGAGGTTATCTTTCCAGTCCCTGCTGCTTAAGCTGTGTCCAGTCATGTTTCTGCCCAAGCTCTGTACTCTGCTCCCCAGGCTCCATGCGTTTCAGCCTTGGGTCTCAAGTCTTTCTGCCAAGGTTTTACACTGCCCTCAAGGGTAAGTCTGTGGTTAGCCAGCCCCAGAGAATTTAGAAATTGTTCGGCCCTTACTTTGATTCTGGTGGGGTAAGTGGTGTGAGAGAGAGGTGATTAGCTTGCTCTTTGATAAGTGCAATTCCCCACCCCCCCTTATAATATAGGAATCACCAAATACTGCTTACCTTTACGGCTGAATCCAGTGGGAGAGCCCCTTTACTTGTTTGATTTTGATTTCTGTCTTTCTGAGACACTTTGTAATGATCAATTAGAAGGAGATTCAGAAGGATCCTGCTACTATGCTGCCATCTTAGCTCCGCCCCCAGTATTTTGTGTTTTGGGAGATAATCCTTCATGTCTTTTAAACTCAGTTTTCCTGAAAAGTCTTGATTTTTTTTTCTATTATGATTTTTGTCTCATTTTTATTTGGCTAATTTAATTTTTTTCCTCTTCTTTTTTGATCAGGTTAACTAAGTTATATTATCTTGCCTAGTCTTTTCAAAGAAAGAATTTTTTCTTTTGTGAATCAATTTTATACTCTTTTTGTTGTCAAAGTTGCCTTCTAATTTTAAGATTTCTTCTTTTTTGCTTATTAGAGGTTTTTGTATTTGTTGATTTTCTTATTTTTAATTGAGTATTTAATTCACTAATACTCTCTTCTTCTATTTTGTTTAATAATATTCTCAGAGATGCAAATTTCCTTGATTATTACTTTAGTAAAATGTCAGAAATATTGATATTTTTTCATCATTATCATTCACTTCATATAGTTATTATTTCTCAGACCCACTTATCTCTCAGGTCATTATTGTTAAAGATTCACTTAGGTCTGGGCTTTTTGTTTGTGTTTACAAAATTAATTATGATCTTTATTTCATTGTTATAAAAACTTTAATTTCATTCAATCAACACTAATTTTATTATCATTTTTGTCTTGTCTTTGGCTAACAGTTTTTCTAACCATAGTTATAAATAGTGAATCCTTTTATTTTCCTCCACCAAAAAAAAAAAGAATTTCTGACTTATTATATAGAGATCCAAGCCTTTTTTTCCTACCAAAACTGCTTTGCAGTTTTACTGGAATTTATTGTCAAAGGGAGACTATTTCCAGGTAATTTATGCTCTTTGTTTTATCTTATACTTAAATACTGATTCTATTTTTTTTTAAACTGATTCTTGCTTATGGTGTCTATTCTACTGATCTAGGACTGCTAGGCGGTACAATGCTCCAGTTCTTAAGTTCAAATATGAATATGTTCTCAGACACTTATTAGTTGTTAACCCTAAGAGAGTTACTTAACCCTGTTTACCTCAATTTCCTCATCTATAAAATGAGCTGTGGAAGTAAAATGCAAACCATTCTAATATGTCTGCCAAGAAAACCACAGACGGGGTCACAAAAATCAGATATGAATAAAAAATGACTAACATAATATCTATTAATCCACTATATATATATATTCCTATATATATACATGAGCATATATATATATATATGCATATCAATATCCAGCAGTTGTAATTATTACTTTTTTGTAATATAATTTAAGATCAGAAAGTGGTCCTTTATTTTTCGTTGCTGTTCAGTTGTTTATTTATGACTGTTTATTTCCTACTTTTTACCATCATTTTCCTTGAGATTTTGAACTTTTAGTTAATTGTATATTATTCTATCAATTAACCATTTGGTAGTTTGAGTGAGAGAGAACTAAATTTGTGAATTAATTTTTACAATATCATCATTTTAATTATATTTTCATGATCCAACCATGTATAATGAAAACCAAATTTATTTCTCTTGCTTTATTTCTATAAAGAATATTTTATAATTATATTTATATTGTCTCAAATATGTTTTGTTGGATTGAGTCCCATTTTAATGTTATTTTATAGTTATTTTGAGTGGGATTTCTTATTCCCTTACAGTTTTCTTTATCATTGATATATAAAAATGATAGTTTTTTTATCATTCCTTTTCATTGTTCTTTCATCTCCTAATTTGCTCCTATGTAATCATTTCCAGGATATGAAAATGTCCAAGAAACTCCAAAAATCTCCCAGAAAGTACCAGAAAGGCTATAGTGAAGTGACAGAACTGATGACCTCCACTATATTCCAGTTGTTATGGAAAAGACCATTACCTCCTCATACTTAAGTGATCAGGAATTGACCAGTGAAGTTTTTGATTGTTTCCTGTCCACAAATTGAGTGGTAAATAAAAGTTTTTTCATTATGTTTTGAGCCAGACCTGAGTGTCTATACAAAATGTACTGACTATCTATATTGACCACACTTATTCCTCATGGTTGTCAAGGTAAGAAATTCTAGAGCAGTGTCCTAGTCTTTCCACTTGGATCAACAGATGGGCATGAACACATAAATCCCTCAGTGTCTTTGCCTCCAGCTCCTGTTTTTTTTTTCAGATTTTAGGTAAATTAATATTGAGCTTTAAAAATTTAGAAGAATCATCAGAGAAATCCACAAACTGATAAAGGGAATGACCCTGTCTCAAGGAACACAGCTTTGACCCAGCCCAGCAGTACAACAACCAGAAATCAAGTTTCACAAGCAAGATATTGACTCATCCATTGAGTATACTGTACCCAAAAAGGTTGTTGTTCATCCTTCATCTTTGAAGAGAACCAATGACATCATGGGATAAAATCTTGCCTCACAAGTGAATTGGTTTTAAGTAAGGCAGAGTTGCACAAAGTTATCAGTTATCTCTCTCTTTCAGTCATCCATGTCCGGGGATAAGACAAAATCCAAGATGGTTGGCAATGGCCTGGGATGGGACAAGTAGGAACCATGAAGAAAATGAATGAATCATATAGCTTACATGATTGAAATGGAAATCTAGCCTAATTTCTGCCATCTTTGATGTCTGACTAAGCTCTAAGTGTTCCACAGTGTTTCCTTCAGCTATTTTTCATGGCCATTGGAACAAATTGGTCTCATCTGCCCTTTCTGGGGAAAGTCTTCACATACTTAGGGTAAACATTCTCTTAACTCACTAATGAGTTTGAGATCTGTTTTAGCCCAGATGCCAACATAGTTTTATCAGGATAAAATGTTTATCATTGCCCATTCTGCAGCTTCTTGGAGCCACAGGTAAGAGTCAGGTGGAGGAAGACACCAAAGGTGGATGAACCACTCTGAAATTGACTTTATAAGCCCTCACCCCAGAGGTACTAGTCTTCTTTGAACACCCCAAATACCACACCCAAGAGGCTATTTGGTAGTAAGAAGAAATTTTACAGTTACCATTATAAATTTGATCATGCTCTACCTAGCAACCACACTATTGAAGGGTAGAGGATTACTATATCTTTTCTGTAATAATCCCTTTGTAAAAGCTAATTGATAGTTGGCTAATTGATCTAAGGAGGAATCAATTGGTTAAATTGACAGTAGAGTGGTAATAACCTGTATTGATAATATTGATAAGGCCAGGAAGAATGTCTTTTCCATTTAGTAGATGGAGAACCGAACTTGAAATCAGAATAAAAATGATCTTTCTTCTAATATTTATTAGTTGTGTGTCCTTAGTAAAGTCTCTCTGCTTCAGTTTCCTCATTTGTAAAATGAGGATAATTAAACTCATAATACTTATCATGTAAGGTTGTTGTGAAGCTTTAATAAGATAATGTATCTGAAACTTCATATAAATGTTAACATTATTAGCCAAATCATTTCTTTCCTTGAGATTATTGGAATGTTAGGAATACAATGAGGGATTAACAAATATTTGATTAATTGTACTTTTCTCTGGATTTCAGGAAGAGCTAGACTTACTTTGCTTTATTTTCTATTTTTAAAAACGCTCTTATTTCCTGAAGGAACACTAAAATATAAACACCTTATCATTATATATCAACAGCTTAGAAGGCACTTATGGTGGCTCGTGATGAAGGATCTTGCCTTGGACTGAAAACTACATCTATATTGCCAGCTGGCATGTTCCACCACCACCTGCTATGAGAAGAATGTATAGAGTGGGCTTGAGCAAATAGCTAGATGAAAGAATTTTCTTGAAAAGGCAGCTGGGTATCTCAGTAGATAGAGAATTGAGCTTAGAGTCAGGAAGATCTGAGTTCAAATCTCACCTCAGATACTTCTTAGCTTTGTGACCCTGGACAAGTCACTTAACCCCCTTTTGCCTCAGTTCCTCATCTGTAAAATGTGGCCACCGAGGAAGGAAATAGCAAACCACTTCAGTATCTTTGCCAAAAAAATCCTATGGACAAAGTCAATGGGGTCACATAGAGTCAGACACAATTGCCCAACTGAACCACAGCAACAAATTTGCCTGATAAGAAGTCTCTATCCTTTTTCTTTTTATTTCCCTTAGCATTCTGGCCAGCTGTAATACTGACACCAAACCCTTCCCCATTACCTTCTTGGACAATGGAGGGATTTTTACATGAGGGGGGTTATTCTGCTTTATTGATTTTTTGTTGATTGGGTGTATTGCGAAATAACCAGAGACAAGATTTGCTTCACCCTGAGTCAATCAGTTAACAGAAAGTTAAAAACCATGGTCTACTTACACCACCCTGTCCCTGGAACAAGTGGGGATCCAGATGAAAATGAATGAGTCATGAAGCTTACGTGATCAAAATAGAAATCTAGCCTGATCTCTGTCATCTAGGTGTCCTTTTTGTCAGAGGTCCTGGGTTCAAATTCTAGTTCTATCCCTGAGAGAAAGAGCAAATCACTCCTTAATAGAGGAGGCAGCGAGGTGACTATATAGAATGGTGGACTTGAAGTTAGGAAGATGTGAGTTCTAATATGATCTTAGACACTAACTAGCTCCGTGATCCTGGGTAAATCACATAAGCTCTGTTTGCCATAATCCACTGGAGTAGGAAATGGCACACCACTCCAGGATCAAGAAAACCCCTTAGACAGTATGGTCCACAGGGTCACAAAGAGACATGAAGGGATGACCAAAGAACAAAAATAAAGAGTATACCTACAGACCAGTGAGAATCAGAGTTCTAGAATCTGGAAAGAAACCCTGGGGCTTTTCATCTGAGAGTCTTCCCATTCTTACTGGTTTGGGGAGGGTAAAAGGAAGGAAGGAGGAAAAGCCACGTTGTCCTTTAGTACAGAGGACACTTCAGGACCAGAGGCAGGAGGTCTTGGGTTCAAATCTGGACTTCTTAGCTATGTCAAATCACTTAACCCCCATTGCCTAGTCCTTACTGCTCTTCAGTCTTGAAATCAAAACACAGTATGCATTCTAAGAAGGAAGGTAAGAGTTAAAAAAAAATACTTAGGATGCTGGTAGCAATAGCTGGAGGCTCTAAGTAAGGCAGGGTCTCTTAAGTTGAATTTCTCCACCCTGGGTTGATTCTTGCAGAAGTCGCTATGATCCCATTGACCATGAAAATAAGCCTTCTATGCTAAGATGTGGCAATATAGAGAAATGAGAATGCAAAACCCAGTAGCCCTTGGGCAAAGAAGAAATGGATGTCATTGATGAGACTGGTTTTAAGAGGCCATTCCTCTCCAGAAAACTCTTTCCAGGAGAGCAGAGGCTCAACTTCTCTTTTATATACCTTCATCTCCTTCTTGTTTTTATCCACTTTGTCAGAATGGGGCAAGAAGGTGAAAAAATCTACAAAATGAGCAGCCGTCCTAGAGAATTTTTTACAGTGACTTTCTGGCATTTATATAGTGCTTTAAGGTTTGCAAAATGCTTTACAAATATTATCTCATTTTATCCTTACATCCACACTGGGAGGTAGATGCTATTATTATCCCCATTTTATTATCCCCCCAACTGAGGCAAATAGACATTAAGTGCCTTGCCTACAGTGACATATCTAGTAAGTATCTAAAGCTGAATTTGAACTCAGGATTTCTTTACTTCAGGTCTAACATTCTATATTCTAAATTGTCTACCTTCCTGTTTCTTTTTCTGCAATATTAAGAAAAAAATTCCTGATGCACATTTGTAATTATAATAAAACCTATCATATATATAATAAAACCTATAATAAAAAGCTATCGAATCTATGTGCTTTTTACTTACTTGAATGCAAATAGGGACATTCCAAAGCAGAGATGGTGGTTATGCTGGTAACAATATAAAAGTGAGGAAGTCTAAATATTGAGGTTTGGTAAACTTAATGTTTTGTTTCCCAGTGCCATCTGGCTGAGGGTTTGAGCCGTACATTTAAGAGAGGTGAGAGTCTGTTTCAGGAAGGAAAAAAATACTGGGGAATTCCCCAGAGCTGATAAAACCATGGAGGTGAGTAAACGACTGGATGTAAACAGGTTTCCTTTTTCTTGGAAGGCAGAAAGCAGAGCCCCTGCTGTGCTGAAAAAGAAAGTCACATCTACCAGAAGGGATGGGGAGAACGTTTTCATACAAAGAACTCTAATGGATATTTAAAAGTGATGCCTGTCTTGCTCATCTCTACCACCTAGTGGCACACATATGAAAAGAAAGCCTCTTTTACCCCCCTTCTTTTTCTATTCCTGTAATTCTTTTTTTAATTATTTTTTCTTCACTGATTCAGTTATATTCCTACTATTGAAATTTCCTTTCTTCTTTCCTCTTTCCCCTTTATGTTTTTGAGTTTTAGGCTGATTTTGTTCATCTTTTCTTGCTATATTTCAGGAGTTTTTTCCCCTTTCAATTATAATTTGGATGCACAGATTTGAAAATACAATTTTTGTTCTTTCATTGAAGTCTTACAATCTGATATAAACAAAAAAATCCCATTTCAAGTATCATCATCCATCACCTAAATTACTGCAAATTCCTTTCAATTGTTTTCCCTATGCCAAGTCTATTCTCACTCCAATTCATGCCACATTCAAAGTGATTTTCATAAAGTGCAGATTTAGAATGATCCTCTCAAGATGGAAGAATGAACAGAAATAGAACAGCCTGGATCTCTCCCAATTACTCTGGTAAGAATGAAAAAAAAATAGCATAAGACTGAATAATGATCAAGTAGGAACTACAGAAAGTATATTTTGTTATTCTGAGTCTATAAAAAGATAGATGTCAGCAAGCACTAAAGAAGTGTTCCAGAGAGAAAATCTCAGCACAGGGGCAATGTGTGGAAGCTTTCCAGTTACCAGTAGAACGGAGAGCATAAATTGTAACACATTATCCCAGAAGGCAAAAACCAAAGGCTTACAACCAAGAATAACTTACCTGGAAAAACTGAGCACAATCTTACAGGGTAGAGAAAGAGGAAGAAACTTTAATAAAATAGAGAATATCCAAGGATTCCTGATGAAAATACCAGAGTTTAGTATGTACTTTGAAATACAAACATAAAAGTCAGGAGAAAAATAGAAAGTTAAATATATTTGAGAAATTAGAGAGGATTATATGAGGATTAAGTGTTTACATTCTAACAGGGAGAATTAGAGTAAGTTGGTAATAAACTGAAAGAAAGAAAGAAAGGGTAAGATCCCATGATCAGGCATTGGGTAAGGGGAAGAGAAGAGGAGCCAAGGAATGGAAGTAAATTGTTATTTTTAAATTTTATTCATTTATTTTTTAATATTTTTCCATGGTTACAGGATTCATGTTCTTTCCCTCCCCTCTTCCCTCCTCCTTCCCAGAGCTGACAAGCAATGAATGGAGGTAAATTATATCAAATACATATCATTAGGGTTTATCACACTCCTTTTTTTCTCATCACTCTTTTTTGTAAAGGGAGGAAGTTAGTTAGAGAGGGAAAGTGTAGCAGGATAGGATGAATGGAAATGCAAAATTAATAATTATAACTGGGATAATGAAAAGGATAAATTCATTCATAAAACTGAGGAATAGATTAGAAAGTAGAATCCAACAATAGGATATTTATAAGAAAACACTTGAAACAGAAAAATTTACAAAAAATTAAAATAAAGGACTGCAGTAAAATCTATTTTGCTTCAGATGAACTAAAAATGTAATCATAGTAATCACCAACTCAGCCAAGCAACACTAAAAATAGTCTTGATTTTAAAAATATAAAGAGTGATTTTGCTTTATAAAGTCAACATAGATAATGGATTTCTACTCATATTAATATATATGCACTGGATGACATAATGTCTAAATATTTAACAGAAAAGCTAATCAATTTACTGGAAGAAATAGGTAGCAAAGTGTAATAATTATGGACTTCATTGTACCTCCTTCTCAGATTTAGACAAATCTAACCAAATGATAGGCCAGCTAGAATGAGAGTGCCAGGCCTGAAGTCAGAAGGACTTATCTTCCTGAGTTCAAATCTGGCCTCAAAAATTTCATAGCTGTGTAACCCTGTAGGAGTCATTTAACTCTATTTGCCTTAGTTTCCTCATCTGTAAAAAAAATTAGCTGAAGAAGGAAATGACAAACAATTCTAGTATCTTTGCTAAGAAAACATTCTGAAGAAGTCATGAAGTGCTGGACACAACTGAAAAAAAAGATTAAACTATAACCAAAAGAAAAACAATAAAAATGTTAACTATCTGGATAGAATTTTAGAAAAAATAGTGTAAATCAAATGGGGAAAGAAAGGTATATTCATATTTTTCAGTTTTTCATGATATTTTCATGATATGCTAGGATATAAACACTTCATAAGCAAGTACGTATAAGCAGAAACAAGAAGTTATCATATAAAATAAATTATATTCAAAAAGGGCTCTTGAAGAAAACATTAAATGTTAATTAGAGATTAAGTAATCCTAAAGCATTATAATTCAAAGAACAAAGCAGAGAAAGAATAGAATATTTTACCAAAGAAATGTCAGTGAAACAACATACCAAATTTATGGGATGTAGCCAAAATAGTCCTGAGGGGGAACATTTCAATATCTATATCTTTTCATCAACAAAAAAATGAGAGAAAGAATAGAATAATGAATGGAATGTACACCAACAACAAAAAAAGCTTTTTAGAATCCAATAACTAAAAACTCCAAAATAAACACTGAAATAAAGTTATGCAAATCAAAGTAGAGATGAATAAAATTGAAAATAAAATAATCATTGAATTTAGAAATTAGAATAGAAGATGTTAAAAAAGCAGATATCCTATTTAAAAAAAGGAAACTGAAAACCTAATATCAGAAATAAAAGAAGTGACAACAAAAGAAGAATAAAGGAAACAACAAGAAGCAATTTTGTCTAAGTATATGTTAACAAAGCTGACAATTTAAATGGCATTAATTAATTTCTCCTAAAATATGACATACTCAAATTACTTGAGCAATAATAAAAAATTTGAACAGCTCATTCTCAGGAAAAGAACTTGAATAAGCCATAAATATATTTCCCAAGAAAACCCTAGGACCAGGCAGATTTGCAAGGTGATTTTATTAAATATTTTTAAAAAATTTCGCAAAAAAAGAAAATTTCCTTCTATGATACAAATATGATCTTGAGGCTTAAACTAAGGAGAGACAAATAAGAGAAAGAAAATATAGAACAATATGATATAGATGCAAAAATTTAAAATCAAAGGTCAGCAAAAGGCTCTAGTAATACATCATGCCAAAATTTTATCTGGTATCTCAACTTCCAAATTAAAAAACAAAACCTCAAATTTTCTGAGTTTCTTCAGTAGAGATGTTAGACCAATGTAAAATTTCTTGATTTGCATTTTGTCACCATTGGGGTCCCTCAGTGTCTGATTTTGTTTATAAAATCAAAATATAAAATTAAAAAATAAAATTAAGGACTGCTAGTTCAACTGTGTTGTCATTTCTAAAAAGCTATTGAAGACCAGCTTACACAGATGACTCTTAAAGCTGGTAAGGTCCTCCTTTCCAGAGGGCTTCTCCAAGGAAATTTAGCCTTGTCAATCATTAGTAATACAAAGGCATCCCATTCCCAGTGAATGCTGAGCAAAACTAGTTCTTCTGAATTTGTCCTTATTTAGTGAAGGAAAGACCTCTTTTTTCCACCCTTAGCTTTGTCACTATCATGATCCACCAGCTGGGGCACTTTGGGTCTCCAGTGATAAAGAAATAACATCAACAGTCTAATTCTTTAGTCCTCTGAGCCAGCCACGTCTATTTTTTTAATTTTTTAAATTTTAGAATATTTTCCATGTTTCCATGATTCATGTTCTTTCTCTTCCCCCCCCCCTTCAAAGTACCCCACCAATCTCCCTGTAGCTGAAGCACAATTCCACTGGGTTTTACATGTATCATTGATCAAGACTTATTTCCATATTATTGATGGTTGCACTGGGGTGGTTGTTTAGAGTCTACATCCCAAATCATATCTGCATCAACTCATGTGTTCAAGCAGTTATTTTTCTTCTGTATTTCTACTCCCATGCTTCTTCCTCTGAATGTGGTTAGCATTCTTTCTCATAAGTCCCTCAAAATTGTCCTGGATCATTGCATTGCTGCTAGTAGAGAAGTCCATTACAATTGATTGTGCCATAATGTATCTGTCTCTGTGTTAAATGTTCTCCTGGTTCTGCTCCTTTCGCTCTGCATCAATTGCTGGAGGTCATTCCAGTTCACATGGAATTCTTCCAGTTTATTATTCCTTTGAGCACAGTAGTATTCCTTCACCAGCATATACCACAATTTGTTCAGCCATTCCCCAATCGATGGACACTCCCTCATTTTCCAATTTTTTGCCACCACAAAGAACGCGGCTATAAATATTTTTGTGCAAGTTTTTCCCCTATGATCTCTTTGGGGTATAAACCCATCAGTGGTATGGCTGGATCAAAGGGCAGGCAATCTTTTAGTGTCCTTTGGGCATAGTTCCAAATTGCCATCCAGAATGTTTGGATCAATTTACAACTCCACCAGTGATGAGCCAGCCAAATCTAGAGGGAAGTCTCAATACCTTTTAAGGAAAAAATAGTTTAACCAGCATGGGGAAAGGGGTTAGGACACTCCTCTTTCTATACCAGTGAGTGTTCAGAGTTACAGGAAGGTATCCTATATCTGGGCAGCTAGGTGGTACAGTGGAAAGAGCTCTAGGTCTGGAGTCAAGAAGACTCCTCTTCCTGAGGTCAAATCTGTCCTCAGACACTTTCCAGCTATGTGACTCTAGGCAAATTACTTAATCCTGTTTGCCTCAATCTCCTCATCTATAAAATGAGCTGGAGAAGGAAATGGCAAACCACTTCAGTATCTTTGCCAAGAAAACCCCAAATGGGGTCATGAAGAGTTGAACACAGCTGAAAAGACTGAAAAACAACAAAAATCCTATATATACATATTTCAAAAGACAAATTATTCCCGACTAACAAGCAGATAGGTCAGAGCTATTAATATATTTGAAATACCTTGCCTAGCAGGTTGGATGATATAAGACAGTCAAAGTTTCCAGAGGTAGAGTTTGATAACAATTAGTTTACCTACCAAGATACCTTAACTTACCTGTTTCTTGATAGTTTGTTTTAACTTGAGCATCATTTGTTTCCTTTTTTACTTTGTGGAAATTAGTGTATTGTTTTAATAAAATATACAAATTAATGGATGAGTATTAGATTCTATCTACCATTTGATGTCAGTTATTTGGTTTCCAAGCATAGTGACTATGCAGAGGAATTCATTCACTTCATTATCCTTGCATATTTTAACCTAATTACTAATGGAATTGTAAAGACTTCCTTCCTCCTTCCCATCCTTCCCCTTCCTGCCACCTATCTTTCTCTCCCCCAGACTCCATAATTTTGGGATAATGGTTGAATAGTAGGGGTGGGAGTGGTAAGCATCTGCTCGATGGCAACAGATGCTGTTTATTCTTCAAGGGGAGGGAATCAGGAGGGGGCGGTGATTGACACTAAGTGAATAAGAGCTAAAGGAAGAAAGCTTTAAGAAATTTGAAGATTTGAAAAACTTTTAAAAAGCGATTTTGGTCAATTTCACTTTAATTCTTCTGAAAGAAGGCAGTGGACAGAGCTTAAAAAAAACTCTTCCCAAGGAAGAAAGGAAGGAAGGAAGGAAGGAAGGAAGGAAGGAAGGAAGGAAGGAAGGAAGGAAGGAAGGAAG
>NC_058132.1:405840335-405863534 GCF_016433145.1 Gracilinanus agilis
AAAGGAAGGAAGGAAGGAAGGAGGAAAGGAGGAAAGGAAGGAAGAAAGGAAGGAAGGAAGGAAGGAAAAAAGAAAAAGAAAGAAAGAGAAAGAAGGAAAAAGAAAGAAAGAAATTGAACTCTCTTTTCTACCCTTCCCCCTGCCTACCCCCCTCCCCAGACAAGAAACAAACCAGGAAACAGAGAGACATGAAGCTGTGGAGTATGCAGCCCTGGTATATGAAGTATTTTTCCCTGCATCTTCTCTTTCCCCAGCTGGGAGTACAGGTTCTCTTTCTTGATTCATTGTGGGATGTAGCAGATTTCTTGGAAAAGAAGGACTATATTGACGCCCACAGGCTTGTAATGTTTTCACAAGAAAGAACATGATTTTTTTGTCTCTGACTCCCTGGAAAGGAGATTAGCAGGCAGTGTGATTTGTAGGGTTTGCCAGTTTTTTAAAGTTTGAGCTCTGAGAGGTAGGTGTTACTTAGTGAAGCATAGTTTTAAAGCTGTGATATTCCGTTGCTGCTGTGAGTGACAGGGAAAGTTGACACAAAACACAAATTGCAGTAAGGAAGGTGGAGAGATTAGGGTAGGGGGAAGAAAGGGACAATGGAAGTGAAAGGGAAAGCAGGATGGTTTGATTATTTTCCTAGGTTGTGAAGGATATATAATTACTTTACAAACTCTTTGATAAAGGGTGAATTTTCTGGAGAAAGACATAAACAATAGTTCCAGCTCCTTTTAAAAGTAAGGATGAGGTATAATTTCCCACAGAGAGTCTATAGAGACAGTTAATGAATATCTTTAAAAATCTATCTTCTCCCAAGACCCTTAGATAGTAGGCAGGTAGGACTTTTTTGGAAAAGCATAGATATCCATGGTGAATTAGATAGCCAAATTAATTTCTTCCTTTAATATAATGTAAAGATTCTGAAAGTATTATTTGGTGGTTGGCTCTTTCTGGTGTAAAATGAGATCACACCACTCCCTCTTCTCTCTTCTGAATTATTTTATTTGGTTGGGCCTAGGGAGGGGATGATAATTTTTGGGGAAAGAGAACATGGGGATCTCACCACTTCCCCTCTCACTGGAACTCTTAAGAACTGTGAGCTATTGATGGGCATGAAACCACAAAAAAAGGATGGGGAAAGATATTTGTACAAGGGTACAGAGGGCTCAGTTTCCTTTTCTTTCAGTGAACCTTGAGATAAACCTCCTGACTTGTCATGCTGAGAAAGGATGTCATTCTCTCTTGCTTACCATGTGGGGCAGTTTGGGGATTGAGAATGGCCACCCACTGCTATAACCCAAGACTCTTATCTGCCTGTGGTAACCAAGATGGAGTTAAGTATGGAGCTACCAAAGTAGTCTAGACTTTAGAGCAGAGGATAAACTACCAATTATTATAAATACCAATGGATTGGTGAAGTGGGGTCTCCTTCCTCTGCTTCCCCTTCTTCCTACTCCATGGCCTGGAGCAGGGATTCCAAATGCATATCCCATTCCTTTGTTTCCTTTTCAGGACTATTTGGTGAATGGAGTTCAGGAATTTCTCTTCTATATCTGAAGAACTGTGAGAGTAAACAGGAGAAGTTATATGAATATATTTATATACACACGCGCGCACACACACACACACACACACACACACACACACACACATATTAATGCAGGGTCTTGCATTGTAATATTAGCCTAGGCTAAGCTGTCAGTTCCCCTGGATGGAATCTTGCCGATGGCATGTGCCACGGAGCAGGTGCCAACTGGCAGTTGGGCTAAGACTATAAAAGCCCCTGCAAACCCAAGCTTGGGTGCTGTTTTCTCCTGACTTCACCCTGAACACCTATTTATCCCTGACCTTCCTCCTGGGGCCCCAGGTGGTGAAGGATGGTGAAGGGTAGTGGAATCATGGGTAGGAAAATAGGATAGCCTAGATCTTAGGACCTTCTTCAAGAGCAACCCAACAATATCTATTTCCTTTTCATCTGATTAGCTACAGGATCAGATTAGTTTCTAACCAGAGACTATTTAGCTCTGGTGAGGGCAGTCAGCCCTCAGCCTGTCAAGACCTTCTTAGGACCTTAGCCAGCACCAGTCAGCTGACCATAGCAACAGCTTAGTAACACCTAAGCCCTCTTACCTTGGCTATTCCTTCCCCAGTTTCAATAAATCCTTTAGCCTTTAATCAGAGAATCTTGTGATTATTCCTATGCCAATAAGGCTAAAGAGATTAGGGAAGAGAAGAGAATACTGAGCAGTTTGAGGTTTAGTTTGAGGTTGAACCAAACCTCCATTGCTGGGACAGGAATTTCAGTCAGCCACTTCCTGCCAGTTTGCCATCATCCAATAAGAGACAGTTACCCTAGCAGGGAGGGGCCGCCCACCAGACATCTTAAAGGAGCCTAACAGCTAGCAGTGAAGATTCACTGGGCACTTAGCTTCCAGGGTTTGAATTTATACCTATACCAAGTTCATTCCCAGCTGAGGTTGTTCAACCTTGATAACATCCATCCCAATCTCCTGCTAGACTAGTTACTGGCTCCAAGGCCCTAGTAGTGACTTTACCACCTGCATAACAATATACATAAATATATACACACATATAAAAATATACATATCAAACAGAAGAAGCTATATGGATATATAAATACATATATACATATATACCACATATAAAAATATATGTAAATTAAAGTATATATATACATATACACAAATACACATTATATATGCATTCGCGCACCTGTATATTCTCATACACACAAACAACTTTAATGATCTATGACTGGATTTCCACATGCCTTATCTATTTTCCAGAACCTAAATTTGGTCTTGTCTATAGTCCTTTAATTGTAGAAATGTCAGAAATCAAAGGAATACTATTCATGTGGTACTTAAACCTAGTATCTGTCCATTGAACATCATTCTAATAATTTGTTGTTGTTCAGTCATTTTTCAATTGTGTCTGATTATTTGGGACTTCATTTAGGGTTTTCTTGGCAAAGATAATGGAGTGGTTTGACATTTTCTTCTCCAATTCATTTTATAGATGAGGAAACTGAGGCCATCAGGGTTAAATGACTTGCACTGTGTCACTCAACTAGGAAGTATATGATCTGAGACCAGATTTGAACTTAGGAAGATGAGTTAGCCTGATTCCAGACCCACTACTCTCTCCACTGTACCACCTAGCTACCCCCTCCAATGGGGCAGTTATATGGACTCTATGAATTCATCATTTCTTTTTTCAATTCAACAAACTTATTGAATGTCTGCTATGTGGCGGATGTCTGTGCTGGAGACACAAAGACAAAAATGACAGTCTTTTCCTTTGAAGAACTTGCAATTTCAAAACATCTTATTTCACGTGCCAAAACAATTTGAGGATGTAGAAAGCATGGCAAGTGTAATGTTCTGCATTTTAAAAATGAGGAAATTGAGGTGAAAGAAAGTTTATTGAGGGCAGCTAGATGGCTCAGTGGATTAAGAGTCAGGTTCCAATATGGGAGGTCCTGGGTTCAAATTTTGTCTCAGACATTTCCTAGTTGGATGACTCTGGACAAATCATTTATTACTTAGTCTTTGCCTAGTCTTTACCAGTCTTTTGCCTTGAAACCAATGCACGATACTGTTTCTAAGACAGAAGGTAAGGGTTTTTTTAAGAAAATATATTGACTTGTCCAGTGTTCTAGAGGTAGGAGACAGTAGAGCCTGAATTGGAACCTAACCTAGGTATTCTGACTCCAACTTAAGTTTATTTTTTCACTCTAACGTTTTCTCAACATCTTTATATAAATCATCCCTAAAAGGCACTGTCAGATAATGGTAGAAATCCAATATATTTGTGTTCAAAAGATGGCTCAAATATTTCATTTTTCTTACATGTATAATGACAGCATTTGGACTTAAATGATCTCCAGGGTCCCTTCTAGCTCCAAGTGTTATTATGCTGGTGTAATGGGAAACTTGTTCTCTCTCGTTTTGAACCTTCATGAGGCCAAGAGTGCATGGCTAATGTAATGGGGAGCTAGCCAAAACGTCTAGTCCTTACAAGAATGTGTAGAGGTCTACATATACTCCAAAATCCCCAGATGGATTTTTGCAGCATGTGTAGACATTCTGTAACTGGTTCTGGCCAGGTATCCACATTGTAAAGTTAAGTAGATGGTAAATTTGGGTGCATGCAAGAGGCACTAGGAGACCTTGTCCCTTTTCTCTTGGTTTTATCTTCTTCTTTAGTGATGCTCCAGTGAGAGAAAATTGACAATGCTATGAGAGCAGAAGCCTTACCCCCTTCCCATTTGAGGTCAATAAGTGTCCTATGAGTATGGGCTTTGGTTATTTGCCACTGAATTCTTTTATTAAGTGAAAGATATTGGAGGCTATGACCTTAAGAATTCTGAAAGGTCAAGAAAGTGGACCATCAGGACATCCAGGAGTGGAGTCAGATAGTCCTACTTTAATGCCCAAGGAACTGAGAAGCAATAGCAGCTAAAATCAGTTATGCTGAATTTCGAGGTGAGCCTCATGGAACTTGTGGTATCAGATATGACATTCAACTCTTTCATGGGAAGGTACCAAATAGTGTGACACTGAAGTGTTGGGGGAAATATTTCTACTTCTGTTCATACCAGAAGAACTGAGTAAAAGCAAATGTAAAAGCTAATGGATATTAAATGATTAATGGAACTGGAGTGATAATTATTGGCAGTAAACAGTGTATTGGGGGAAACCACACAGGAATGGTAGCTTGAGCTCTACATTAGAAGAGAGATATCCCAACTTTCCAGGTTAATCTTAGAACCTTGAGGGGGAGATATAGTCTTCCTAGCTCTGGAAGAAAGAAGCCAGAGTACTTGCCCCAAAAGAAATTCCAGAATATGAGGCTTCTAGGATGCTTTGCTGTTGTTCGATCCTTTCAGTCATGTCCAACTCTTCATGATCCCATTTGGGGGGGATCAAGAAAGTGCCAAAGATAGTGGAGTGGTTTGCCTCCTTCTCCACCTCATTTTACAGATGAGCAACTGAAATAAAGTTAAGTGACTCAGGATCACACAATTAGTAAGTGTCTGAGACCAGATTTGAACTTGTAAAATTGAGTCTTCCTGACCATTTCTCCATCTAGAAACCCTCTGAGATGCTTAGGTAGAGGGAACATTGAACCTGAGAGCTAGTCCCACCTTCAACAAGAGGTTTACCAAGGTAATTCTTCATTAATATCCATTGCTAAGAGGCACATTCCAAATCCTTTACATAATTCGATGCAGAGAAATGAAGTTGAAACATAAATTTCCAATTACTCCTCATATTGGCAGTTCTACTGAATGTAGTACACTTCAAGGAGTGAAAAAAGCACATATGAAGCCTTTGAAATGGGCCACCTGGTAGGTGTTTTTCTCAGCTTTGGCTATCAAAGTGCTCTAGTGGGTGGATATTAGTGTTCTTCAAGAAGGATTTTAGGTTGACAAAATGTCAAACCCTTCTGTCAAACTATCTCGGTGTGGTGCACTGAAAGCCTGCCTTGTCACTCTTCCTTAGGCTATGGGTGAAGTGATATTGAGGGAAACCTCTTCATGCCAATTATTTGATTCCAATTATGTGCTGTTTTCCAGGTGCAATTAGACTGAATGGGGGAATAGTTGGAAAGACTGCTTGTCAATTAAGCTTGAATGAATGTGCCCATGCCCTCTACCATATCAGCTGGTGGGCTTCCTGGAGGAAGCAATATTCAATGTGAGATTCAAATGAGATGAGGAAATGACTTGGCAGATGGATGGTAGGAATGTCTTTCAGGTGTATGGGAAACTGCACTGAAAAACACATAGGATGGGAAAAGGAACAGAGGGGACAGAAGCAGCAGCCTGGAAAGGAAGAGGGGATAATAAGGTCATACATAGGGGGAATTATGGCTTCCTATTTAGATCCTACAAAGAAAAAAAGCATCACTGTGAGGTAAGAGATAAAAAAACATGATAAACTGACTTCTACATTTAAGTTGATTGATTTTATACACCCGATTTATAAAGAATTTATTCATCTTAAAAATGCTTCAAAGACCTATAATTTTATTGGGTTGAATTATTTTTCCACCAACACAGACCAGTCCATCTACTTTTAATTGATAGGTCACTGTGTCACTAGAGCTCATCACCTGTGGGAGAAAAGCACCTACTACATGTCAAGCACTATGTTAAGCACTTTACTCATTGGATCCTCACAACCACCCTGGCAGGTAAGTGTTATTATCATCACCATTTTACAATTTCAGAAACAGAGGCAGATAGAAATCAAGGGACTTGCTTAGGGTTATACAGCCAGTAAGTGTCAGAGGTCTGGTTTGAACTCATATCTTCCTGATTCCAGGACTTGCACTCTATCATCATAGCTCCCTAGGGGAAAACCTTTTGGCAATAAATTCCTCTGCACTTAGCTGGTTAGGCTGGTCCTTGAACAACAGCCTCTTGCTTCTATTCAACCAGTTTCCTCAACTATAAAATGAGTATCATAACAGCATTTACCTCTCAAGTTTGTTGTGAATTATCAAATGAGATAACACATATAAAATGTTTTGTGAACCTCTGAGGGCTTTTCTATATAGCTCCAGAATGGGGAAAGAAAACCAATAAATGGAAGTTACAGGAAAGTAATTATTCCTCAATTACAACTATTTATAAATAGAATGCCTTGAAGTTGTGATCTGAACATTGGTGATATTGTTAAAGCAGAGAGTGGACGAACATTGGTAGAATACTGTACAGGGGATTCCTGCACAGTGGGGATGATCCCTGAGTTTTCATTGAACTCTAAAATCCTATAATTCTATATTAAAAAATAGAAAATCATGATGATGATGGTGATGGTAAATCATGTTCATATAACACAAAGGTATTTTCTTTTTTTTAAATTAAAAACATTTTTTTAGAAAAATTTTTCATGGTTCCATGATTCATGTTCTTACTTTCCCCTTCACCCCCTCAAACTCCCCCATAGCCGATGTGCATTTCCACTGGTTTTAACATGTGTCATCTATCAAGACCTATTTGCATATTATTGATAGTTGCATTGGTGTGGTCATTTCAAGTCTACATCCCCAATTTTGTACTAGCAGCAATGCAATGACACAGGACAATTCTGAGGGATTTATGGAAAAGAACGCTACCTACATTCAGAGGAAGAACTACAGAAGTGGAAAAACAGAAGAAAAACAACTGCTTGAATACACAAAGGTATTTTCTAAACAGCTATTTTCTAAGGCATACAATATTATGTTCCCCATTTTTTAGAGAAGGAAACTGAGGTTCAGAGAGGGTCAGTAAAGGTAAGAGTCAAATTTAGATCTCCCAAGTCCTTGGCCAGTGTTCTTTCATCTATATCATTCTGTCAAGATTTGAGAACCATAGGAGGAAGACACCCTTAACTAGAATTTTTCTTGGAAATAGGCTATTCATTCCATGAAGTCACATGCAGACATAGTGTTTATATGCATATCTAGGTGGCCCTCCTAGCTCTTCTCAAAAATTTGATTTTCTTTAAAGATGATTAAAAGGTCTTTAGAGATCCCTTACACATCAAGTGAGCAAACTGAAGCCCAGAGAGCTTTATTGAATTGACCAAGACACCATGATGAAAGAAGTCGAGTTTAGTTCCTTTATCTGTAGGTCTTGTGCTCTTTTCACTATATTATAGGTCCTCTTCTTACTTGAGCTGGCCTATCACAGGACATTTTTGAGGATTCTTTAGTTCGGGACCACACTATTTCTTCATTAAATAAGTTCACTAGCATAACTCTTTGCTTGCCATTCCAATAACTTGCCATTGATCTTGAATTGCCTCTTTGGGTCTTAGTTTCTTCATCTTTAAATAAGTGGGTTCCAAAGTCCTTTTGGGAGATAGAGAAAAATAGAAGGTTTTGGCATGCTATGGTCCATGGGGCCACAAAGACACATCTGAATAAATAAACAACAAAAGTTCCCTTCAGGTTCTAACATTTAATGATTTTATGACTATGTCAACCATGCTAGTGTCCTGTACATTTAGGTTATAAATGCAGCCATTCACTCCCTTCAGTTATTTAATTCCTTTTTTACATGAATCTATGGGGTGGTAGCAAACAGGATTCACACGGATCAATTATTACTGACAGAAAATGATGGCATACTACCTGCCTCCATCCTTTATTTTTTTATTATGTATCATTTAGCCAATGGTGGCTTAGGGACCTTTTCAAAACTGATGTCATTTTCTAAAATTGATGAGCAGCATAGTATCCCCATAGTGAGTAGTGAATAAAGAGTTAATCTACAAGTCAGAAAGAACTTGACCATTGACATGAACTGTCTGTGTTATCCTGGGTAGGGACTTAACCTTTTAGAGCTCCCAAATAATTCTTCAAAATTATAAGTTGAAGAGGAGTTGCTAGTCCACATTGTTGGAGAAAATTTCTTTACACAGTGTTTGCTTTCCCAATGAAATTATAGGTATGGATATTCACCTTGCATCCCCTCATCCAAAGTGAACATGTAGGGTTCTAAAGATCACAGTTCAATACATCATTGGGAAACTCCTTGCAATTTTTCACTTTTTGCTACTCATTTTAACAAAGAAGTTTTTCTCCTGTGGTAGGAATGCTCTTTTCTCCCAACCAGGGATAAGGGTGGCAGAATGGTAGGCTTAGGCTCTTGTTCCTTCAAACATTGTCACCTTTACTAATCTTTGACCCAGAAATACCACTATTTGGTTTATTTCGTAAGATGATCGGGGAAAAAGGAAAAGAAACTACATGTATTCCAAAATATTGATGGCAGCTAGCTCTCTTTGTGATGGCCAAGAACTGAAAATTGAAGGGATGTCCATCAATTGGGGAATGGATAAACAAGTTGTGTCATTGTGATAGGATACTACTGTGCTATAAGAAATGACAAATTAATTTTTTAAAATGGAAAGATATACATGAAGTTATGAAGAGTGAAATGAGGAGAACCAAGAGAACATTATATACAGCAACAAATATTATTTGAAAAATGACTTGCATAAATGATATGAATGAAATAGAAATGAACAAGACATAGGATTATATATACATATATCTTTCTGTCAAAGGATGCTTTCTATAATGCAGGGAGGGGAGAGAGAGAGTTACCTGGATATTTTAATGTAACAAACAGGCAAATACATAAATAAAATAAATCGTATGGAACGCTGCCTGAGGATACCACATAAGTGACAATAGCCCACATCTCTACTATACTTTAAGGGTTACAAAGCATTTTCCTCACAACATATCCCTATGATGTAGATTATGTAAGTACCATTATCTCCATTTTATAGGATTATTGTGGCTGACTTTACAGTTGCAATAAACTTTGATGTATATTTAAATATAATAATCTTTCACGGATGGAATGGAAGATAGAACATTTTCTGTTGTGGTCCTTCCAAATAAAAGAGAAATTCAAACTATTGTCCTTTCTAGGAACCATGCTCAGCAGTGTTTCACTGGGAGCCAGGAACTTCTATCCTTAAAACCTAGTTTTTCTTCCCATCATTAGGCTAAAATTAGTCAAAGATTTTTATTTCCAAGTATTTTCCTTCTGGGTGGCATTCTTGTTACCAACTATTCTTCCAACAGCATGAAATCACTTTTTGGGTCATGGTTGTATCTATGCTGTAATAACTAAGGAGGCAGGAAAGTTAAGTAATGGAAGCAGTGGAAGGCTGCAATAGCTGATGTCGGAAGCCCTAATGAAGGTATCAGGTGTCTTCTACTCTAAAAGAAGTATAAAAATAAGCATCTTTGGGGAGTAAGGTTACCTGGATGACTTTTCATGCATCTGGGTAGTCTGTGACTTGTTCTTGGGAAAATGTTGTATATTGGACCATGCTGTATGCTGTCTGAGGTCTTAGGCACAAAGTATATCAAAGAATTGGGTGATGATGACTTAGCATCCCCAAAAAAGCAACCATTGCGTTGTTGATTATGTCCTCTGAGCACTTTTTTCTTGGATGTTCCTATGCCAGAGAGACCCTAACCATCTTTATACACACCTGTGTAGACTAGAGTATTTTTTCTAGTAATTTTCACATTTAAATTTCATTGTTACTACCTATCTTCAGCTTCCCAAATATCTCTGTTAAAATCAACATAACACTGCCATGAGAATTGTTATGCCTTGGACTTCATCTTCTGAATTCTGTCTTTCTCATCTACTCTCATTGATCCAAATCCTTAACATTTCAAGCAAACAGTAGAGAAGATGGCATTCTTAAAGAAGGCTTGGAAGCTGCAAAGTTGGATGGGGGAGGAACCCCAGACTAAAGTAAGAAGGATGATATGTCATTTCATAACCAAGTTGGTTATGATATTCTGATATTCTGAAAACACAAGTCTGACCATGTCACTGCTGCTAAAGATGCTTCATTGATTGCTCATTTTTAAGGACAAAATACAAACTCCTCCTTTTGCTTTTTCGAGTCCTTTGTAATTTGCCTCTAACCTCTCATACAGCCTGCACATTCTAGCCAAGTGAATCTACCTTTTGTTCTTATACACAACATTCCAGCTCCATCCTGAATGACTAAAATGCTCACTCCCCCCTGGGAATCCCAAGCTTCCATTAAAGTTCAAGTCTGTCTCCAGCAAGAGGCTTTTCCTGATCCCTGATGCCCTGCTAGGGCAGTGTTTGTTGTAGTCATTTGCTCAGTTGTGTCGGACTCTTGCTGTGAACCATATTGTCTATTGGGTTTTCTTGGCAAAGATACTGGACTGGTTTGCCATTTCCTTCTCTGGTAGATTAACCCTATCAGGTTAAGTGACTTGCCCAGAATCACACAGCTAGTAAGTGTCTAAGGGCAGATTTGAACTCAGGTCTTCCTGACTCCAGATCCAGAACTCTACCCACTGAGCCATATGTTGTGGTGTTCAGTTACTTCATTTGTGTCCAACTCCTTGTGATCCATTTGGAGTTTTCTTGGCATAAATTCTGAAGTGGTTTGCCATTTCCTTCTCCAGCTCATTTTACAGCTGAGGCAACTGAGGCAAACAGTTGATAATGGATTGCTTCCAAGGGAAAAGAGTGGTGAGGGCTAGGCAGTGGGGGTTAAGTGACTTGTCCAGCAGCTAGTAAGTGTATAAGGTCACATTTGAACTCAGGTCCAAGCCCAGCACTCTATCCACTGGACCATCTCACTGCCCCTAAGACCTCTAGCTGTCACTATTTGCATAGTGCTGTGTAAAGGCCAGTTATTAGTATATACATATATATGTGTATATATATTTATATATTATATATTTTTTGGGGGGAGGGTAAGATTTGTGATTTTATTGATGTAGAGAACTCAATACAAAAATCCCCTCTACTAATGCAGCCTAATAAAGCAGCTATTTAACAACTTATATTCTTAGATTCCTGGGGGATATTGAGAGACTGGGTGACCTATTTAGAATCATATAACCAGTATGAATTAATGATATAGTTTGAATGTAGGCTTTCCTAACTGCAAGGCTGGCTTTCTATCCACTAATCTATTTTGATTCTGCTTCTCATTATTATTTCAAATATAGCCCGTGGCCTAGTGCCCTCCCCACAAAAAGCACTGAATTCACATGAATTGGGTTCAAACCTAGAGACTAACTCTAAGAGAGTAATTATCTCCTTTTGGCCCTGTGCCCCTAAGTTGTTAGCATGCCTACTTCTGTTGTCCATGAAAATAGAATGTACCAGGAAAATTTCTATACCCTAATTTCTAGATTTCCCCAAATGTGAATAGTAGGGCCTAAGCTTCCTGCAGGGCACTCAGGATATTCAATAAGTATTTTATAAGTAAGTCTTCATTTAGCCTCACAGAGTATGTAAATGACAAAAACAGAGTTACAGGAGCTTCTAAATGGATACATAAATGAAAAAAAAAGCACTCAAACAATATATTAGGTGGTGCAATGAATAGTCCCTGGAGTCAGTAAGATCTGAGTTCAAATCCAGCCTCAGATACTTATTAGTTTTTGTAATTGTGGGCAAGCCACTTAAATTCTGTCTATATCAGTTTCCTCATCTACAAGATGGAAATAAAAATAGAGTCAGCCTCCCAGGGTTGTTGGGAAGAGCAAAATAAGAATCTGTAAAGCATTTAATACATTTCCTAGCACACAGCAGGCACTTAATAATGCTTGCTTCCCTCTCCCATCAAATTTATCCTTCTCCCTTTTCCTTAAAGGGAGCATAATCAAGAGTTGCAATTGGGACAACATCCTGGCGTTCTAAGATTAAACCCAATCCCTTTCCTTTCCTTTCCTTTCCTTTCCTTTCCTTTCCTTTCCTTTCCTTTCCTTTCCTTTCCTTTCCTTTCCTTTCCTTTCCTTTCCTTTCCTTTCCTTTCCTTTCCTTTCCTTTCCTTTCCTTTCCTTTCCTTTCCTTTCCTTTCCTTTCCTTTCCTTTCCTTTCCTTTCCTTTCCTTTCCTTTCCTTTCCTTTCCTTTCCTTTCCTTTCCTTTCCTTTCCTTTCCTTTCCTTTCCTTTCCTTTCCTTTCCTTTCCTTTCCTTTCCTTTCCTTTCCTTTCCTTTCCTTTCCTTTCCTTTCCTTTCCTTTCCTTTCCTTTCCTTTCCTTTCCTTTCCTTTCCTTTCCTTTCCTTTCCTTTCCTTTCCTTTCCTTTCCTTTCCTTTCCTTTCCTTTCCTTTCCTTTCCTTTCCTTTCCTTTCCTTTCCTTTCCTTTCCTTTCCTTTCCTTTCCTTTCCTTTCCTTTCCTTTCCTTTCCTTTCCTTTCCTTTCCTTTCCTTTCCTTTCCTTTCCTTTCCTTTCCTTTCCTTTCCTTTCCTTTCCTTTCCTTTCCTTTCCTTTCCTTTCCTTTCCTTTCCTTTCCTTTCCTTTCCTTTCCTTTCCTTTCCTTTCCTTTCCTTTCCTTTCCTTTCCTTTCCTTTCCTTTCCTTTCCTTTCCTTTCCTTTCCTTTCCTTTCCTTTCCTTTCCTTTCCTTTCCTTTCCTTTCCTTTCCTTTCCTTTCCTTTCCTTTCCTTTCCTTTCCTTTCCTTTCCTTTCCTTTCCTTTCCTTTCCTTTCCTTTCCTTTCCTTTCCTTTCCTTTCCTTTCCTTTCCTTTCCTTTCCTTTCCTTTCCTTTCCTTTCCTTTCCTTTCCTTTCCTTTCCTTTCCTTTCCTTTCCTTTCCTTTCCTTTCCTTTCCTTTCCTTTCCTTTCCTTTCCTTTCCTTTCCTTTCCTTTCCTTTCCTTTCCTTTCCTTTCCTTTCCTTTCCTTTCCTTTCCTTTCCTTTCCTTTCCTTTCCTTTCCTTTCCTTTCCTTTCCTTTCCTTTCCTTTCCTTTCCTTTCCTTTCCTTTCCTTTCCTTTCCTTTCCTTTCCTTTCCTTTCCTTTCCTTTCCTTTCCTTTCCTTTCCTTTCCTTTCCTTTCCTTTCCTTTCCTTTCCTTTCCTTTCCTTTCCTTTCCTTTCCTTTCCTTTCCTTTCCTTTCCTTTCCTTTCCTTTCCTTTCCTTTCCTTTCCTTTCCTTTCCTTTCCTTTCCTTTCCTTTCCTTTCCTTTCCTTTCCTTTCCTTTCCTTTCCTTTCCTTTCCTTTCCTTTCCTTTCCTTTCCTTTCCTTTCCTTTCCTTTCCTTTCCTTTCCTTTCCTTTCCTTTCCTTTCCTTTCCTTTCCTTTCCTTTCCTTTCCTTTCCTTTCCTTTCCTTTCCTTTCCTTTCCTTTCCTTTCCTTTCCTTTCCTTTCCTTTCCTTTCCTTTCCTTTCCTTTCCTTTCCTTTCCTTTCCTTTCCTTTCCTTTCCTTTCCTTTCCTTTCCTTTCCTTTCCTTTCCTTTCCTTTCCTTTCCTTTCCTTTCCTTTCCTTTCCTTTCCTTTCCTTTCCTTTCCTTTCCTTTCCTTTCCTTTCCTTTCCTTTCCTTTCCTTTCCTTTCCTTTCCTTTCTCCTTCTATATTAAAACTGATGTTGAGTGTGGATTTTAAAGCAAAAGAATGATAAGGGCTAGGCAACTGGGATTAAAGGATTTGCCCAGGGTCACACAGCTAGGAAGTGTCTGGGGTCATATTTGAATCCAGGACCCCCTGTCTCCAGGCCTGGCTATCCGCTATGCTACTAGATGCCTCAAACCCAACCTTTTTCAGATTCATAATGTCCCACTGTGATTCAGAGTCTTCCCAGATGTTTAACATATGTTGAGGATGCTCAACAAATAATCTCCTTCACAGTTTGGACTTTCACAGCTCAAAAAACTCTCTGGCTTCATTCTCCAGGGAAAGTACAGCATGGAAATAGTGAAGAATGTCTTCTTTTTCCAAGGAGCATATTTAATCAAGGAATTCTTCTCTCTAGAAGGTTAAAGGTCCAGATACTTAAACTTGGAAACTCTACAGCTTGTTGTTACCCAGGAAGCAACTGCTCCCAGTGATGACGAGTGGATTGGGTACCTCCAACCTTATCTTACACTGTTACTCTCAAAATACTTTGTATATCAAACTGAACTGCTTACTAATCGCATACTATTTATGTTCTTTGCTCATCCTCCTTTCTGCAACTGGAATGGACTCTAATCTATTAAAATCCCTCTCCTTCATGAAAGGCTCAATTCTGGTGCCACCATCTCCATGAAGTTTTCTTTGATGCCTTCCCACATTAAAATGATTTTTCTCTCTTCAAATTCTCAGTGTTTTGCTTGGATCATTCCTTTGTATCTACCAGACTTTGCTTCAAATGATAATTATCAGTGTATGTAGTTTATAACTATTTTTAGTTACCATTTATTTTTATTCTTTATATGTAACATGTAAAATAACAGTAATATGCTATGTATGATTCACTATAAATATGTAATAATTTATAATAAATATACTTATCCAAGAGAAACAAATTCTCATATTAGCTTTGTCCAAAAATCTGTCTCTTTTTTCCCCTTTTTTCTCCGAATCCTCCCCTCCCCCAAGAAGACAGGTAACATGATATAGGTTGCATATAGATCCTTGCTTTGCTGATAATAATTAAATCATTCACTGTTGATCATTGTATGTTATTGTTCTTATTATATACCATGTTCTCCAGGTTCTGTTCATTGCACTTTGCATCATTTCATATAAATCTTTCTAGTTTTTTTTGTGATTATCTTGTTTGTCATTTCTCATGGCACAATAATATTTTATATCTTTATTAGTGTCTTCAAAACAGGGATATGTATGCTTGCCAATGTGAGAGAGATCTAGGTCAGAGTCCAAATTAAAGAGGGATTCCCTGTGGATGATAGAGTCCTTCAGATGTTCCTGTTTCTGAATAACATTATGCTTATGGTAAGAATCTCCAGAATTCTGCAAAGCCTCCTGGAAGAAATCTGGAATAACTTCAAAGAATTTGGCTTGGCTATTCACACAGTGAAGACTAAGTGGATGAAGAATGCCTATTGCCCAGATAACGTTCATTTAACTGAAAATATATATAATTGGGATAGAAAGTCCAGATGAAAAATAAGTTGGGCCAGAATTAAACAACCCAAGGCTGGAAAGTCTTCAAGAAAAAAGCAAAATTCCTTTAACAATGTCACAGTTTTTTTATGAAAGTAAAAGCTCATCTATTTAATTCCAACATTCTTCCAATGTTTCCATATGCCAGTAAGATATGGAATAAAGCAGTCTCTAACGAAAGAAAAAAAAGAAGAATATCTTATAGTAGGCAATGAGAAGAACAGTGGATAGAGCACCAGACCTGGAGTCAGGAGGATCTGGATTCAAATTTGACTTCAGACATTTCTTAGCTGTGTAACTTGGGCAAATCACTTAATTCCGACTGTTTAGCTTTTGCCATTCTTTTGTCTTAGAATTGATATTAAGACAGAAGGTAAGGGTTTTAAAAATGAAGTAAGCAATGAGAGATTCTTGGTGGGCATGAGCTGGTTCCAGTGAGGAATTATGATGAATAGGAGTAAAGAATGTTATCTGGAAAACATATGCTAGGAAGAGAAGATGTGGCAAGGGTAAAGGATGACAAATGGTTAGCAAGAATGCATTGTAGTGAGAGAAGAAAGTAAGAAAAGCCTCTCATTAATTGGATGGAGCCCTATGGCAAATTTATGGGAAGACATCAATAAAAGTTGCACAGGACAGGCAGATATAAACAAAATCTGAACTTTATCCTTGGAAAATAATTTCTAAATAGATAAAATCTCTGATATATTGAAGAATTAAATTACAATCTCATCAAGGAAAAGTTTACTCCTTATCTCTTTTAAAATCCCAGTACTTGAGGTTTCATCAACATAGAGGAATTCTCGTGTGTAAACTCCATCTAGATGAAAAACTCATCTATAGCTCATGGTTTTAGAGCATTCCATGGAATCCTGAGATTAAACTTTATTCCAACACTTAAGCAAATATTCTGCATTCAGTCTTTGCCTCATTTCCATCCATGCTGCTATGCTTATAATGATTTATTTGCCATATCAAATGGGAAATACACATACTATTTGTACATATATATGGCAAATATATGTATTATAAAAATAATATAAAAAAATAAAGTTGTAGGCAGCTAGGTGGCTTAGTGGATAGAGAGCCAGGTCTGGATAAAGGAGATCCTGGATTCAAATTTGCCCTCAGACACTTTCTAGTTGTGTGATAAGTCACTTAACTTCAATTGCCTAGCCTTTATAGCTCTTCTGCTTTGGAACTGATTCTTAGTACCAATTCCAAGACAGAAGGTAATGATTTAAAAAATAAATGAAATCGTAACAAGCCACTGTTGATTCTATGTATTTTTTTAATCTTGGGGAAACTGAAGATACATATTTTAAAAGTCTCTTTGACTTGACCTAAATTTTTTAATTTAAAGTGCCCATCTAGCCAGATTTTACTCACTAATTGCTATAATTTTAACATATTTTTAATCCTTGTGTAGTACCTACTCTGAAATGCTCTCCCCAATTTACCTTCATATTTAAAACTTGCTTCCCCTTAAGATTCAAGAGGAAGGGGTACTCATCCCTGTGAGTACTCCCTTTTAACAAAACCCTTATCTTCCAACTTAGAATCAATACTTTGTATTAGTTCCAAGGCAGAGGAGTGGTAAAGGCTAGGCAATGGGGGTAAAGTGACTTTTCCAGGGTCACACAACTAAGGAAGTATCTGAATCCAAATATGAACCTATGACTTTTTGTCTCTCAGTCTGGCTCTCAATATATATGTATATGTATATTAAATAGACATATGTATATGTATATATATAATATAGTTAACTACTACATAAGTTCACTACCCATGAACTTCCCATTAACAACCAACTAACTTAGCAAAGGCATTTACTAATATAGTATGTTGAAAACAGCAGCTATAGAACATTCTCCCATAAATCTGGAGCATAATCTTGACATCTGTGGGAGCAGTGAGTACTCATTTAAAGTGCAATATTAATTAGATTCACATAAAAGCAACACACAGCTCTAATACTGTAGGGTCAGGAGGTCTTTTTTTTATTCTTAAGCATTCCCCACAAAGCACCCTCCTAGGAACAATATCTCTACTAGACAGAGAGTCTGCTCCTTTGGACATCTTGACTTTTGATTTGCAGAAAATCTAGATAGCGAGACTTTCTTGAGGCCAGGGCTAACTCTCTTTTCGGATGCCAATGGTTCTGCTCGTTGAATCTACTTTTTAACTCAAATAAATGCCGTTCCATGTACATGTCTCCTCCTTGATGGATGTAGTGTCTTCTAGTGGTTGAGCAGCTTCTATTCAAAGGAACACAATCAGTAGAAGCTGGGAGAAGAAAAAAGCAATCTCCCTCCTTTAGGAGTCAGGTTCTTCTTCCACTTTTGGCTTCTCAACTTAGACTTCCTCAAACTGTTGAGCTCCTGTATTCAAAAGTATCTATTTTTTGCTTAGCCAATGAGGTTGATCCCTTTAATTCCATCAGAGAAAGACATTCTCCCTGGGTAAAGGGATCACTAGACTAGATCTTAGTAAGCACCTTTGCTAACACATTCTGCAGCTTTTCCTTTCTCTACTTTTATCTTTTTAGTGACTGCTGAAATAGTCTAAGATCAGTGGAGGACAGGATAAAATTTCTCTTCCATATACTCTCCCCAAAGTTGACAATTTACTTTGCTTAGCAAATAAACTGGAGTGCTTTTTGGAAAAATACATATGGCATGGGTGGGGGGGGGGCAGGTAAGTGGTTCAGGGGATAGAGAGCCAGATCTAGAGATGAGAGAGGTCCTGGGTTCAAGTCTGACCTCAGACACACTTCCTTCCTGTGTGACCCTGGGCAAGTCGCTTAACCCCCATGATCTAGTCCTTACCACTTTTCTGCCGTGGAAACTTGGAAATCAGTGCACATTATGGATTCTAAGACGGAAGGTAAAGGTTTAAAAAATACATGACATGGTTAACATACAATATATAAATTAGAATTCATTTATGAGGATCTAGGCTAACCATTCACAGATTACATTCACCCTCAAATACATGATGATGCAATTTAACAAGCTGACATGATTTTGCAAAGTTCTCATAGGTAATCACAAAGGTCTTCTCCATTCTAAAGATGAGAAAAGAAAGGGGAAAAAAACACAACAATAATAGCAACAACAGACTGCCCCACTCTGAAAAGAAGCCTGGCTCCTCTGGAGCTCCCAGAAGATGGGAGACTCTCTGCTCAGTTTTTAGGGAGCTCCAGTCAACTGGTCGTCACTTCTCTCTCTCATTTTTCAATGAGATACCAAACTGTCTTGGGTGAAAATTCTTCTCCGTTCCTGCAATACAAACACTAAGCTCTTTGAGTTCCCTTGTTGGCCAGAGTTGTGTTTTCTGAGACTTTTCCTTAGAACTTCACTGTTATTTAAAGGGTGAATCATAGAGTCTACTGTTGGCTTAAGAAAACACAGGTGGAGGGAATTTAGTTACTTTTATTGACTTATTTATTCAGTTTTAAAAAGAAGCTGCCCGAAGAGGACCTTTTGGCTCTGTGAGTTTATATTTCTGAGGGTCCCTAACTCTTGAACTTCAAGTTTTCTTAAATGAGTTGTCTCCTGGGCTGCTTCCTGAGTTTTGATCACTGATATCTTGGCATAATCTCCAGGAAAACTGACAGCATCTGAAGCAGCATTTGGGCAAAGCTCATTCAAACATTAGCTCCAAATGCTATTTCTGACCCAATTAGGACTTTCCATGTGCTACTTAACTACATAGGGCTGTAGCCTTATAGGCTTTCACCCTTCTCTAGGGACTTGAACCCCTCATCCTCTTCATAGTAAACATGAGACACAGGTCCCAGTCAGTTAGAAACAATTGACCTATGTACAACAAAAGCTGTCAGCAAATTCATAAATAGCTCTCAGAGAACATGCTACAGGTGCAGATAATCCAAAAAAACCCAAATAAGTAAAAATAATTTTTATTTAGCTTTCGAGTGCTATGTCAAGATATGACCAAAACAGAAAGCTCCCTAATATTCATTTCCAATTATGTCCATTGCAATAACTCAAAAGAATAAAGGTGTTTATTTTTCAAAATCCTTGTTCTTAGGAGCACAAATGAGTCTACATTTTTCTAAACCCTTAACTTCTGTGTATTGGCTCATAGGTGGAAGAGTGGCAAGGGTGGGCAATAGGGGTCAAGTGACTTGCCCAGGGTCACACAGCTGGGAAGTGTCTGAGGCCAGATTTGAACCAGGACCTCCTGTCTCTAGGCCTGACTCTCAATCCACTGAGCTACCCAGCTGCCCCTTAGGAGCGCAAATGAATACTTTTCAGAATCTTTTTCCTTTTTGGGTTTATTCAAATAACACCATTTAGTCAGTCATTTAGGGGAAAAAGATTATTTGCATCAGAGTTGGTAGTTGAAGTACACAATAAATTTAGCTAGCTCAAGCTGTCATTTATTATTAGGAACAAGTGGGACAAAATTCACCAGAACAAGTGGGACAAAATTCACCAGTGTTTGTTCTTTCTTTCTTTCTTACATGGTCACAAAGATGATAAATTTAATAACATAAACATACACTAACTTTCAAAACAATGATTTCTAGAAAACAGCTTCATGCATTATTTCAATTTTTATTTTTAATTTTAAAAATATGATAGATCAATGACGTGTTTACAGTCAGTTGTGCTAAAAATTTTGTAGTATGGACAATATTGACAATAATATTCAAGCTTTCTGACCTGAAGTACCAAAACATCATTACTGAATTTAGAAATTTTCTTTTGACATCTCACAATGTTTATGAAATGAGAATTTGTCATGTGGCAATTGCATAATACCAATCTTTAAATATTGATCTAGAAACAACTTTTTTTGTTGTTCTGAGCAGTTAACTGGTTTTGATATTCTTTATTTGCTTCTTAGAATTTTCCATCTTAGAATCAATATTATGTATTGGTTCCAAGACAGAAGAGTAGTAAGGGCTCGGCAATGGGGGTCAAGTGACTTTCTCAGGGTCACAAAGCTAGAAAATGTCTGGGATCAGATTTGAACCAAGGACCTCCCATCTGTAGGTCTGGCTCTCAAGCCACTGAGATATCTAGCTTCTGCCAACATATATCTTAAAAATTCACAAAATAAGCCATGTTTTCCTCAAATTTGCTTTAAAAACATCATATATTAATGTTATAACTTCTATTTTAATCAATTTGTTGAATTTTAAAATTCTCACATCTAAAGAAGGGGCAATTTTCATATTATGTTGTACAGGACAGTCTTATGTTACATAAAGTTACACTGGAGGTTAGAGAACCTGTGTATTGACTAGAATATTTTAATTTTGACCTTTTTATATTTGTGTATATTTAAACAAAGGAAACAATGGTGCAAAAAAAGGGTGGTAGTGCATTTTTAATATGAAAATATTTTTATAAGTTTATATAAACAACTGAAATGTAAGTTCACTTGATTTCACTGAATTGAATTATATTTTTGATGTATTTACATATTTAATACAAAGTGACTATTATTTTAGTTTGGAGAATATATATTATATATCATATATAATAACATTATATCTGAGGTTTCAAAAACCAGTGTCCTATGAAATAAAAAGACAATATCAATATTCTATTCTCTGGTTTATTTGTATTGCTAACAAAATAATATTAAAAATTACAATTAATATTTAGTGTAAGAAACATTAAAAAGTATTTAAAACAATCTATTTCATGAAAGTGAATATTATCTGGTCTTTTATGAAGGCCCTTTTTTCACATGAAATGCCCTGAAACAAGGTTCAGATCCATGATGAAGTTTTTATTAACTAGGTTTTATTCTTTGACACATACTATTGCAAAAAAGATAATGTTATAAGTTGTTATTATTATTATAATTATTATTATTATGTATTATTGGGGAATGATAAGCTATTATTCAATGCATTCTAAACTTCTGGATATCAGCTATCAAAGGGTGTTAAAAACATTTTTCTGAAAATGAAGCTATTGTTATTTGTGACATGGTGAGGGGCTTCAGGCATCGTAGGAGTAAGGTGAGTCAATATGGTGTAAACCATTCTCCTGGAAAATCTGAGGATAGTGTTGCAAATAGTTGGGAGAATAGATAGGGAAGATTCACAATCTAACAATCAATGGTCACCCATGCTGCACAGAATTAATATAAGTGACCACATGGTCACAAGTTTACGTAGTCATTTTGGATTCTATAGTCAGCTCTCTATCCATGATAGACTATCTCTGTAAGCACTGTCGATGAGTAATTATTGAGTAGTTATCATGAGAAATTAGTCTGATTGTACCCCTTTTGATTATGGAAAGATATGAAGATGCAAAAGATGGACAGGCGTAGATGAGATTAATTAATTAGTAGGACTTAGAATTCAGTGAGATTATTGATTCATTTAAGTATAAGATAATAAGCTCATTGGGAGAAGAAAATATATCTATTTCCTGAGCTCATGGCAGTTATTGATAGGAAGTAATCATCTTTCAGCATGCAAAATATTAGAAATTTTAATCAAAATTGAAGATTGAATACTTGCTATTCCCAATAGGGAGGATTAGCTGGCCAAAGGTCAAAGGAGGGTAGGTATAAACAGGAGATATCTGAACGAGAAAGACCCACTTTACTAAGAATTGATTAAGGAAGGTCCTAGCTAGAAGAGGAGAGATTTGCAAAATTTTAAGATACCTCCACCAAAACCAGCCATTTTAGACTACTAAAAAACATTTTTTTTAAATTAAAACAAGTCCATTCCAAGAATACTGTCAAAGGATGTATATTTAATTCTGACTTTTGTTGTGCAGTGATTGCACCACACTTTGCTGCCTACCTAGATCTCAGTGGTAGTTTTCTTATTTGTAAAATGAATAGGTTAGATTTAGTAATTTTTAAGGTGCCCTCCAGCTTTAATATTTAAAGACCTATAAGTCTTCTTTGTTAGATGCAAAAAAGAAAAAAGTCCCAGACTTCCTGTGACTTGGAGGATTATTTGAAATATTTGTCCAATTAATTCAATTCAAATCAATACACATTTTAAAAAGTATTTGACATTTTTAAGGAGTCGTTTTAAGTGTGCTTGGAATTTAAGGACAAAGGTGAAAATCTCTAACCTCAAAGAGTTTACAAGGTAGTACAAGATAGAGTGGTGGATAATAGAGGGCTCCTCATATATACATAGATAAGTGTAATTCAAAAGAAGTGAGTGGGGCAAAGGAGAAATCAGGAAAAGTATCCTAGGAATGTTTGAGGTTTTGAGGGGAAAGATAATGAGTTCTATTTTAGATTTGTTGAATTTCAGACATCTGTTGGACATAAGATATTGAGTTTAAGATGGCTAGGGAAGATAATTTATGCAAAATGTTTTACAAACTTTAAAACACTATAATATAACATCTATGGTCATTATTATTTTCGTTTCTTAGCCTTATAAACTTTTTTTTTTGAAAGGGGACTTTGTGACTAACACACCCTGTGGTGTCAGACTGGAAGTTCCCAGATTATTTGGGTGTGGACAAAAATCCAGAGAAATGAAATCTCCCAAAGGGGCCATTCATGTGAAGTGAGATCCTCTGATACAAGGGACACATTTCATTATATTGCTATTTAACCATTTCATGCCTTTCTAAGGAGATGGTAAGCTACATGAAGAATTTATCCTCCCCCATCAAAATACCTGAGCACAGAGGAAACACTTGCTTCTGGGTTCACTTTCCTATCTGTCACTTATATTTCTTTCTTTCTTTCTTTCTTTCTTTCTTTCTTTCTTTCTTTCTTTCTTTCTTTCTTTCTTTCTTTCTTTCT
>NC_058132.1:405866437-405916738 GCF_016433145.1 Gracilinanus agilis
GAAAGAAAGAAAGAAAGAAAGAAAGAAAGAAAGAAAGAAAGAAAGAAAAGGAAGGAAGGATTTAAAAAATTTAAAAAATAAGAGTTTAAAAAACAATCAGCCAGTTGATTTGACTGACACAATAATCAATTTTTATCAAAGGCCTTTATCTAGGGGTTAAAGAAAGAACAGTTGGTATAAAACATTACTTCCTGCAGCCTATAGTACATCCTCCCACAAATATAGAGAATGTTCAAGAGAAAAGTTGACTCAAACTTAAAGCATATTAATAGTGAACACAGGTGTAAGACATGTAACAAAGGATAATTCAACTCCCAGTACTGGAAGTCCCTTTTTTCTCTTGTACCACTTCCATGCACCGATTCTTGGGTACAGATCTCTGTTGAGTGGACAGCTCAGCTCAATTTGTAAGATATACTTCTTTTTGAGTTCAGAGCTGGCATTTCCATCATGACTAACAAGAGTCTATCTAAAGCTGCTTCCTTCCTTGAATGACTGCCTTTTGTACTTCTCTTGAATATTTATTGTCTTCAGAAAATCATTTAAGGTGTATTTATCCACATCCCAGTCCCAGAAAGTTCTCTGGGGTCTTGGGGAGGATCTAACACTCTCAGTCAGTAGACACAGTTCAAAGAAAAAGCATTTACTAAGGTGGCATAATAAAACCAGTAACATAAAAAATTTTCCTTCAGCCCCAGAAACTTGAGGCACACAACTTTCTCATACTATCCATGGGAAGAGTAGATACAAATTGAAAGGACGAGGGGAATGAGGACCATCTATGGGCAAAACATGGGGTCAGGGCAACTCTTTTTTTTTCTCTTCTCACACTACTCCCATGTGGGCATTTTGTGGCCACTGTTTCTTATAGGAGAGTCTGGACTCTCTAGACCTCATTAGCTTCTAAACCTTGACTTGTCTTTGGTAGCTACTTTTCTCTTAAATTCATAATTGTCTTTCTTTTTTACTTCCAGAAGCCATCTTCCCTCGTGTCTACCTCCTTCCTTGAGTGCTGATTGCTTCCCTGGGTCTGAGTGAGTCTGAAGAGTGGCTGTCTCTCTTCTCTCTGCCTCAAACTGCTTGATTATCCAACCTTCTCCCCTAGGAATAAGCTCTCTCCTACTGGGCAAGTATTTCTGGTGCCAGACACAATAATCAGTGTGGGAGAGAGATAAACTTCTCTCTTCCCTTCCTTCCCTCTGGTATTGCCACGGGGACCACACTGTACAAAGCTGTCCCCTGCTTCAGAAGCCTCTAACTCTAAAATTGCCATTTGTCTCACACTGACTCCAGGATTGACAAGTTTACTTATCTAAAGGCTTTCAGGGCCATGGCTAATCTTCAATAAGTCAAACTTCACTTCAGTCAGAGGTTTTACTCTTTATAATAAGAAAAGTGTCTACACATCTTTGTTTGTACTTTTAAAACATATTAAGGGAAAGTGATTATAGGAAGCACAGTGGATAGAGCACCAGGAATCAAGATGAAGCTGGCATCAAATCTGGCCTCAGACATTTTCTAGCTGTGTGACCACTTAAACCAATTTTCAAGCCCTTGCCACTTTTCTGTCTTTAAGACAGAAGGTAAAGATTTTGTTACCTCTGCATCTGCCTCTGATTTTCTGTGACTACAGATTGACTTGGGGATGGGGACCAGATCCCCTCAACAAACTTTCTTTATTTCTGTTTTAAATGAGATTCTTGTAGATGGATTTAAATCTCAGGTAGCTTTTGGATAATCAGGGGGAGAAATGGAACCAGTGCCTTGAAAGAGTTAACAGTAGTGACTCATGCCTATCACTCACTGTGAGGAAATACATAAGGAATGACTTGACTTGGCAATAGCCTTCAATTGGAAGATTATGACTTTAATTTAACATATCCTGCAGTATAGTGTGTAAAATATGTAGTTAACTGGGATCATTGTGAGATGAAAGCACATATGTGTTTATTTTAAGTGACTTATTGTAGTTTGTTTAAATCCAACATTCCCGGGCAGTGAATATACTGATGAATCACTTAAAGTGGGTGAAAGGTCAGCACAGTTGAAGAAAAATGAAAGTTGAAGGATTCTACCAAAGTCTAAATATGACTTATTGTTTTAATGAAACACTATTATGGAAATGAAAACTTATTTTTCAAGATGAAGTTTTCTGATCTTGGTTCCAGATGAAGTACTAGTGTCCTGGGGATCTCTTTCATTATTCTAGGAAAGCAGTACTGGTGCTGGATCCCTTGCATACGATGAAGGTTGGAGAGCTTTATTCTAAATGAACCTTTCTGGGCTACATAGCCTTACAATTTCTGAGGGCAGCATCATTCTCAAGTAGAGTAGATCTCAGTCCAAACATAGAGTTATAGGTAGTTTCCTTCATGGTCTAATGTCAGTGGCATCAGAACAATTGTCTCTCTCTTTAAGTATTTCTCTCTGTCCATTCATTGTCTACCTTACTAGGAGTCTGAAATTCTCCAAACTGAGTATCCTTTCCAGAATAGGGGAGCATCAGGGATTTCTCTGATCAAGTTGATGAGGCCCTTAATTGACCCAATAAATGGACATTTATTTGGAGGTCTCAAAAGAGCACCTTTCCATGCACTACAGTCATGTCAACTTGCTTTGATTGGGTTTCAAAGACTGGGAAGCTATTTGAAGATTGACAGTGAATCATTCATTAC
The DNA here is from genome assembly GCF_016433145.1 of Gracilinanus agilis. Lineage (NCBI taxonomy): Eukaryota > Metazoa > Chordata > Mammalia > Didelphimorphia > Didelphidae > Gracilinanus > Gracilinanus agilis. Next base: position 405,869,113 of record NC_058132.1, read on the forward strand.
TAACCATTATTTCCCTAAAAGCAAGCCAATGGAAAAAGGCACCCAGAGGCTTTGTGTAGCTTCTCTTTCCCTTCATCCCCACCCCAAGCAGTTAATGGTTATTTTTGGCAGAGGCGTATAGCAAGTTAAATGTCCTTGACTGGGTGGCCTGAGATAACAGTTCCTGATCCTCAAACTCTTGGTTATCTTCTGTTTCTTTTTCTAAGAACTGATCAGTCAAAGGGACCTGAAAGTGGATTTCTCCAACTGAAGAAATGGTAGCAGCCTGGAAACTAAGATACTATTTCCAGAAACCCATGGCAGAAGGCAGACATATGTGTCCACTTGGCCCCAGTGTGGGAGTTCCCAATTTCAAGAGTTTCCAAATTCTAGAATTCAGCTATTAGATATTTAGGAGAGAGAACTGGGTTTCCTAAAGCAGTGTGCTCCCTGAGAAAATAAGAGAATTATCTACATTCTTCCTGCACAGATTCCACCTTGGCAAGCAAATCCATTGAGGGCATCTAGCAGTGTAGGTTAAATGGGAAGAGAATTACTTGCCTAGTAGCCCTCAAAATATACTTACATTCTGGGGGGAGTCTAAATCATAGGGTCGTATCACATGAGAAATAAAGATTTCACCAGAATATTGCAACATCTCTCTGATGGCTCATTTTCCTTCTTGGGGGAGTGAACTGAGGACCTATTTGAATGCTACGTATGTTTTCTGTATCTGTTCCTAGGTTACTATGAATCCTTAGGGTCCAAGGCTATTAAGAATCCTTAGTATTTCTTTGGAATAAAAGCTATCTTGTACCTGGTGTGTCCTGAACCTTAAATGTTTCTATGTGAGCTAGAGATTCCTTTCATCCACTTTTGGGGAGATTTAGACATGAACTATACCTTAAGCATATTAGAAATTTTCTGGGGGAAACTCAGATGAGGACAATTATTATAAGAGAGAAACTTAGCCTCTTGGAGAAACTAAGCTCCGGATGAAAACTATTCTTTGTGAAACCTGGGATTATGAGTAACATGAGTGACAATTCTTTTGAATTAGTGACTTCTTATCACACTCTCCACAACATCTAAATTCCTACTTCTCAAGGCACTTATTGTACAATTTTCCTTTCTCTTGACTGTGCTTTAGCTAAAATGAAGGACTGGACACTTCGGTATTACAGGAACTCTGTTCAAAATGGTTAAAGGACTTGGTAATTTCTGTGGGTCCCATATAAAATGAGAAATCTAATGGGAATCTGAGATTCAAGGAAGCAACAGGGCAGAAGAGTCAGCCTCCTAAGAAGGAATCACTTAAATTGAGGAGAGAAAGCACTTCAATCACAGCTTCTTCCTTCCTTCCAATGAAAGTAATTATGAAGGAGGTGAGAATAGTTCACTAAATTAGATTCCATTACAAGAACCCTCTGTGAGTGGTGAGGAAGGTAGAAGGAGCTTGACAGTTTACAGTAGACCACAGGAAATTGTAAAGAGTTGCCACACCTATATAATCTGATGGACTAGAGAGCCCAAACCCAGGGTATGAAGTTGTTAAACTCACAATTGCCTCTTTTCTTGATTTCTATGGCTAAGACTAGTTCCCTTTCAAATGGGAAAGAATCCTTCCTTTTGCAGAACTTCCTGATTTTTCCCTTACATTGCTGCAATCTGGTTTGTTCAAATTCAAACAGGACCCACTTCCCAAGACCACTAATACCTACCACTAAATTGACAAAGAAATGCTGATTGGATCAGATGAGACCATGGTAGCCCATAAGCAGGACAAAGGGTGAGAGATCAACCCTTAGAAAATCTAAGGTAGACTTTCAGTTAAAATAGTGACATGGGGGGCAGCTAGGTGGCTCAGTGGATTGAGAGCCAGGGCTAGAGACAAGAGGTCTTGGTTTCAAATCTTGCCTCAGACACTTCCCAGCTGTGTGACGCTGGGCAAGTCACTTAATCCCCACTGCCTAGCCCTTACTGCTCTTCTCTGCCTTAGAACACAGTATTGATTCTAAGACAGAAGGCAAGACTTTAAAAAATAAAATAAAATAGAATGGTGACATGGCAGGACCTAGAGGTATCCAGATTTCACATAAATGCACTAAGGTTAGAAAAAATGAACTGCAAAGTATATTTATAAAGAAAATCAAAGAGAAATAGTGATAAATTCTTTAATCCAATCTAGGACTACATGAGAAGATGGCCCTAGGAAACGAACCAAGGGAAATAGAGGCCATAGGCAGACAACTGGAGAAACAAAAGAAATTAATCCACCTCTTATACAGTGCAAAGGTCAGAGAGCCCACAAAGGAGCCACCACAAGAAACAGGACTATTTTAGCATAAGAGCAGCAAAGTATCCTGAATCCTTCAGCATAAATAATATCATTCAGTCAGGGCTTCTTAAGGACCCTGCAAAGGATGGAGCCATATCCTAGCTGGAGACTGTGCAAGAAGAAAAAAAAAAGAGAGAGAGGAAACTGAGGCTAAAAGTTGTATCAAGCCAGCAAAAACTGATTTAGAAACTGGAAATTTTCACCGAGGGCAGGGCTTTGTCCTAGGTATTATGTCCAGAATGGCAAAGGAAGTACCACATAGAATACAGAAGAGATAGGACTGATAAGCACCTTAACACCCTATCCAAGAGGTTTGGAGAGCTTGGCATCTGATTGAAATACAAAGTCCCATTCCAGAAATATAGGCTGGAGATACAAATAAATATAATTTAAAAATACATTAAATAATAAGACCAGCACCCTATACCATATGTTGCAATATATTCTAAATGGATATTTGGCTTGAATATTAAAAATCATGCTATAAAAATATTAGAAGAGAAGAGACTCATATACCTCTCACAACTATGAATATATATGAGATATATTCTTAAAAATTTTTTTTTTTAAATCTTCCATCTTAGTTAGAATCAATACTGAGTATTGGTTCCAAGGCAGAGAGTGGTAAGGACTGGGCAATGGAGGTTAAACACTTGGCCAAGGTTACATAGCTGGGAAGTATCTGAGATCAGATTTGAACTCAAGTTTTCCTGGCTTCAGGAAAGTTTCCTGGTACACTATCCACTGAGCCACCTAGCTACCTCCTAGACAAATAGAGGTTAAGTGATTTGCCTAAGGTCTTATATCTTTTTTAAATTTATTTTTATTTTTATTTTATTGATTAATTATGAAAAATTTTCCATGGTTACATGATTCATGTTCTTTCCCTCCCTTCCTTCCACCTCCCTCTCATAGCCAACACAGAATTCCACTTGGTTTTACATGTGTCATTGATCAAAACCTATTTCCATATTATTGATATTTGCACTAGGGTGATCATTTAGAGTCTGCATCCCCAATTATGTCCCCATCAACCCACTAAGGGCTTATATCTAATAACTGCCTGAAGCTGTATTTAAACTCAGGTCTATTCTGACTTCAAGCCTAGTGCTCTATCCGTGAATGCTACAAAATTATAAAGATGAAGCATGACTCATGAAAAAATATGAGAGAATACTCCCAATATGCCCATTCATGGAAGTGGAGGTCTACACATGTACATTACACTGGGGCTTTTTAAATGCACTGTTTGGGTGTGCTAATCCTTTCCTCTATTTTCTTTCCCTTTTTTTGATCCTTGAAAAAATACAATTTGTTAGATGGGATAACTCGGAGGAGGAAAAAGAGTGTTACTAGGAAAATCTCTGAAAAAAATGTAAAAAACAAGAAGACATCAATAAAAACTTATTTTAAGATAAAGGAATACAAAGGGTTGAGTAAAATGAAAGAGATAAGCTCAAAAGAGACTAACTCCACAAAAGTTACAAGAGAGAAAAATAACTTAGCTAGAAGGATTGTAAAAGCATTTAGAAATAATGGAATAAAAGATTAAAAATGAAAGACCATTAGAAGAAATAAATTAGAAGGAAAATAAGTAGCCTAAAACAGAAGATGGAGAACTATATGAACGTAACCTACACCCATACAAATTGAATGGTGCATTTAGAACTCAATATATGAGTCATCAAGAAATGTTAGAACAAACTCAAAAGATTGAAAGCATACAACAAAATGGAAGACATATACTATATCAAACAACTAACCTGAAAAACAAGTTTAGATCAGTTTTAGAAATCATCAGACTCTCTAAAAATTGGTCCAAAACAAAATCTGAATAACTTATTTTATGAAAATGAAAATTAAAACAGAAAATATCTATTAGAACCAGAGGGGAAAATGAAAATATCTCCTAGTTTTTAAATACAAAGGAAATCTTAAGAATTCCAGTTAATCTTAACCAGTTCTTCCCTAGGCTTTACTGATGCCAAGAACTCAATGACAAGGGAGCTATGTTTGACTGAATTAATGCCATATCCTTGCTGAATATTCTTGCCATACTACTGTTATATAAGCCTCATTTTGTTAAATGTTAGATGGGTCAATGAATGACTCATTTTATTCCATCACTGAGCCTGAGCCATCTGAGAAACCTGTCAGGTCTCTTCCAGAATACAATACAGTGTCTAGGGCAGTGGACTCTAAAATTGAAATGGAAGCCACTAAACCATACATAAGGTTACCTGAAGGTTACATTTTGACTTCAAAAACCACTCATGTTTAAATATTTCTTTTTAAAAAAACGAATACATCGACATTTAATACAACATTAAAATCACATAGGAACTGTGTTTTAATTGAGTTTGGGATGTACTTGGGAGTGTTGTGGGTTATAAACAGTTTAGAGGACATATACTTGATTCCTCCAGTCTAAAGATATAGAGGAAAGATTCTAATGGACTGAATAGAGTACTTGGAAGAGGATTTATGAGAACACATGAACAAGAGAGAACACATTTTGGGGGTTGAGTTAGGTTACAAAATATGTTATTTAATTTGGAAGTTTATAATTGATTTCACATTCAGCAAAGTATCAAATACTGCAAAAAGAAAAACCCAGAATTATGAATCATGGTCAGCATTTTTATATATGTGGGAAATAATGGGTTAGGATAACAATAGATCAAAAGATTATATCTAGTTATGGCAGGAACATTATAAAATGCTGCTCCTACTACCTCCCTCACTCCCTCTCCCCCAAGTTTGGTAGAAAAACCCCAAGGGTTTTCTAAAGGACCTTTGATCATTTAATGTCTGGTTATATGTTTATTCCATTTGACTTTATTCAATAAATGTTCATTTTTTGGAATCACTTTTTAACTGGGACAAATAGTCATATAGTTTTAAAGATTTAATTGTTGGAATGCAGGAAGGAAGGAAAATAGGAAGATAACTAAAAGATAACCCTTTCCTTTGTATTTCTGTAAGGCCTCATTCCTCTTCTGATGATAAGCAATGAATACGTGCCTTAAAAACATTTATTAAGCACTTACTATATGCCAAATACTGTTTTAAATTTTGGAGATAAAATTAGAAAAAAACAAGACAGTCTTTACTCTTAGGAGTTCACAGTCTAATTTGAGGAGACAAAAAGTAAAATGAAATTTGGAGATAGGGCAGTTGGAAAGGCCAAGAGGTCCTAAGGTTATATTATTAGAGTGGATTGCAAGGCCCAGAGATCTTTAGGGTCTCTCTCTCTCTCTAGGGAAGTCAAATGATTGTCAAGAGATTTTTGTGTAAGTCATAAGGCCTGGAGGGCTTTTGGAGATTGGAGCAGAGCAAATAGTAAGGTCTATTAGTCCTGTGGAAAAGAATAAGATTGTTACTCTCTTTTTATCCAAGCTCTACAAGAGGTCAAACATCCCAAGTGAAAAAGAGAGAGCCAGGGGAAAGAGCTTCCCCTAGTGGTGACAAGTCTTTGTGCTGTTGGCCAAATCTGCATGGATTCTAGGATGGTCCTGCTTTGGGAGGAGGGAGCAAAAAGGGAAGATGAAGGGATCCCCAGTGGTGTTTGAAGGGATGGGGGCAGTATACTCTGCATGGAGCAATTTGAAGGGACTACCCCTTTTGTAGGACAATATCGCAGAGTACTCTACATATAAGAGGTGAAGTGGAGCTCCATCTCTCATAATTAATGTCCCCATGGAGTGGGTGGAGGGGAACTCTAGAATCCATGTCTAATGAATAGATGGGTTTATATAGAATTACCCTATGGTGTAGCAGCACCCCATGAAAGACTGGTCCTTCCTGGGTTTGGCTCATGTTTTCCTCAATGGCTTATCTCAGTTAAATAGAGGGATTATATAAGTCACGTCTTTCTGCTTATAGGCTTTCCTGTTTATGGGGACCATATGTTTAACCCAAAGTATGTCTCTCTTGTTTGTAGGACTTCCAGATGGGATCGGTGTCTACTCCCCATCTAGCATCTCCGTTGATGCAAGGATGTGTCTCTTCTCTCTAAAGGGATCAAAATTTCTTCCTAAATATCTGCCTACTATTGTTATTAGTCCTATTAGATCAGGATTTCCTTATCACTTGATTTTCTAGTTTGTATAGGATACAGAAAATGCATGGTAAAGGTGGAGGAGAGAAAAACTCAATTAGAAAGTAAACTTGGTTTCAGATGGGGGTTCCAGAACTCACTCCCCCTCTTCCCATTTACTCTTTCTCTGTCTCATTTTTTTTTAAATATTTTTTTTAATCTTTTTTTTTTTAACCCTTGTACTTCGGTGTATTGTCTCATAGGTGGAAGATTGGTAAGGGTGGGCAATGGGTCAAGTGACTTGCCCAGGGTCACACAGCTGGGAAGTGGCTGAGGCCGGGTTTGAACCTAGGACCTCCTGTCTCTAGGCCTGACTCTCGCTCCACTGAGCTACCCAGCTGCCCCACTCTGCCTCATTTTTAAAACCCTTACCTACCACCTTAGAATCAATTGGTTCTAAGGCAGAATAGTGGCAAGAGCTTGGCAATTGGGGTTAAATGACTTGTCCAGGGTCATACAGCTAGGAAAGCTGACCCAGATCCTCCAATACCAAGTCTGGCTCTCTTTCCATTGGGCTACTTAGCTGCCCCTGGCACTCCTCTTCTGAATTTCATAGTTCTATCTTGAAGAAAGGATGAAGGGAGTCAGTGTTTAGAAATCAGTCACAGTTCAACCTGCCATCTTTTCTTCTTACATCTATGTGATGGAGGATGACCTTCTACTTTTCTCTTCTCAGAAGCTTCCAAAGCCACTTTTCAAAAGAAATCACCAAACTCCCAAATTCTGGGACAGATTTTTATTCTCTCTATTTGTAATCTGACATCTCCATAGCAACACCCTCTCAGAGGAGAGCCTGGAAGGTCCAAATAATGTCTATTGCCTCCTCCTCAGTCATTGTGGCTCCTTTCATCCAAGGCATATTGCTTCTTCCTCCCCTTTCCCTCTTCCTCCCCTATTAAATACTGCATTATGCTCTGAACTAACTAAAGTTTGCTTTCCAGGATCAATCTTTGTCCAACTATTTTGGATTCTTAGGGGGGGGGAAAGAGGTCACAGACAAAAGGAGAGGGTAATTGACCCAAGAGAAGCCCAATGTTTTCAAAACTGAGACTGGGCCAATGGCACTACATTTCCCATTTAGTAAGTATTGATCTTTCACTTTCTAGCTACAGAAGAAAGAGGAATGAGAGAGAGGGCTAGCAATTCCTGCAGTGGGCACAGGCTGTGTTAGGCTTCTTAGAGTGTGTTTTATGTTGTTGGCAATGAAATCCAGTCAGTGGAATGAGAAACAGGAAAGAAGGGGTTTGTGGTATTAGTGTTCTAAATCCAGAAGCTAGAAGTCCTCTGAATTCTCTTTTGGACTTAACCCCAGGTTTGTTCTTTCTGGCCTTGCTAAGTTTTTCTGTGCTTCTCATTCTTCTTCAGAAAGCAGGGGAGAGGGTGTGTGTTTGATTTGATATTATAGGACTAGAATGACTATCAATTGTGTTTCTGTCATCACAGCTCTTCTGAGTGTCTTCCTGATCCTCAGGTACTCTCATGTTAACCTTTCTCATTCTGGATCAAAGCCCCATCATTATAAATCCCATGTTCTAAATTTTTCCTACCTTTCTCTCTGACATGTATATTAGATCTAGGGTACTTTATTATTTTTTATTGATTAAGAGAATTTTTCCATGATTACATGATTCATGGTCTTTCCCTCTCACCCCCTTCCCATAGCCAATGATCAAAACGGGTTTTACATGTGTCACTGATCCAGACCTATTTCCATATTATTGATATTTGCACTAGGGTGATCATTCTAGGGTATTTTTGAAATTATCTCATGTTACCCCTTCATCTGACAGATAAGGAAACTGAGGCCCTATGACATAAAGTGAGTTTCCCAAATCATAGTCACAGGTTCCAAGGTTAGTGGTAGAAATGGGGTTTAATGTAGTGCTAGTCCTACTGCTATGTCATGATGCCTCTTATTGCCCTTTTTTGGACTCTGGCCACCTGGTGAACTAATCCTTAATGAAGCCCTTAAAACTTGGCAACTATTGATCCATGTTATTAAATACTATTACTCTCCTCTATATGTACACATTAACTGGGGCTTTATGGAATCATTGAGCTAATCTAAAAGTGTCTAATTGTGGAATTTCAGGCACTCTCATATATTGCTATTGCTGATTTTAGTAAGCAGAGAGATCTTAAACTGTAGCCTCTAGATCAGGGGTTGGCAACCTTTTTGGCCATGAGAGTCATAAACGCCACATTTTTTAAAATGTGATTTCGTGAGAGCCGTACAGTGCTCACAGAGCCGCTCCTGTAACAGCGCCTGAAAAAAAATTGACTTTATGGCTCCTGCAGAAAGAGCCATATCTGGCCCTCAAAAGAGCCAGATATGGCCCAAGAGCCATACATTGCTGACCCCTGCTCTAGACTATTCTACCTAGCCAGACCTGAGTTTTTACATGTAAAGGAATGAGAGCTCATTTGTCAAAAAGTTGGTCATGAAGGGTTTTAATGTGTGAACAAATGGGAGATAGTTATGGAAAGTACTTATGTTTTAGAACCATTCTCTACAGTCTTTTCAAAATACTTAAATCCCACCTGTCAAGCAAGAATCACATTTATCCTAAGTAAAAACTGATGTTATGACTTGGGTACCAGCTTTGGAGACACTTAGTCAACAATTATTTGTTAAGCACTTACAATGTTAACCACTGAAGACACAAAAAAGATAAAAGAGAAAAAGTTTTAAAAATTGTTTTAGCATAAAGGCTATATGAGTTTTATTCTGGTAAAATAGGAAATGTTTCATTTCTAAGGCTTCAATGCGGCTATAGAATTATAAGAATTAATCTTGCTTCCCAGATTATGGTTAGGAAAGAGTATTTTTATGATGGACATATAGGTTGTCTACTCCAGAGTATTTTACTCATGACTTTGACTAGAGGAAAGACTATTCCAACTATTTGATTTAGAGCTACAGATGATCATAGAGGTTTTTTAGATAAACTTTGTGATCTTAAATGTTTTTCAAATCATCAAATATTCATTTTTTTTCTCTTGGGAAAAAAAGAATAAAAACAAAACTCTTATAAACAAAACTATTTAGTCAAGCAAAACGAATGCTTGTATTGGTCATATCCAAGAAATGTTTGTCTTGTCCTGCATTTTGAATCCATCAGTTTCTCTCTAGAGGTGGGTAGCATGTTTTATCATTAATCCTCTGAATTTATAGCTGGTTATTGCATTAATCAGAGTTCTGAAATCTTTCCTGTAGCTCCTCCAACATTTGTCATTTTCTTTGCTTGTCAATTTTGGCAGCCTGATATAAACATTCATCTTACTCACACTGAGAACACAAGAAAAACAAAACCCATTTTAAACCTGTGGAGACAAGCAAAACAAATTTCTACAGGGGCCGTGTCTAAAAAAATGTGTCTTTTTCTATGCTCTGAGTCATTAACCTCTTTTTTCAGAAGTGGGTAGCATGTTTCATCCTTAATCCTCTGAAATCATGGGTGGTCATTATACTAAAGAGAGTACCTAAGTTTTTCATATTTCTCTTTATCAAATGCTATCTTTGTATAAACTGTTCTCACGTTTCTGTTCATTTCACTCTGTATCAGTTTATCTTCCAGGTTTCTCTGAAATTATTTCCTGTATCATTTTTTTACAGCACAGTAGTGTTGCATCACATTTATATGCTATACTTGGTTCTGCTATTTCTTAATTTAGGTTCCCTTTCTTAGATGTTTATACTTTGCCAAATAAAAGAGCTACAAATATTTTTGTATATTCTTAGAGTTGTTTGTTTTGCTTAGGACTAGTCTTTCCCTCTAGTTCCACCTTCTTTTTCTCATTTCTCTCCTATTTTGCTATTGAGCAAAATGCATTTTTCTATGTTATGTGTATTTTCCCCAACTTTGACCAGCTTAGAAGAGAGTGAGGTTTAAATGTTAGCTGCTTCCCTCATTTCATCTTCTTTTTTCTTGAGTACCCTGATTACATAAATAATATCCCCATACCTTCTTTTCCCGTTTTCCTTACCCCACCACAGTCTCTTCATTTTTATTTAAAGATCAGTGAGAGATAACAGCCAGTCTTGGGATTTCTGTGTAATTAGACTTCTATTATTACAGTGTCTATAGGGAGCCCCCCCCATATTAGAATGTAAGCAGTTTATCCTTGTTTAGTCCATTATCACTATTTGTTCAGACCTTTTGTGCTTCTCTTAACCCGTGTCTAAACTTCAATGTTCCTACACATCTCTGTTTTTTTCATTAGGAATACTTGGAAGTCNTCTTTCTTTCTTTCTTTCTTTCTTTCTTTCTTTCTTTCTTTCATGTCAAACTCAAGAATATTTTTTAAAATAACCTTGAAAACCTTCCTCTCATCAAAGACATTAGCAAGGAGATAATAGGTGTCTTACAGATTTTCTCATTTTCATACATCTTTGAGTTTGTCTTCACAAGACTACTGGTCTTAATTTTGGAAATGGTTGTATATGCTCCAAATTGTAACCAAGTATTATGAACAGGTTAGACATGTAACTAGTAAATCAATTGGAAAAAAACAAGAATGAAAATTATTTGTTCTTTTATAGGGATGACTCTGGGTTCAGTCTCTGAGAGCTAGAAAGACTACATTTCCCTCTCATGGTTCCAGTGTTCCCCTGATCAGTGAAGATTGTCTCACTTGTGAAGCTATTGATTTGAGTCCCCATTCTAATGAATTCTTGCCATTATTATTCACAAATAATAATGTCCCAGGTCCTCTTAACCCTTTAATGTCAATTAAACTTTACTATGGAATATCTACTGCAAAGATATAGCAAAAAGAAAAGTAAACATATTCACTTTCCCCCAATATAATGGCAGCATATTCTCAGTTATAAAATTTCAGTCCTTGGAGAGAATGGGCTCAAACTTAACATAATTGTCACATAGCATTCATCTCACCAAGTTCATTTCCAATGGATAAGTAAGTATCATTCCTATTTCTGGGTTAAGTCAAGTAAGTTGTTTGAGACTTTGCCCCCCACCATCTGGTTTCTGGCAAATCTACCTCCTGGAGTCTGGTGGCTCATTCTCTTGATTTTTAAAAATTTTAATTTTTTTACATGTTGATAAAATTTTTAATAGTTGTTTTCTGACTAATTTATGATCCATGTTCTCTCCCACCTCTTCCTCCCCTCCCCCCACAACATGGCAAATAATGACACAGGTTGTACATGTGTTATCATATAATATATATTTCTATTTCCTGATCTTTTTGAAACTCATAAGGTCATAACCATCTCCAATATCCTTCATCAAAAAGAGGAAAGAATATCATCAAAGAGGTAAAGAACAGAAGTCCATACTCACTAGAAACATATTGACTTTGGAAAGAGAAGTCGTCCCCAACCAGAAGTTTATAGTGCCTCTCTCACTGGAAGGCAACCTTGGAGTGAAGAACCAGACCATAGTTTAGACCCTGGCTGAATAATATGTTGAAATCACAGCAGTTCTGGCTATACATAGCTTATCAAAAATGTTCCTTGTCATCACATGGCTAGTAGATTGGAATCAATACAAGAATGTCATCATGTTCTCCAAATTAGGAAGCAAGGCACTTTCATTATATGTCATTAGACCATTTCAGAAGTATGTTCCCTAGTCTCTTCCATGTCGGGCATTTAGAACCAAACATAACTTACCCTTCAAAACTGAGTACAATTCTACAAAGCAAAAAAAAATGATCTTCAATAGAAGAGAGAACTTTAAAGCATTTCTGGTGAATAGATCAGAGATATGTGGAAAGGTGAAATACAAACACAAGGCAAGGAATCCTAGGAAAGTAAATTTATTTGAGCAATTGGGAGCACTAAATAATGACAAAGTGCTTACTTTCTAAAAAGAGGAGAAGAGACAAATGACCCTTCAGAATCTAAATATCTCTAAAGGTCACAGAGGGGGTTAAATAAAACAAAGGACTTGGGAATGGTTTTATTCTATTTTGTTGGTTTTCAAAGAGAAAAGAAAAGGGAGGCAGAAAGATCATACCAGGGAAAAATTGAGTAAAAATAGGAAAAAGCTACCATTTAATATAATTTAATATAAATGCTATATGTGAGCAGTAGAAAATGTAAACATGAAGTGAGAAAGCAGGCATCTCATGGTCTTACTCTTATATGAACTGGATGAAGGAAGATTGAAACACATTATATATATATATATATTTTTTTTTTTCTTTCAGAAATTCTATAGGGCTAAAGGTGGGAACAGTGGAAAAGGAAGGCCTTTTCAAAGGAAGAATACAATTGAGAAGAGAATAGACACAAGCAATGAGCCCAGTTTCAGAGAATAGATCATATAGAGGAAATTTAAAAGGAAGAAAAAATTGTTAAGAACTATTGATCAAATTTAGGAGAGGTGAAGAGATGAGAAGAAGTAGGTCAGGATTAGACTAATTAGAAGTTATTAGTGTTTATTACACTCTTTATTCGCTACCCTTTTTTATGAAGGGGAGCAATGGGATGTGATGGAAGAAAATAAACAAATAACAATCACAATGATGGATGTGATTTAGTTTAACTCACCCATAAGGTAGGGTAGAGTAGCAAAATAAATTAGAAAGCAGAATTTAAAAATATGCAGTTTATAAGAAATATGCTGGAAACATAAAGGTTCATAGAGTTAAAATGAGGGGTTACAGCAGAATTTATTTTATGTTTCAGGTGAAATTTTAAAAAGCAGGAGTGATAATCATAATCTCAGAGAAGACAACTCTAAAAATAGATATTAAGAGTAACTACATTATGCTTGGGACAGGTAGGTGGTACAATGTATAAAACTCTAGACCTAGAGTCAAGAAGACTCATCCTGAGTTCAAATCTGACCTCAGGCACTTGGACCTTGGGTGAGTTACTTAACCCTGTTTACTTGATGAGATGGAGAAGGAAACAGCAAAGAAAGCAAGAAAACCCCAATGGGGTCACAAAGAATTGGACACCACTGAAACAAATGAATAACAAACTTTATGCTTAAAAGTTCTCTGAGTATTGAAGTAATAGCAGTGCTATGCACCAAAAGGCATAGTGTCTAAGCTCTTGAAGGAAAAGTAAAAAGAACCATAGAAAGAAATATACATGAAAACTATAATATGCAAAGACCCTGATGTGCTTCTTTCAAACCTAGATAAAAATAAGAAAATGATAAACAAGAAAGTAGTTAAGAACCTAAACAGAATTTCAGAAAAGTTATCTATATTATATCCTGTTAACTACTGAATGGGAGAAAAAATAAATATACATATTTCTCAGTTGTACAGAACAATTTTACCCATATTGACAGTATGCTTGGGCATAAAAACCTCATAAAGAAATGCATAAAAGCAGAAACATTAGACACATATTTTACTTATCACAACACAATAAAAAGTATGATTAATAAAGATATTTCAAAGAAAGAATTCACACTGAAACTCAAATTAAAGAATCTTAAAAAAAACTTACCTTTTGTCTTAGAATTGGTACTAAGTATCAGTTCTAAGGCAGAAAAGCAGTAAGGGCTTAGCATTTGGGGCTAAGTGACTTGCTTAGGGTCATAGTGCTAAGAAATGTTTGAAGTCAAATTTGAACCCAGGACGTCTAGTCTCTAAGCCAGGCTCTCTATCCACTGAGGCACCTAGCTGCCCCTTAAATAATTTAATCTTAAAGAATTATTTAGGTCAAAGAACAAAACATAGAAAAAACAGGTAACTTCATCAAGGAAAATAAGAATTGGACAACATACCACACTTTTGGGATATAGCTAAAGCAGTTTTTAGACTATAATTTCTATCTCTAAGTACTTTGAACAACAAAAGAGACAAAGAACAGTTCAATTAATTGGGCAGGTTACTAAAAAACAAAAACCCAAACACCAACAACTCCTCACTCTCATGCAAAAATAAAAATATTTAAAATAAAAAAGAAATGTACAAAATTGAAAGCAAAATATATATTGCACTAATAAATAAATCTACCAAATAGTTTTAAAATTGCTAGTAAAATATATAAATTCTTTAATAGTCTCATTCTTTAAAAAAAGAGAAAAATAGAATTGACAACATGAAAAATGAAAAAGAATTTATAACAAATAAGGTGATATAAAATAAACTATTAGGAATTCTTTTACCCTATTATATGGCACAAAAATGATAAGTGAAATGAATAAATACCTACAAAAATATAAAATACCCAGTTTAACAGAATAAGAAATACAGCTTTTAAATAACTCAATTGAAGAAATCAAAAAAAGAAATCTGAAATGGAAAAAAGCATCAGATGGATTTACAAATGAGTTCTATCAAACATTTAAAGAATGATTAATTACAATATTACATAAATTATTTTCAAAAAGACAGAGATCCTATCAAATTCCTCCTACTAGCCAAATAAACTCCTGAGACAAATTAAAGTGAAAACTACAAACCAACATCCTACTGAATACTACCACAAAAGTATTGAATAAAATATTAATGAAGATGGTAGAATAGTATATAAAAGTTTATATAACATGGCAGGAAGAATTTACACCAACAATATAATGGTAAATACTTTTCACAACTATGGATAGGTGAAAGAGGAGGTCTAGTGGTATCAGATCTACAAATAAAAAGTTTGTAGTTTAAATGCACAAGATCCAGAAGAAGTTAAGAGTTACAGCATAGCTTGGGATAAATCTGTGATAAAGAACATCAACTGCATGGATAAGGACTTACTATTTGACTAATACTTTTGGGTGAACTGGAAAATGGACTAGAAGAAGTTAGGCACAGACCAATATCTCATATTCTATGCTGTAATAAACTCAAATGCATATACAAACTAAATACTAATGGTCACATCATAAACAAAATAGAACAGCAGAAAAGGAGATAACTGAAAGCTTTGCATAAGAGAGGAATTATTGACTAAACAAAGGATAGATGGGATCACGATAAATAAAATGGACAATTTTGATTAGACAAAATTGAAAAGATTTTGATTAAACAAAACCAATGGAGTTAAAAATGAGAAGGAAAATAATTAACTGGGGGGAGAACATTTTTGCAGAAATATTCAAAGTTATAAGAATAAGAGCCCTTCCCCAATTGAAAAATGTCAAAGAATATCAACAGGTAGTTCTCAAAACAAAAAAAGCACAGAATTGACAACTACCTGGAAGTATTCCCAATCAGGAGTAATTAAAGAAATACAAATTAAAACAATTCTTAGCTTCTTATACTCATCAGATTGGCAAAAAGGAAAATGACAATTGATGGAGGGGATGTCAAGGGACAGACACACAAGTGAACTGTTTGTGGAGCTGTGATTTTGGTACAGCCATTTTGAAGAGCAATTTGGATTAATCCCATCCTCTCCCACCCATCCTTAATCCAAATTATCCTTGACCTAGTAATATCTCTACTAAGCTTACATACCCAAAGTGACTAAAGAAAGAAGGAAAGGGCTTATGTGTACAGAAATATTTATGGCAGCATTTTTTTGTTTTCTCCAAGAACTAGATTGGAAAATGGCTGAACAATTTATTTTTGTGGACAATTTATTTTTATATGAATGTAATACCATATTATTTATGATGTCACAAATGACAAAAAAGAAATATTGGGTTATACCTGGAAATATTTGCATGAAATGATTCATAGTGAAGTGAACAAATCCAAAGGAAAAATGTATGCAAGGATGGAGTTATAAAGAAAAAAAACTCTGAAAGAATTAAGAATTCTGATCCACCCAAACAGCAGAAGACTAATGATCCAACATACTTTCCAGATTTTTCTGACAGAGAGGTGATGCAGCAGAGGTACAAAATTAAGCATACATTTTTAAAGATATGGCCAATGTATAAACTTGTTTTGTTTGTCTATGCTCATTTGTTACAAAGAGGAACTTTTGTTCACTGAAGAAAGGGTTGGGGGGGATAAGGGAGATAATGAGAATTATGATATTCTTCTTACCCTACTTGCCACAAAACAAGTTGAGAATATTGATAAAACATTTTTAATGCACAGAAGAAAATAGTAAGAAGTTCAGAGAGATATATACAGAGAATAAAGATAACTTGGGAACTAAAGTGCTGGATTTGTTACAGACTTTTTAAAAAAGGCATGCTTTGTGTAATTGAGATTTATAGTGTCATACATAAATTTTTTTTTGTTCTTTTTTTATGTGGAAATATTTGTGGATGCTTCTCCTGTTCAGAAAATAAAAAAATAAAATCCCAGAGGTTGTTGGGGAAGATATTATTTCTCAAAGTGGCCCATTCCACTTTTGAATCTTTTTAACTATTAGGAAGTAACTTTGAAATCTGTAACTCCCAATCATCTGTTCTAGTTCTAGTATCTGGCATCAAACAGAAACTGCCTAATTTACTCTTCCATACAAGTGGCAAACTTGATCACAACTATCTAATCCTCAAGACATGCTATCAATATTTATAATATATACTGACAGTCGGAATGACATGGGCCCAGCTGGGGGAAGTTGCCCAGAACAGAGTCCGGGGGCATGAAATGGTTGCAGCCCTATGCTCCTAAGGAGTCAACAGGAATAATAATAATAATAATAATAATAATAATAATAATAATAATAATAATACTTAATTTGCTTTCTTGACAACTGAAGCACAAAAGGAGAGGCAGAGAGAGATTAAATAATTTTCTCAGGGTCACACAGTCAGTAAGTTGTCTTAGACTAGATTTGAATTTGGATCTTTCTGATTCTTAGCTAATTCTTGAAAGGAGTTAAGATTGATACACATCAACTTGTTGTTGTTGTTGTTGTTCACTTGTTTTAGTCATGTTCAACTCTTTGTGACTCCATTTGGGGTTTTCCTGGCAAAGATACTAGAATGGTTTGCATTTCTTTCTCTAGCTCATTTTAAAAGATGAGAAAACTAAGGCAAATAGGGTTAAATGACTTGTCCAGAGTCACACAGCTAGTATTTGTCTACGGCCATTTTGATTTCAGAAAAATGAGTCTTCCTAACTTTAGGCTTGGCCCTCTCTCCGCTGTAATACCTATATGCAATACCTACCTTATTAATAAATAATATAAATGAATATGATTTTTTCTAAAGAGAGGATATTTGCAAATCACTTAGCACAGTGCCCAGCACAAAGTAGATGATTAATAAATGTTTCTGCCTCTCCCTTCTCCTTTCCCATCATTTTTCTTTCCTCTCTTCTTCTTCAGATTCATTTGTTCCAATCATTTCATGAGTATATTAAAGGAAAGAGAAGCAGCCTGGTCTACTGGAGAGGGGATCTGGACTTGAGTCAGTAGGACCTGTACTGAAGTCTGCCTCTCTGATACATAACTATTCTATTAAGGCAAATCACTTGACTCATCAGTGTCCAGATAACTCTAGTAATATGTTACAGACAGGGATGGACTGTTAAATATTTAACAATCTGCTCCTAATGGGGAGAGAAATGTATACAGGACACACTTTTAAATTCAATCTGTATTATTAATATTTTCCTCCACTTCCTTAAGTCTAGACCAGTGATTCCCAAAGTGGGTGCTACCGCCCCCTGGTGGGTGCTGCAGTGATCCAGGGGGAGCAGTGATGGCCACAGGTGCATTTATCTTTCCTATTAATTGCTATTAAAATTAAAAAATTAATTTCCAGGGGACTAAGTAATATTTTTTCTGGAAAGGGGACGGTAGGCCAAAAAAGTTTGGGAACCACTGGTCTAGACAGTCAAAAGAACAATAAATCAAGAACGAATTTTTAGCTGTTTGCCAGTTTTTGTAAAAATTCACACTGAAAATTTAACAATCAGCAAGATCATTTGATTTGGTTCTTGCATGTCCCTGGATACAAATAAGGTGCTGATTTACCTTAGTGGAGGGAGTTCCCACAGTGGAAATTCCCTACATTGATGTGATCACAGTTCTGGACATTTACTTTATATAACTAATTTGTTTCAGTTTTTCTCATCAATAAAAATGACATTTGAAGCCTTTTACTTTAGACTTCCTTTACTCCCCCAACTCCCCAACAACCAAAAAATGAGAGAAGCACAGTATTATGGAAAGAATACTGGATCTGGAATCAAAATAACCATCTTGCTAGTACTTCCTACTAGCAAATAAATACTAAGAACTAGCATTTATATGGTACTTTTAGGTTTGCAAAGCACTTTATAAATATCATCTGATTTGATCCTCATGATAGCCTTGAGAAATGGGTGCTATTATTATCTCTTTTTTACTCAATCAGTCCACTAATCAACATTTATTTGGTACCTTCTTTGCACTATGCCCTGTGCTAAGAACTGGAGATACAAAAAGAGGCAAAAGACAGTCCTTGATTTCAAAGAGTTTACAATCTAATAGTAGAAACACTAAAGTGCATAAATACCTACAAAGCAAGCTTTACACAGGAGAAAAAAAGGAAATAATTAACAGAAGGAAGGCTTTAGAATTAAGAGCGGTTTGGAAAGTCTTCTTGTAGGAGATGTGAATTTAGTTAGGTCTTAAAGGACATCAGGAAAGGTGGTGATGAAGAGGGACAACATTCCAGAGATGGGGGACAGCCAGAAAAGATGGCCTGGGGCAAGAAATGGAAGATTTCCTTGGAATACCCACTGAATGAAGAACATATGTTGGGGAGCAAAGTATAAAAAGACAGAAAGGGTAGGAGAGGATCATGATAGAAACTCATAGAGGTTAGGGGCCAAGAGTTTAAGTGAGGTTTTCTGATTTGGGGTATATGAGGTTGTTCATGAAGGATTGGCACCTCTGGTATGAAGATTGGCTGAGCCCTTTTCATGAATGTTCATCCTCCTTTGGTGTCCACTTGTCACCCAGCTCTCACTCATGGCTCCAAGAAACTGTAGCCACAACCCAGTAAAGCTGTTCAGAAAGAAAGGCTAAACCAGGTTAATGGTAGCCAATAGTCTTCAGACCCTTTGGTGAGTTATGAGAATCTCTACTTTTTCCAAGCATGAGAAGACTTCCTCAGGCTGAATGGATGGATGAGACCAGTTCATTCCAAAAGCCGTGAAGATGGCTGCAACAAATGCTTTGGAGTGCCTAGAATCTGGTGAAGTGTCAAAGATGCCGAGGTCATCCACTACATCCTGGGACATCACTAGTCATCCTCATTTAGTTGCCACTGGACTTTGATGACTCTGGAAGATTGAGTGAGGCTAATGACTTTGAGCATCTCTACCTCCCTTAAATCCAATTCATGAGCAAGTCAAGACATCATCCTATGAAATTACTGTTCTTCTTTGAAACAAAGATAGTGCAACATCGAAAGACTAGTATTTTTTCATTGTATCACTCATCATCTGCTTGTTTTATCTTTCTGCTGACAATATAACTAACAAGAGAATGTAACAATAATCTAAAACAACATAGCTAACTCTGTCTTTGTTTTTTCTATGTGTAAAGTGCTTTTGCAAGTCCTTAAAGCAGTTAACTATTCTTGTTATTATTGTTTTTTACCCTAGACCCCAATAATTTTTCACATAGCAAGTTCTACTTGAGATTTGCCTAGGACTATAGTTATAGGTGGTGAAGACAACGAATATGAGTTCTAGGATTTATGTCACACCAAGGAAGCCAAAGCTTTGGTGAGATGGAATTGGGTTGAACCATGGACCAGAGCCAGACATAGCCAAACCTGCAGTTTCACTTGGGCCATTTTATAGACTTGTTTATAGCAGCTCCCTCAATGGGGAGCAGGCATTTTAGTAGAACTGGAAATAAGATGCTTTTTAAAATGTCTTAAAGCTTTAAAAAAATCACATTTCCATCATTTAAGCACTCAATTTTTAAAAAAAGGTTATAAAATGTGTTGACTTATAATTTGGGAAGTAGCTGCACATTGAAATTCGCAATGCAGAGTATTTGTCATCTGTTCATGACTAGCAGATGGCCCACCCTCTCTCCTCCTCCTTTGCAAACCAATGGAGTGACTCATGTCTTGCATGATGTCCAAAGTGAGACTTCTAATTTCTCTGGTGGCGAGGTGGCAGGCCCACGGCGTTAAGTGTGTGGGGCCTGCCAGCCACGATGACTCTGTTCTCTTGCACAGCAAGGACTTCTCAAAATGCTTCCTTCTCTGGAGGAACAAAAATTATCCAACTTACCACAGCATTTGTTCAATAAATCAGCTCTGAAAATATGTGGCCCATATGTGCCAGCCTCTGGGCAAACACGTCTGTGTGTACAGAAGACTCTATGGTGGGAACTGTGAGTTATATAGTCTGTACCCACTGAGAGCTCTGTCTTTATGTGATATATGGCATAGACATGAAGCAGCCTCATCTTGGAAGAGTCCCCAGTGCCCTTACATGTTCCAGCAAAACAAATTGCTTGCCATTCTCATATAACTCTAAAATATTATAACTCGTATTTATTAAATGGGACATTATAGTTAAAGGAATAAAAATCCTTTTAAATGTTTAAAGTTATTTTTTTTTATGCAAGGAAAGTCTTCAGGTCTGCTTTTTTAACCATAAATAAAGGCTGAAGTTCATAGAATGATACCTGCTTAAAAATAATATTGTTTAATATACCACAAGAAACAATGAGGAAGAGGACTTTGAAGTAGCATGAGGAGATGTGTAATGATGCAGAATTGAGAAAACAATATACAGGATGATTACAATGATGGCCATGGAAAGAACAAAAAAAAAAAAGGAAACTAATTATAATGGCCTTGGAAAGGAGTTGAGAAAATGTACTTCTTTGAAGGGGTGGGAGAACATAACTACGGTTATGGAATATTAGGCATCAGACTCAGCTGATGCATTAGTTGCTTTTGTGGAATTATTTTTGTCCTTTTAAAAAAAAATTCTTTACTTTCTGTCTCCAGGCCCTGCACAGAATCCACCATACTAGTCATGTGTGCTGTGAATAGGAAATTGAGATTCAGAAATTCCAAATTGTTTTTATTTTTTCCCCCAGATATTTCCATATGCCCACATATTCTGGTCATTGCACCAAATAAGGATGTCTCTTGAACAGCTTCCTGCTTTTTTCATTCATTCACGGCTGCTTTTATTTTCATATTGCAATCTAAGGAAACTCGGGGGCCCGGCCAGGAGACTCAGGCTCTACTGCCAGTCTAATCAACCAACATTTGACCTTGAATAAGTAACTTCTCATCTCTGGGCTTCATTTTCTCCATCTGTAAATGGGAGCTGAGTTGAGCTTATTTCTCTCAGAGTTTCCTTTTAGGTATATCATGTTCTCTGACAGTGACAGATTCTGGCAGGGCCATCAATAGACAGAGTAATTGTTATTACAGCAGGGTCTCTTTATCCCTAAAAATCCCTTTTCCAAAGAAAGTAAAGTAAGAGTTGATGTGTTTCTTATAGTACATTGAACAGAGCACAGACTTTCCATTTTCTATCAGTAGCTATGTTAAGTTTCAACTCAGTTTTGTTTCTATCCTGGGTACCCCTAGTTCCCTGATCCTTTTCACCTGCCTTTTTAGGGGTGTCTTCCCCCATTAGACTGTAAGCTTCTTGGGGGCAGAGACTCTCTTTTTCTTACTTGTATCCGGTACTCAGTGGGCTTAGTGTTTATGGAATACAGTTATTACCATTTAGTCATTTCAGTAGTGCCTGACTCTTCATGACTGCCTTCTAGGTCTTCTTTTTTTTTTCCAGATTACATGTTAATATGATTTTTAATCATTGCTTTCTGACCTTTTGCAATCCATGCTCTCTCCTTCTCTCCCACCTATCCCCCTTCTCCAAGATGGCAGATATAGGTTATACATGTGTTATCATACACTACATTTTTCTATGTTCATCATGTTCTGAAAGACATATATCACTTATAATACAGAAAAATTCATGGAAGAAATAAAATAAAGAATAGTACACTTCAATCTGCATTCAGATTTCATCAATTCTTTCTGTGGCAGCCTTTTCATTTGGAGTTCAGTGGCCATATTGAGTTATAGGAAAAGTTTTGTGTAATGAAAAGACCATTGTACTGGAAGTCATTAGACTTCTGCTCCAGAGTAGCTCTATAACTAATTAGCTCTGTGACTTTGGGCAAATCATGTTATCACCAGCCATAGAACATTAGATCTGGAAGTGATCCTAAATGTCATCTAGTCTAACCATAGTGTACACACAAACATACATGTATATATAAATTATGATTTACTCATAGCCATATGGCTTAGTAATTGGTGGAGTTAATTTAATTAATTAATCAATTAAGTTAATTAAGTTAATTTAAATTCTACTATGGAGGAAGGGAAGGGAATTGAATGAGAATTTATTAAGCACCTGCCTCCAGTATAATGTATAACCTGTATCATACTGCTGGTGGAGGGAGGGAGGGAGAGAATCTGAATCATAAAATGTCAGAAAACAATTGTCGAAAATTGTTTCTTCATGTAATTGAAAAAATATAATTTAATACCTACATATATAGTTGGCATTGATACATTGTAGACCTGTGATTTTTAAGTGCTTACTCTACTATTATAGATTAAAAATAATCCTCAATATTAATCTTTTATGATTCTTGTCTATGTTGTTACATAAATCTTCCATAGACAATGAGCCTAAATAGAGTGGAAGCCTTCCTCTGGTTCCTTTAATATGTCATGAACGCCAGTGAAATATTCTTGCTTTATAATTGACCCCCTTTCTTTTCTCGTCATAATAGGTGATGTCTTTTATGATACTTCTGACATACAAGTCATCATTGGCTATATGGAATAGCCTGTTTAAGTCTACTGCTCTTCTTTCCATTACCTTTTTTAGATCACCTATGATTTTGATTGTTCTGTGATCATGGTGTTCCATGATTCACAACTACAAAACATCATTAAGAGAGTATTGGTGTCGAAAAGATGTGGGTTTGTTTTGTTTTGTTTGTGGCAGTGGGAAAATGCATCATAGAAAATCCCCAGTATCTCCTTTTTCATTCCAGTATGTGATAAAGAGGTCACCATTCTTCTTGCCAAGGCTAAAACCTGGATCCAATCTTTGCCCATGTTCTTTAACAAATTCCTCCCACCCACCCCCACATCAGTTTTACTCTCTCTATAATCTTTAATGCTTCACTACTGACTAGTTTCTTGCCGCCTACAAAAAATCTTCCCATTATTAAAAATAATATCAGTAGAGCTTATCATCCTTGCTAGCTTTTGCTGAATTTCTTTCCTCTCTTTCACAACCAAACTCATTGAAAAAGCCATTTCAAAGAGACCAGCAAAGGATTAAGTTGCATAGCATAGCCCAGCTTTCTTGCACAAATACTCTAAGAAAGAATTCCAGACTTCAGATCACATTCCTGAACTGAAACTATTCTCTCTAGAATTATCTAGTTTTTCATAATTGTCAAGGGCAATGCCATTTCTCAATTCTCATCCTTCTTGACCTCTTTGTGGTATCTGATGCTATTAATCACCTCTTTCTGGCTTCTCCCTGCTCTCAAATTTTAAAGGCACTGCTCTTTGGATTGTCCTCTTACCCTCTGCCCACTCCTTAGTCTCCCTTGCTGGATCTTCGTCCATAGCATGCCCACTCACTTTGAGAACCCTGCAAGACTGTCTCATGGGTCTTACTCTCTTTCCTCTATGCTCTCTCACTTGGTAATCTCACGAGCTGCTGTGAGTTCAATAATCATATGCAGTTGGTATTGCTGATATTGTTTATCAAAAGATTATTATGTGAAATAATCTTTGTTTTTGTATCTATAAAGAAATATTGGGGCAACTAGGTAGCACAATAGATAGAGTACCAAGCCTAGAGTTGGGAGGACCTGAGTTCAAATCTGCTCAGACACTGCCTAGCTTTATGACCCTGGGCAAGTCACTTAATCCTCATTTGCCTAGCTCTTAACATTTTTCTGTGTTAACTTACTATCTATTCTAAGATAGAAGGTAAGGGTTAGAAATAAGAGGAAGGTTGGTTGGCATTATCATAAGCATGGGGAATATATATGCATGTTTGTATTGGCAATTACATTTTGATTTATTGAGTCAATTGATTTTTGTAATCAACAACACAGTAAAATCTACATTCTCTATAACTTTCAGTTAATTGTGTGATTAGAAATATATGCAAATGAATTAGGATCATTCACTGAGGTAAGGAGTCTCTGAGTTCAAAGAATTTTAAACTGATGTTTCTCCTATTCATTTCAATTCATGCATTTGATTGCCTCTCTAAATGAATTATCAAGGGATAACCCCATATCTGTACTAAAGAAGTAACAAGAGAAATCATGTGCAAGATGTAGGTGTCCAAAATATTTACTAAAGGATATTTCATGCCATTCAATTTGTCAGGAGAGTTGAAGGCGAAAGTGGGAGGTTTAAGTTCCCTAAATCCAAGTCCAAATTGAGGTAGTAGTTTGACAGCTCCAAAAATGTCTACTCAGTCTGATCTCTGACACAAATTGGTGATGTGATCCTGGACAAGTCATTTAACCTCTAAGTCTTCCAGGAAACTTTCTTCATCTATAAATTGAATAGAGACAACTTATATTGATAGATGGAGTTTCCTGACCTAGTAGTTTCCAAAGCAATGAAATCAAAAGTCCAGTATCTATCTTTACCATCACCCCATGAAACAACAATAGAGATTAAAGCTAATTTGAAGAAAGTATGGTGAAAAGCTCAACTAAACAAAGTTACCCTTAAGGAATTAAAAAATAAAACTAGAAATGGGACAGCAAAAAGATCTGTGTAGATCTTATAACAAACTTTTTTGCACTATCTAAAATTGTTTACCATACTTTGGTTTGTGTTAAAATCACAATCCTAGGAATGCTCAAAGAGAAAGAAATGGTACTAATGGGAACAAGGATAGAAAAGGCTGCTGGATTGGACCAAATATTCATCTATGCTGAAGGTGATAGAATTGTGGATCTTCAGAAGGATTAATTTATGAAGCAGCTAATGGAGAAAAAGATAAAAAAAAATTTCTCAAATCTTACTTGTTATCAAAAAACTTGACCAAGAGAACCCAGACAACTACTAACTGATATAGTGTTGTTTTTTTTCCTAATACCTTTTTCTTAAAAGTAGGTACTTGTGGGGGCACCTGAGTAGCTCAGTGGATTGAGAGTCAGGCCTAGAGACGGGAGGTCCTAGGTTCAAATTCGGTCTCAGACACTTCCCAGCTGTGTGACCCTGGGCAAGTCACTTGATCCCCATTGCCCACCCTTACCACTCTTCCACCTAGGAGCCAATACACAGAAGCTAAGGTTTTAAAAAAAAAGTAGGTACTTGAAGACAATAGGAGAGATTTTACAAGTAATATTCCATTGTAAACTATATCTTTTCTATCGATAAGTCAGAGACTACCAGTTGAATCTCATAGCTTTGGTAAGAAACTGGAATGAAATGAGACAATACTGTAATAGTC
Organism: Gracilinanus agilis; assembly: GCF_016433145.1. Classification (NCBI taxonomy): domain Eukaryota; kingdom Metazoa; phylum Chordata; class Mammalia; order Didelphimorphia; family Didelphidae; genus Gracilinanus; species Gracilinanus agilis. The sequence goes on from NC_058132.1 coordinate 405,894,858, forward strand.
AATCTAATAGTTAACAAAAGGTTTACTTAGCCACAGGAGGGGAAGGACAGTTAGAAAAGGCAGAAGACAATGTAGTTAATTCATTTGAGTTGCTATTGGTCTGTAGTCTGGAAAATCTCCAGCCTCTTATGTCCTGGCTGTTTTCATAATAACCTGAACAGGAATCTGTATCAATGGTTGGAACTTTGATCCTCCTGAGTTAATTAAATGTCCAAGTTAATGTCAATATAGTAGAACCTGCCTGGGGTGGTGTCTTAGGATATTGCTCCCACCACACCATCACATGCTTGACTAAAAGATGTAGAGCACAATAGATTCATTGTGCTAATTGTTGCTGATTTTTTAAAAAAGTGTTTGATTAAGTAGAGAAAAAAACCATCTTAAATATATTCAAGCATTTTTCTTATGCTTACAGTGTTATTTTTAAAGATTCTACCATTTTGTGTATTTGGATATTGCTCCTCCTTTTACATATTTGGATTTTTCTGCATATATCTTGAATATCAGGTGTTCATTAGTAAACTTGTTACAAAGATTTTTTCTCAATTAACTTTCTTTTCTCATCTAACTTAATTGATTTTGTTTGCCCAAAAGCTTTTCAATTTTATGTAATAAAAATGGTTAATTTCATCTTCTGTGATCTTGTTTATCTTTAGTCTGTGTTTGATGATGAATCCTTTTCTTATTTCTAGTTATGAAAGATATATCTTGGCCTGAATATCTTATACTTTATTATTTGATCTTTCACTATAGATCATGTATCTATTTTGAGCTTATTGTGGTAAATGGCATAGGAGATTGGTTTAAACTTATCTTTTGCAGTATTGATCTTTAGTTTCCATAGCACTTCTGTTGTCTTTATCATAGTAATTAGAGGTTTTCATCATATCAGACATTATGCTCCCATGCTTCTTGGTTCAATTATCATTTGATCTTGCATAACTAATTCAACTAATCAACTTTTAAAATTTGTAATCACTACCAAGAGTTTTGGTGATTACTGATTTCTATGATAGTTGGAGATCTGAAATGAGTAAGATCCCTTTCTTTCTACCTTTCCCCTTTATTTCTCTTGAATTTTTTTTCTTCATCCAGATTAATTTTGTTACTTTTTAAAGTTCTGTATGGTAACCCTTTGGCATTTGGATTAGTATTGTGCTGAATAGGTGAACTAATTTAGGTACTATTATCATTTTTATTATGTTAGCACTGTCCAAACATGAATAATCCATATCTTTCCAAATATTTATGTTTATCTTTCTTTCTGTAGTAGATTATTTAATTAATAGATAAATAATAGATTAATAGAAAAAATTAAAATATTTTTTCTCTGTTTCTTGGTAATTGGACCAAAATATTTTATATATTATGTGGTGCTTTTTTGAATGAAACTTCTCTTTTTCTCTCCTTGACTTTGTGGTAATATACAAAAATGTTTATGAATTATATGAGTTCATTTTTAACCTCCTACATAGCTAAAGCTATTGATTAATTTTCAATTCATGCTTTAAGGTTGTCTAAATAAATCATCATATTATTTGCAAAAGTAGTCATGTCATTTATTTGTTTGCATTCTTTCAATTCTCTTCTCTCTTTGGAAAAGCCATCATTTTTAGAATTATAGCAAATAAAACTGGTGATAATGTACATTTTTGCTGTATTCTTGATCCTATTGGAAAAGTCTCTAGTATTTCTAGCACTTGGCTTTGAAACCATTTACCACATGAAGAAAGGATCCTTTATTTTTATTCTTTTTAATTATTTAAAAAACAGAATTGGATATTGGATTTTATCCAAAGATTTCCTGTATTAATTTCTGTATCAATTAATGATAAATAATGATATGTAAATAATAATTATAAATATATAAATATTACACATTACTAAGCACATAAAAATAAATACTTAATAATTTTGTTATTATATGTTCTATTACATTTATAGTTCTCCTAATATTTGAGCCAACAATGGATTCTTGGTATAAATTCCATGAGGTCATAGTATGTAATTTTAAAATATATTGCCATAGTTTCTTTGATGATAATATATTCAATGATGTTATGTTAATATCAAGTAGGGATTTTGGCTTACAGTTTTCTCTACCTGCTATCTCTTTTCCTAGTTTAGATATCAAGACAACATTTGATTCACAAAAGCTATTTGACAGATTTCCTTTTCCTCTTTTTGCAATTTGAAGTTTGTGTTAACTTGGAATTAATTGTTCCTCAAATCCTTCATGTAATTAATTTATAGTCTCTAGTTCCTGTTTTTCCCCTCTTTGGGAGCTTATTCACTGATTCAGTTAATTTTTTTGATTTGTTAAATTTGTTATTTCTTGTCCCATTAGCCTAGATCCCTTTTTTGTTTTGTTTTGTTGGGGTACAATTAGGCAGAATGCTGTTTTTATTCAAGTCTGACTCTTTGTGATCCCAAGTTTCCTTGGAAAAGATATTGAAGTGGTTTGTCATTTTCTTCTCCAGTTCATTTTGCAGATGAGGAAACTGAGGCAAACAGGGTTAAGTGGCTTTCCCACTGTCATATATCTATTGATTGTTTGAGGCCAGATTTGAACTCAGGAAGATGAGTCTTCTTCTTCTCCAGGTCCAGTACTCTATCCATTATGCCACCTAGCTGTCCATAATTGGGCAGAATAGTTTCTAATAACTTCATTTATTTCCTTTGTGGGTTGTGTGTGTTCATGCATGTGTGTGTGTGTGTGCATGTGTCTGTGAATTCTTTTTTCATTTGGCAACTTGGTTTTTCTCTATTTTCTCTATTTGTTTATTTTAAAACGCTTACCTTTTGTCTTGGAATTGATACTGAATATCAATTCCAAGGCAGAAAAGAGGGAACGGCAAGTGGGATTAAATGAGTCACTTAGCTAGGAAGCATCTGAGGTCACATTTGAACCCAAGACCTCCTGTCTCTAGGTCTGGTTCTGGCTCTCTCTCTACTGACCCATCTAGCTGTCCCAGTTTTCCTATCTTTTAAAAATTTGGATTGGCTAATGATTCATCTGTACTTTTCATACAACTTGAAGCTAAAACTCTTATATATACTGTTTCTACTCTACTATTACACTCTAAACCTCTCAGGAGCAAAGACTGTCTTGCTTTTCTATTTGGATTCCAGGTGCATAGTACCTAATAAGCACTTCATGAATATTTTTTCATCATTAAACAATTTATTCATTATTAAATACCCATTATGCCCAGAAACACCAGTTCATCTAAGGGAGTGGGTTAAGAAAATTCAAAGGTTTAAAATTCACGTTTTACTGTTAGATCAGTATCTGAAGATGAAGATTAGACAAAACAATATGACATTTAGTGCCCTCTACCTCATTTTCTACTATTTCTGTAGCCACTAAGGTTGAGGATTGTACAGAGCTGAGAGTTTCATAGATTTCACATATCTCATAGGTTGCTACCATCAAACAATTCATCGCCTACTGGCCAAAGTATATTAGTGTCCCAGTTTTTCCACATTTCCAGCATTTGTCATTTTCCTTTTCTGGCATGTTAGCCAATCTGATAGGGGATGGTAGCATCTCAGAGTTGTTTTAATTTGCATTCCCTACAGCAGGGGTCGGCAACCTTTTTGGCCGTGAGAGCCATAAACGCCACATTTTTTAAAATGTAATTTCATGAGAGCCATACCGTGCTTACAGTGCGAGCTCCTGTTACAGTGCCTGAAAAAAAATTGACTTTATGGCTCCTGCAGAAAGAGCCATATCTGGCCCTCAAAAGAGCCAGATATGGCTCAAGAGCCATACATTGCCAACCCCTGCTCTAGAGAATCCATAGTGATTTAGAACATTTTTTCATGTGACTCCTGATAACTTTGATTTCTTCTGTAAAGTGCCTGTTCATATCTTTTGACCACTTATCAACTGGGGGATGGGTATCACATTTATAAATTTGTCTCAGTTTCCTACATATTTAAGAAATGAGTCCTTTATAAGAGAAACTGGCTATAGATTCCACCCCCACCCTCAGTTTTCCCTTTTCCATATTATTTTGGCTGCGTTAGTTTTATTCATGCAAAAGTTTTTAAATTTCATATAATCAGAATTATCCAATCATCTTCTCTATTTTTCATTTGATCATAAACTCTTCACTTATCCAAATATCTGACAGATAAACCTAGTTTACTTACACTTTTTATGTCTAAATTATTTATTCATTTTTTAACTTATCTTGGCATACAGTGTGAAATGTTGGTCTATATCTAGTTATTGTTTTCCAGTTTTCCCAGCAATTTTGGTCAAATGTGGAATTCTTATCCCCCCAAACCTGGATCTTTGGATTTAATCAAACACTAGATTCCTATTTTCATTTACCATTGTGTATTGTGTATCTAATATACTCCACTTCAATCCAGGATTAATGAGGGATTTTTTCATAGTGGAGGTTGCCTACACTTATAAAATCAGAGGTCAAATGACCCAAAAAAAGCATTGTCACAGGTGTCTTTCTCAGATAGGTTCAATAAACATTTTATAGTAAAAGAAAGATTCTAGATGATGACTACCTAATATAAGAAAAAAGAAACCAACACTCCAAATTGTGTTTGTATATAGGGAAGTTATATGTGAAAATCACCTTTTACCTAGTTAAGAGGTTGTCAAGAAATAGGTAAAGGAGCTAAATTATATCTGAAGAGGTTAAACCCAGTTCACAAAAAGAAAGAAGATTCACATCTAGGCTGAAAGGGACTAGGCTTCTCCCTCTGTCTGAACAGAGATTTCCCTAGGAGCCAGGACAAACTCATTTGACTTCCCTGACACTCTAATAGGTACCAAATGCTCAGTTACTTCATCACTTGTGTCATCATTTTCTGAAACATTATCTACTTCAGAGATGGTCTTTGGAGTGATGAGCAAGTCTTTTCCTTCTCAGAGATACTTTAGCTTATTCTCCTCTTAGTCCTTTTTATTCCCCCGCTCACCATGGAATCAGATGAATTCCCAATCAGACAATAGGAGACAGGAAAACAGATCCAGAACAGCTCCTTCCTTCCAGGTCTATAAGACTATTTAATGGTGTTACTGTAATTTAGGTCATGCTGCCTTCATAGACATAAAGTCCTGATCTGTCTGTGTTCAGTCTACCTCTCTCTCTAAGTCACTAAGCAAACTATAGTCAATGTAACTGTTTAGATTCACAGTATAGAATGTAGTTATTTCTTCTATGGTCAAAAGCCTTCAATAGTCTTCCGTCTTGAATAAAGTTCAGAAAGGTGCAAAGGACCTTTCCTTTGCAATCTGGCTCCCACCTTATTTTTTATTATCTAATTATTATTACTATTCTCTTTCATGTACTCTGTGCTGTAGTCAGAAAATGCATTATTTGAGCCACTGATCTTTCACACTTATTTCCATGTCCCTGCTGGCCAAAGTCCCATTCATCTATTAATAATAGCTCCAATGTTTGCCTTCCTATGAAATCTTCCAAGATTGACTTAGAGCTTAACTGATTTTGCCTCTCAATCCCCATGGTACTTTGTTTATACCTCTTTTATGGCACAATCTACCTTTATATTATCATTCTTCTGTTAACTATTTCTCCTCCTAGATCCCAAGAATGCTATCTTTGAAGTCAAGAGGAGTTAGGTCCAAATCTGAACTAGTGAAACTTAACTACATTTGACAAGCTTAGGAAAGTTTCTTTACCTTTGGGGGCTTCAATTTCTATATTTGTAAAAGGGTGGGTTGGATTTGATGACTTTGGGGTCTTTTCCAGCTCTAAGTCTATGAATTTATGAACAGTGCCTTTCACATAGGAGGTACTCAATATATGTTCATAGAATGAAAATTTCACACCTGGCAGACTTTTTCAATGGATTGACCACAACCTACTAATTTGTCTCAGGGCCAATTGAGTATTTCCTGTGTCTGTCTTGCCTGCAATATTTTTCAGAGCAGCACTGTCCCTGAATCAGGCTCTTGTTGAGTGCTTTTAAATGGTGATCAAACTGCCACCTTGAGAACAGAAAGGCTTTGTAGGGATGCCACTTTTCTGGAGGAAGGAATTTGCTGTTCCTTGGTATAAAAAACAGCCTGGCATGAACTTCTAGCATTACAAGAGGTACAAAGTATGAAGGGTACCCTTCATAAAGAATCATCCCCCCCCAGCTCCCTTTCCCAGGTGCCATCATATCCTATGGGCTGTGTCAGTGGAGCTGAGGGTCCTGTCATATAAAATACTCTGAGTGGATCCTTCACTCCAGGCACAGAGGATGCCTTTATTACCTGGAGCATCAGAGAAGCTGTTTTCTGGCTCCATTCAAAGCAAGCCTAGAAAATGTATTCAATGAAAAGGAAAAATAGAAAAGTACTTAACAATATGCCAAGGCAATTTTCTTACATGATTTGCCACTTTTCTCTTCTGAAGTGAATAAATAAAGGGAGGAGGGGCTCTGAAGAGTGTCACAGGCTTTACTTTGAAAACTTCAGAATAAAATTAACATGATTTCTCCATTATAAACTACAGTAGCTAGAAATTACATTATAGACAATGTAGGTGGTGATGTGGGTGGACACATAGGAGGGGAACTGGGGTGGGGGGTAGGAGCACTGAAAGTGGAAGTGAAATAATAAACTTGTAAAACTAAGTAGAGCAATAAAGAACTCAGCTAGGGACTCCTAGACTCAAGAGTTCTGATCATGCTAGTGGCAATCACAATGGGAAGAAAGGTCAGATTGGCTTACAGCCAAAAGATTGAGCTGGAAGAGTCAAATGGTCTATTGGTGAAGACATGGAATGGAGATTCATTTAAAAGGGTACAAGCCCTAGGAAAGAGTTCATCAGCATCCCTTGTTCTTTGAGAATGTATAATCAAAAGTGGTATTGAAAATTAGGAATGATCCATTGTTCCCAGACCTGCTTGCCATTTAGCCTTTCAGAGAGATATTACTTAATTTGCAGCTTTGTGATTTCCTTGATAATTGTCATATAGTCATCACCCCCTACCTCTTTGTATCTGGAAACTGTCATGTTCTCCTGCTTTGAGGAGGAACTGAGATGCAGTGCTCAAATCCTTTTCCTGGCATGAACCTACCTGAATTGTGTTTATCTCATCATGAAAGTCATCCATAAAAGCTAGTCCCATCTTCAAGCCATTGCTGATCCATCATTGCTGATCAGCTGGTCAATGTGTTGCTAACTTGACAGAATTTAACAAACTTTTTCAATTCTCTTTGTTCTGAGTTTTGCTTCCTTAATATGTGCTTATATAAACTTTGATTTGATTTAGGACTTCTTAGATTGAAGTTAATAGTTAAGATTACAGTCAGAAACAAACAAATGTATACCAACTGATAAGGCTATCTGAGAGTCAACCTAGAGAGTGAGTGAGCAACTGAAGTATCTTAGGGCTAGAGGAAAGCTTTTTTGCTCAAGGTCACAAACTAGTTAATGTCAGAGACTCATAACTTTTAAATTGTTCATTTTTTAAATGAAATTACAATTTTTATGTTCTTTTTTTCCTTTTTGCTAACCAATCCATTCCACTAATCTACTTTCTAGGTGGCACAGTAGTTAGTGTTAGAAATTAGTGCTCTTGGAGTCAAGAAGACTCGCATTCTTAAATTCAAATCCTGCCTCAGACACCTACTAGGACCTCAGGCAAATAACTTAACCCTATTTGCTTTAGTTTCCTCATCTGTAAAATGAGCTGGAGATGGAAATGACAATTCCAGTATCTCTGCCAAGAAAATTTCAAATGGGATCACAAAGATTCGGACAAGACTAAACAACAACAATCTACTTTCTCCCCTAACCCACCATATTCCCAAATAGAAGTCCTCCATTATAGTAAATATACATGATGCTCCAAAAACCTTAGTGCAGTTTTAAATTTTATTTTATTTTCCCCACCAATTACAAGTAAAAACAGTATCCAACATTTTGAAAAGAATTTTGAATCTTGAAATCTCTCCCTCTCTCCTCCCATCTCCCTAGATGGTAAGCAGTCTCATATGAAAATTTTTACATGTGCAATCATGTTAAATATTTTTCCTTATTAATCCTTTTGTGAAAGGAAACTCAAACAAAAACAAATTAAGAAAATGAAAAAAGTTTGCTTTGGTCTGAATTTAGACTTCATCCTTCTCAAAAACTAGATGGCATTTTTTAATCATGATTCCTTGGGATTATTTTGTAACATTGTATTGCTGAGACTAATTAAGTCATTCACAGTTGTTCACTGTACTGTATTCCTGTCACTGTGTTCATTCACCTGGTCCTTCTCATTTCACTTTGCTTCAGTTTGGATAAGTCTTTCCAGGTTTTTCTGAGCTCCTCCTGCTCATTTTTTATAACACAATAGTATATCCTTATAATCATGGACTAGAATTTACTCAGCCAGTCTCCAAATGATAAGTTTTCCCTCACTTTCCAATCCTTTAACCTCACAAAGAAAGCTACTTTGAATATTTTTATACATATAAGTCCTCCTCCTTTTTGTTTTTTATCTTTTGGGGATATAAACCTAGTATTACTGGGTCAAAGGGATGTACTGTTTTATAGCCTAGGTCCAAATTGCTCTCCAAAATTGTTGAATTAATTCATAACTCTCCCAATAGGTATTAGTGTCTCAATTTTTCCCACCTTCCCTTCCAAGTTTTCTCTTTTTTCTTTCTTTTCTGTCATAATATCCAATCTGATTAGGTGTGGGGTGGTACCTCAGAGTTTTTATAAATTGCATCTCTCTAATTAATAGTGACAGAGCATTTTTCTGCATGACTATAGAGCACTTTAATTACTTTGTCTGAGAACTGCCTATTCATATGGTTTGACCATTTATCAATTGGTGAATGATTTGTATCCTTATACATTCAATTCATTATATATATATATGCATATATATATTTTTAAGAAATGAGGACTTGATTAGAGACTTATAAAAATTTTTTGTTTCATTATGATTGCTGTGTATTACCTCCTGCTCAAATTCTGACCTCCACCTCCCCCAATTTTCCCTCTTTTCTATCAGCCTCACCCTCTTTTCTTATTCTCTTCCTCTCCTACTTTCCTATAGAGTAAGACTTCTACATCCAATTGATTGTGTATGTATTTCCCTCATTGAGCCAATTCTGATGACAGTAAGGTTCATGTGCTCCCCTCTTCACTTTCCCCATCTTCCCCTCTACTGTAAAAACTCTTTCATGTCTCTTATATGTGTGATAATTTATACAATTCAATTTTTGCCTTCCCCCTCCTCTCAATTCATTCCTCTTTTTCATGCATTCATTTTAATTTTTTATATAATCACATCATATTCAACTTATGCCCTTTCCCTTTGCCTATGTATACTCCTACTGACTGCCCTGATAATGATAAAGTTCTTAGTAGTACAAAGAGTCATCTTCCTCTAAAGTATGTAAACAGTTTAACCTTATTGAATGTGTTTGATTTCTCTTTTTTTGTTTACCTTTTTATGCTTCTCTTGAGATGTATTTGAAGTCAAATTTTCCATTCAGTTCTGGTCTTTTCTTCAGGAATGTTTGAAAATCTTCTATTTCATTAAATATCCATTTTTCTCCCCTGAAGGATTATGTTTTGTTTTCCTGGATAAGTGATTCTTGGTTGAAGTCTTAGCTTCTTTTCCTTCTGGAATATCATATTCTAGGCCCTCCAGTCCTTTAATATAGAAGTTGCTAAATCTTGTGTTATCCTGACTGTGGTTCTATAATATTTGGAGTATTTCTTTTTATCTTCTTGTAATATTTTCTCCTTGACCTGAGAGTTCTGGAAATTAGCTACATATTTCTGGGAGTTATCCTTTTGGGATCTCTTTCAGAAGGTGATCACTGGATTATTTCTATTTCTCTTTTATCCTCTGGTTCTAGAATATCAGGGCAGTTTTCCTTGATAATTTCTTGAAAGATGATATCTAAGCTCTTTTTTTTTTTATCATGGATTTTAGATAGTCCAACAATTCTTAGATTACCTCTTCTGGATTTATTTTTCAAGTCAATTGCTTTGCCAGTGAAATAGTTCACATTTTCTTCTATTTTTTTTTATTCTTTTGACTTTGATTGTTTCTTGATGTCTCATGGAGTCAGTCATCCTCTTGCCCAATTCTAATTTTTAAGGCATGATTTTCTTGAATGAGCTTTTGTAGCTCCTTTTCCATTTGACCATGTCTGCTTTGTAAAGAACTCTTTTTCCTCAGTGCATTTTTGTACCTCTTTTTCCATATATGGCTAATTCTGCCTTATAAGAAGTTCTTCTCTTCAGTGCATTTTTGCATATTTTTTTTCATTTGATCATTCCTTCTTAAAAAGTTTTTCTCTACACTGGATTTTTGTACTTCTTTTACCAGTTGAGCTAATCTTTTTTAAAGATATTCATTTCTTTGGTATTTTTTTGTGCCTCTTTTACCAAGCAGTTGACTTTTTTTGGTATGATTCTTCTGTATCTCTCATTTCTTTTCCCAATTTTTCTTCCACCTCTCATATTTGACTTTTAAAATTCTTTTTGAGCTCCTCCATAAATTCTTTTTGGGCTTGAGAACAATTCATATTTTTCTTGGAGGCTATGGATGCGGGAGTATTGACTTTGTTATCTTCTTCTGAGTTTGTGTTTTAGTCTTCCCTGTCACCAAAATAACTTTCTATGTAGAGTTTCCTTTTTTTTGTTTGTTCATTTCTCAGTTTTTTTCTCTTCTTTTTATTTAAAGACAAAATTGTTAATGTTTGGCCTCTCATTGTGGTGAAGGGAACACTGTTTCAAGCTTTAGGTTCTTTGTTCAGTTTTCTTCAGAGGTAGTTCTGGGCATCTATAGGTTTTCAGTTCTTCCAAGGTGGTATGATCTAAAGAGAGGGGTGTGTTTAATGCTCTCCTTGACTGTGCTCTGGACTCAGAGTACCTAAGCACTCTTTGGAACTGTGACCAGGGTCCCCTGCTTCCCTGTTCATCCTCTGCTAGATATAGTTCTAGAGATGAGAGTGGGGATACAACACAGATGTGGATAAGTGTAATATGGAGTCATTTACGAAGGGAGAGAGCACCTGCAACTGGGAAGGCTTCACAGAAGAGAGGTTACTGGAGCTGAGCATTGACAGTAGACAAGATATAATAAGGGGCTATAGGAAGGGAATTTCAAGAATGGTGTGTGTGAGTTGGGAAGGGCAGCTTGTGGTAAGGTATGAAGTTGGGAGAGGGAATGTTGAGGTTCGTGAATAGCTGGTTATTTAGCTTAGCTGGAATGACAGATATGGTCATATTGTGAAGAACCTTGAATGCCAGGTTCTTTTTGTTTTTGTTTTTCCCATTGGCCTTGGGGAACCACTGAAGGGTTTCTCAGTGGGAGAATCTGATATAATTAGATTCATGACTCAAGAAGGTTATTGTGGCAGTTGTATTTAGGATGGGGAAAACCAGAGGCAATGAGAATAAGTAGTCCACTAATACAAAAATATTGCAGGAAAATGCTGATGAGACCCTGATGAATGGAAGTGGCTATATGAATAGAAAAAAGGAGATGTGTGTTGCAAGTAAAATCTACATGACTTGGCAAATGATTAACTAGGGAGGGTGAAGTCAAGATAAAAGTTGATAATTGCTCCAAGATTATAAACCTGGTTGACTAGGAAGATTGTGATATATTTAATAGAAAACAGGAGATCTAAAGAAGGGAAGAGCTTTGGTGGGGAGTATCATAGTATTCTTTTTAACAATGAGTTAAGGGGTCTTATCTTGAGAGACATTCATAGGAAATAATTGTAAAAGGAAATTGATAACAACATCCTGACCATACTACTCCCTGCATTTAGTGGCAATTGTCCTCTGAATTAATTATTTTATGATTGATGAACCACCACACAAAGGAAAGAGAGGAATTTAGGATACATACACAGAACTTACACATCCTAATAAGATTTATTAAAAGATGTTCTTTGTAGCAAGTAGAGACTAAGAGGATGAAGTCTGAGGTCACTGTCTCTGTCCTAGTCATTTGGGAAATACAAAGACCTGTGGTCTCAGATTAACTACCAGACAGTTAGAGGACTGGGGGCTGTTGTGAGGATTACTTAGTTAGTATTAGTATTAAACCTAGCAGGAAGGGCTGGAGAATTCCAAGGTGGAGTCTCTCTCAATGAGCAAGAAGACACTTCCTGCTTCTTCATTCCATCTTGGAATTCTGCAGCCCTTCCTGCTAGGTCTAATACTAATGCTAACTAAGTAATCCTCACAACAGGGCTGGGGTGGCAGCTCACCAAATAACAAGTGGAGTGTTGCAACACCATAGATTGGGAATGAGCTCCAAAGACAGTTTTACATTAGCTAACTGGACAGCAAAGAGACCCACCTTCTTAGATCAACTTGTGGCAAGTGATAACCTTCAGATGGCTCATTAGAGGTTGCAGCAACAAAAATGAATCATCAACTGTGAATTTTCAGAATACAGAATACAGAAAAGATCCCTTTTCTTATTCATATCAATAATGCTTCAGTCTAAAAATTTTGAGACATTCTAGAACTAGGATTGCATAATGTAGAAATGTATAAATATGTATATGCATGCATTCTCTAGCAAGCAATATCAATTCCTTTATGTTTACAAAAGCTAACATTTAACTATCATTTTTACAACCCTGTAAGGCTTGTTCAAGTTTTATATATATTATCTTGCGTGATCCTCATAATAACCCTGGGAGTTAAATGTTATTATTATCCCTATTTTTTACAGATGAAGAAACTGACGTTAGTAGAGGTTAAATGACTTAACCGGGATCATAGATCTGGATCAGTAAACAAATAATTAAATTATGAGCTCCTTAAAGACAGGGGCTTTTGTCTATCTTTGTATCTCTAGCATTTAGTATAGTGCCTGATAGATACTTAATAAATAATATTTGGTAATTACTTAATAAATAGTGGGTACTTATAAATAATATTTCATGGGTACCTAAAAATGCTAGGCACTTAATAAATAATATCCAACAGGTACTTAATAAATAATAGGTAATTAAATACTATTTAATAGGTACTTAATAAATTATAGGTACTTATAAATACTATTTATATATACTTAATAAATTATGGAGGTTTAAATAATATTCAATAGGTACTTAGTAAACTATAGGTACTTAAACACTATAATATTAATTAATTATTAAGTATTATTTAATTTGATTGTTTAATGATTAGTATTAATTAAAAGATTTACTAATATTTAATAGGTAATCAATACTATTCAGTGGGTGCTTAATAAATGTTTATTAACTGATGGACTAAAACACAGGTCTTCTTGACTCCAATTCCAACACTGCACTCCATCTATGCACTGACAATTTTTTAAAATCCTAAATAGGAAATATATATTTATATATGTTATGAAAAGGGAGAATTACAAGTCATATGTTATGGCAAACATTATAGCATACTTCCCACTTATGGTTCTATGTTCACTGCTCACCTTTGTCAGAGTTAAAGACCTATAGACATATAGGTCCTGGATTTCAACCCAGGACTTCATCAGATAGATGCAGAAGCCTTCTGGGTCTCCACTATATATTAAAAACATCATTTAATCCAGAGAGGAAAACATTTCTAACAAAGTAATAAAAAAGGCTAGTATAGGAGTGAAAAGTATTATATAGCATATCAAGTCCAAGATCTTCAGTCAGGAAGCTCTTCCCAGTCCTAGTCAGGAGAGTCAGGAATATTTCTATTGAATATGAATGGCTAATGTGAAGATAGGATGAACCCTCCCCTTGTCTATTTTTAGCAAATCAAATCAAGAACTTAAGGTGCCCTTACTTACCATTAAGTATGAGAGTTCACAAGTCACTTACTAGAGTAAGTGACAACTCCAAAGGCCACTGCTCTCCCCACCCCCTGCCCTTGGGCAGTGCTAGGCAAATTGAAAGACTACCATTGTTTTCTGTGAAGAAGGAGGAATGACAGGAAGTGACATGGTAAAAAGGGGTATAAAAAGAGGCCAGCATGGTTTAGCATTCATTCCCTTCCTGGCATTTGGAGAGATTGGTTCCAGGCATTCCTTTCCTGGCTTCTGGAGAGACTGGTTGCAAAGATTACTGCTTTGGCTTTGGAGGAGGCTATGCTGGTAGAACCCTAGCTGAAGATACTATCAGGACTTCTGGTTTGGAGAGATTTCTGCCTTGGTGACTCTGTGAGGAGACCCTCTCTGCTTGTGCTACGGTGGGATACTCCCTTCAGCATGATTTCTGTGGAGAGACTCTTTTTCTTGGATCTTGCATTGGCTTGCTGGTGAATGACTTGGACTTCCACATACAGATTGGAACTTTTTCAGGGAGCAAGCTGAATTTCATCGGGTCAGCACTTAGGGTAGGCTAGGCAACTCCTTACCTCTTTCCCTCCTACATTTCATACTTTAACTTTTTCTCTTCCTCATTATAAATAAAAGCTACTAACAATTTTTTTTTCTGGCTTAGGGATAATATTTTGAATTTGGCGACCACAACATTGAATTTATAACTCTCTTATTTAGTCAAAACACTAATATAAGGGTTTTATTGCTTCTTGCTTCCTCTTCAACTACTAGGTGAATTTATACACTAATCCTTTTTTCCTAGGCATGGTTTAATTTTCCCATAATCTGAATAAAGTTGAATGCTCTATCAATATTATTGGACTATAATACAGAACTATGGTTAAAAATCTAGGTTTAAGAAACCCTGTAAAAGAAAAAGACACATACTTAAAATGACAAAAGGGCAAAATGAAAAATGCTGGAGGGGATGTGGAAAAGAGAGGGCACTAATACAGTATTAGTAGAACTGCATATCAACTCAACCATTTCAGTGAGCAATTTGGAATTACTCTCAGATACCTATAAAACTGTGTATCTTTTCAGACTCAGCAAATCCCATTGCTAGATCTATTTCCCAAGGAGATAAAAGAAAAAGGAAAAGAACTTTTACATTCCAAAATATTTATAGCATCTCTTTTTGTGGTGGCAAAGAATTGGAAATTGAGGAAATGTTCATTAATTTGGGAATGGCTAATCAATTAAGACATATGATTGTGATAGAATGCTACTACACCATAAGAAAGATGAACAGATTAACTTAAAGAAACTTGGAAAGAACTACATGAGATAATGAAGAGTGAAATGAGTAGAACCAAGAGAACATCATATACAGCTACAGACTTAATATTTGAATAATAAATTGTAAATGTTCTCTTATAGAGAATGAACTGAGAACTGGAAACACAAAAGGAAAAATATTATATGTAGTCATCTATTGGATGGATGATGACTTCTATAGTTATGGAGAGGGAGGAGCTGAGATGAGAATTAATTAATTAGTTAATTTCAAAAGGACGCATTAGATATCATGTCCCTAGAAGGGATAATTAAGATAGTGTTGATGTCAGGGAGGTACATCTACAGCTAATACTGTTCGTAATGTATTGACATGATTAAAATGTCCATCAGTAGCACTTTTGCCAGAACCACAGGTCCTGGGCCACTCATCCTGGGTAGTGGGAATACTTTCTGATATTAGAGGTGGAAAGGTAAGGGGGAGTTGGGGTACAGTCAATATTCTCCAAGAACAAAGACAGGGACCATGAAAGATCTGACATTAGGCTCCCTCCCTTGGGAGCACCACCTATCAGTCCCAATCCCCTCCAGCCATACATGTTTCTTTATACTCTAGGGTTTGAGACTGATGAGGGAATAAGCTGCTCTGCTTCAATGGCTGTTACCAGGGACTGCTTGAGCATAATAACCTGATGGGCCTTCCCTTGAGATGGCTTTGGTTCATACCATGATGACTACTCAAAAGCAAAGCTAATTAGGCCTGGGTTTCTTGGCAGCATTTTTCTAATTTTCTGAACTGGGATATTAAGTCGGTTTGCTGTTTCATCCAGGTGATTAGATGTCTAATCTCATCAATCAGTATAATAAAATCTTTTTTGTGAACCAATCACAATTCACATTTATTTAGTCACAGAATCATGCCATCCAAAGGCTGAGGACATACAATTATTTGAAGGAAAAAGTGGGGAAGAAGTAAACTTTTAAAAAATACCTTAAAAAGGAGGTGATATTAAATAGTCATCTAGTGGTAGTATTTATCTGCTTAGAGAAAAAGACATCTGTGATAACTGCCATGTCTCTTACCAAAGAGTGGTCTGAATAAAATGGGGAGAAAAAGGCCTGAATGGACTTATTAAAGCCTCAACCTGGATCAAGCCAATGATGTCAGAACTGTTTTTGGAATCTTTTCAAGAGCCATTCCTTTTTGCTGGAAATGTATGCTTATCAACTTCAATAAATAATTTTTCTACTATGTTGTTGTTTTCATTGTCCTGTTGCTCTCATGGTTCAGATCAGGACCTCTATAGACTGCAATCCTCCAGATCAATTTTGGTTCAGTTTTGAAAATATTGAGTGTGAGAATAAGACATCAAGTGAAGATTTTCATTGTTATCTAACTGATAATTGAACCCCTGGAAGCAAAAAAATATCCTCAAAAAAGAGTGTAAAGGGAGGAAATGAAATGGCCTAAGAAGGATGGATGATGATCCAGTTAATGTCAGGACAAGAAGAGATCAAATGGGCAAGAGGAAAACCTGAAGAGACACTAATGTGAAGTTAGTCGAGGACAGTGTCCAAAAAGAGGAAGTGTTAGTCATCATTGTCAAAATCTGCAGGGGAGTCAAGAAGAAAGAAAATTGAGAAAAGTTGGACAAGATAGCCAGTAAGATCATGGGATCATAGATTTAAATCTGGAAGGGAACTCTTATAGTCCAGGTAGGCCAATTCCCTCATCTTAGAGATGAAGAAAGAGGTCCAGAGAAATTAAATGATTTGCCAAGTTATACAGGAAGTAAGCAATAGAAACAGGATTTTAATTCGAGTCCTCTGATTTCAAAGTAAGTGTTCTTCCTAATGGACTATGTATGCTCTTCCCTAATATTTTTCAAGAGTAGTTTCAGTAAAGGCGTTAGGTTAATGCCTGATTGGCAGAGAATGACAAAGGATATTGTAATGAGGTAAAATAAAATTTGTAGGTTCAGAAATTATAATGGGTATATTAAATCTTGTATATTATTAAACTAATTACTAGTAATTGATAGAGGGCTGGAGACAACTGTTATGGGTAAAGTAAATCTTGTTTGGGCCAAGCTGTTATAACTATTATTGATAATATTAATAATAATATGATAATGGCCAGTTATTATATTCAGCTAAAACTGTCTTTCAAAGCTAGAGCTCAGACCAGCCACTCATCTTCTCTTTGACTGCAGGAGAGAATCAGGAGCCCAGAATTCTCTCTTCACTGGACTTTTATGCTATTCCCTTAAAGGGCCAGCATAATTATGATCCTCTCTGCCTAATTTTCTTAAATTTGTCCACAAAATGGACAAAACCCTTTCTCTGATCTTAAAACTTATTCTTAATAAACTAATTAAATTCTTTTGATAACGGTATCAAGCAATATTGCTCTTTTTAGGAGGTTGGCAATGAAAGAAAGGAAATATGTAGGATTCTCCCTTAAGGGATCACCAGGGTCAAGTGAAGTTTTTTTTAAAAAGAGAGGCCCAAGGATAAAGGAGATGGATGATCATCTAGTAATAAGGCAAGAAAAAACTAGAAACACCTGGTTTAAAGGTAAAAACTAAGTATTTTTATAGGCAACAAGGAAGAAGCCAATAAATATGGTAAAACTTAAAAAAAAAAGAGAGGCAATGGTCAACTGGGCAAGCTTCCAGAGGAGAGGAGAGGATAAGGGATGAAGGGCAGAAGGAGAGAGATTCAGCTTAGAAAGGAGAAGAGTGACCTCTTCCTCTGAAGCTAAATAAAGGAGGATGGGTTAAACTGGAAAAGAGCATCCACATCGGGAATAGAGGAGATAAAGTAGGATTTGAGGTGAGAAAGAGGTAGGGGTCGATGATAGGCTTGAGGAGAAAGAGGGCTGGAAAGAATTATTGTAGAGAAAGTAGATAGAAGATCAATTAAGGAAGAATAAAAGGATGATCATTAATCCACAAATCAATCAAAAAGCATTTATCACCCCAGCTCAGTTGATAGAACATCCTATATCCCAGGATATAATCAAAGATGAAGGGATGATAAGGTATTATC
Source organism: Gracilinanus agilis (assembly GCF_016433145.1). Classification (NCBI taxonomy): domain Eukaryota; kingdom Metazoa; phylum Chordata; class Mammalia; order Didelphimorphia; family Didelphidae; genus Gracilinanus; species Gracilinanus agilis. The sequence continues at coordinate 405,912,951 of NC_058132.1, forward strand.
AAGGTGTTAACACCTACCTATCCTTTCAGAAAATATGGAGACCTTTCTCTGATTGAAGGGCAAATCACTTTTGCCAAATGGCTGGGCAAAAATTGGCCATATCTCAAGGTCACTTCAAAGGCTAAGTGGCTAACTCTGAAGAGAGTTAGACAAGGGCCAGCAGTTGATAAAGAATATGGCTCTGGAGAGAGAATTGCTTTACTAGAGGAAGGGGGAGAATTTTCTCTCTTTTCTCCCCCTGCACCAGCAATTATGTTTAGCAGTGGAATTCTTTGACCAGAATGACTCACCCCATCCAGAAATTTGAGAGTTAGTTCAAAAAAGTTTGAGGCATAATTGAGGGAGCAGCAACATGCAATCTCCAGAGAGAGGCCCAAGAAGAGGGAGAGAGATGGGGAATGGTAGCTTAGTGGAGCAGTCAGAACACATATGTTTATTGATTAAGTTTGCCAACTTAATATGGGCATGGTTGGTGGTGCCCCCAAACAGTTACAATAGTAACATCCCAGATCATATACTGGCTGAAAAAGAACTTCAGAGTCCAAGTCCTCAGAAGAGAAGAAAGCTAGTTATGGACTCACAAGAACTAGTTCTGGCAATCCAGCGCTGGCTAAGGAGGGAATCGCATGAGAAGAGAAAAGCCTCTAAGGCCAGGCAATACCAGAGGAGTGAGTTGTCCTGGCCACATGCATTCCTTGAATCTGTGCCCTTTTGCCATTATACTCTAAATTTGTGCTCACTCTTAGGTTCTGTGTGTATTTTTGGGTAACTCTGGCCAGATTTATGGAGGGAATGTTTTGTAGCTCTTGCTTTTACTCTATTTTCTTAATAATACCTTTGCTGAGAGTATATTATGTCTACTGGCTAATTGTCAAGGGGAAGTGTGCTGCTGGGGGCTTGGAGCTACAGTAGTAGTAGTAATCATTCATAGGTTAGTCTAGAACCTAATATATTGGCTACCCCCAAAGGGTGTGTGTGACCAAGTCGGGGAAGTAAACCAGAGGCATTGCTAGGCTAGTCCATCAAAGTAAAGGTAGCCCTTGTGGAAGTCTCCTCTCACAGAGAGATCACTAGAATTATTATTCAGGTTCAAGATTGTTGGTGAATCCATATCCATTCCAAACAATAGCTCCGGTGAGCCCTCACCAATGTATGCACTGTTTTCTCTAGTCAGTCAGAGAATACTTTTAGTACAAACAAAAGTATTTGATGAAATAGTAGAGAAAGACTTGTCACTTTCCATATAACCATAGAATATTCTTTTTCACAAATATACACACCATCAGTAATGAAACTAAATAAGCATGCATGAAGGGCTCACTGGTAGGAAATGGAGGAGGAGAAACAACTCCCATCTTCAACATTGCCTGATAATTTTGCTGCTTTCATTTGGGGCAGTGGATAGAATGATAAGGTTAGAGGCAGGATGGACTTTAGCTCAAATCCAGCCTCAGACATTTCCTAGCTAGGTGATCTTGGGCAAGTCATTTAATTTCTATTTGCCTGTTTCCTCAACTCTAAAATGGGGATGGGCAGTCCGGTTCTGGGTCCAAGATAGCAGAGTAGAAGCAGGGAAGCTCCAACCACTGATCTTAAAATAACACCATAAATGGGGATAATAGCAGCATTGAGGGGAGCTAGGTGGTGCAATGGATAGAGCACCAAGACTGGAGTTAGGAGACTCATCTTCCTAAGTTCAAATCTGGCCTCAGACATTATGATTAAATCTCAGTTCTCTTTCTACTGAAACTAAGCAGGCTACTTGGAGATCTTAAACATGCCCTGTCTCACTTTAATTATATCTATGGATCCACTTCAATCTCTGTCCATAGTAAGGAAGCTAAAGGTACTATGTTTTGTGAATTAAAAATAACGGTTCTTGAGACCTAATTCCTTCCTCTGAACATGATGGGGTTGTGAATAAAGTTTACTAGTTGTGTGACCCTAAAGAAGTCACTTAACTCTGTTTGCCTCAGTTTCCTCATTTGTAAAATGAGATGGAGAAGGCAATGGTGAACCACCCTAGTATGTTTGCCAAGAAAATCCCAAATGGGTTCACAAAGTCAGACAGAACTGAAATGACTGAGCAAGAAGAAAAAGAGCAGCAGCTTCCTGGCAAGGTTGTTGTGAGGATTAGATATCTTTAAAGCACTTAGCACAGTGCCTGGCACATAGTAGGTGTTATAGAAATGTTGATTCTCTTCCCTTCCCCTCACTAGTCCTGTCCCTCTCTGGGCATGTTGTCTCTATTGGACTTGTTTTTTCTGCTAGCTATATTGCTTCACTGGGTTACTGGGCTGACTCTCTCCTGGCCTTACCAGCCCTGTTCTCTAGTGGACTCTTTTCCCATTTGGTCTTCAGTGTCTTTGGGTGTAATGCCTGCAGTACACTCTGTAAAGGGCAGTGTGACAGCTCTTTAGTCCCAGCTTTGATGTTCAGATAACTAAAGCCCCAGAGTACACCCAGGCTAAGAGAAGGTCTTTTCCTTTTCAACTAAGTCTGGGCCAGAAATCAGCTTTTTCTAACAAATAACCACCACTCATATAGGAGGAATAACAACCCCTACTCTCCCACCCAAGATCTTCTCTGGCTTGGCTGCAAATCATTTTTTAACCAGGACAAAAGGGTACCTAAAGAGGTATGGTCACTGTTTTCTACCCACCTCGTTTCTGTTTTCTATTATTATGCTTCTCTGTCAGTGTGAGAAGTACATCTAGGTGATACAATGGGTAGAGTACCATGCCTAGAGTCAGGAGTTCAAATTTGACCTCTGACACTTGCCAGTTGTGTGACCCTGAGCAAGTCACATAACCCTACTGGCCTTAGTTTCCTCATCTGTAAAATCAGCTAGAGAAAGGGGCAGCTGGGTGGCTGAGTGGATAGAGAGCCAGGTTTGGAGACAGGAGGTCATGAGTTCAAATGTGACCCCAGGAACTTCCTACCTGTGTGATCCTGGGCAAATCAATTAACCCCTATTGTCTAGATCTCACTGCTCTTCTGCTTTGGCCAAAGAAAAACAACATCTCCTTATACAGGCATACCTCAGAAATACTTCAAGTTTGGTTCCAGAATACTTCGATAAAATGAATATTGCAATAAAGCAAGTCACAAATTTTTTTTTGCTTCCCAGTGCATATAAAAGCTATTTTGTATACTATACTGGTCTATTAAGTGTGAAATAGTGTTATTCTTTAAAAGTCCACACATTAATTAAAATACTTTATTGTAAAAAATACTAACCATCATCTGAGCCTTTTCCCATAACCTTTTTGCTGGTGGAGTCTTGCCTCAGTATTGATGGCTGCTGACCAATGATTGCTGAAAGGTTCTTAAAATAAGACAACAATGAACTGCCTCAATGACCAGCCCCAAATGACTTTTTTTTTAAATTTAAACATTTATTAATAATCATTTTTAACATGGTTACATGATTCATGCTCCTACTTTCCCCTTCACCCTCCGCACTCCCCCCACCCATGGCCAACGCACATTTCCACTGGTTTTGTCATGTGTCCTTGATCAAGACCTATTTCCAAATTGTTGGTAGTTGCATTGGTGTGGTAGTTTCGATCCCCAATCATGTCCACCCCGACCCATGCGTTCAAGCAGTTGCTTTTCTTATATGTTTCCTCTCCTGCAGTTCTTCCTCTGAATGTGGGTAGCATCTTTACCATAAATCCCTCAGAGCTGTCCTGGGTCATTGCACTGTTGCTGGTACAGAAGCCCATTACATTCTATTTTACCACAGTATATCAGTCTCTGTGTACAATGTTCTTCTGGCTCTGCTC
>NC_058132.1:405926263-405931263 GCF_016433145.1 Gracilinanus agilis
CTCACGCCTATCAGATTAGCAAAGATGACAAAAAATGAAAATGGTGACTGTTTGTGAGAGGTCAGAACCACCAATGAATTGTTGGTGGAGCTATGAAATGGTTTAACCCTTCTGAAAAGTAATTTGGAAGAATGTCCCCAAAGTCACTAAACTATTGCATACCCAGAAATATCACTGATAGACCTATGCCCCAAAGAGATTAAAGAAAAAAAAAAGAGCTGTATGTATAAAAATATTTATAGCAGTGATTTTTATTATGGCAAAAGATCAGAAACTCTGGGTGTACCCCATCAGTTGGGCAGTGACTGAATAAATTATGAAACAAGAATGTAATAAAATACTATTCTGCTATAAGAAATGGCAAAGGGGATAGTATTAGAGAAAATAGGAAGGTTTACATGAAGCTATGTAGAGTGAAGTGAGCAGAACCAATATGTGTGTGTATGTATAAGATATATATGTATATATGTTATATATATATATATATATATATTACACACACACATATATGACTTTAGCATTAAAAAGAAAAATAACTTTGAAATTCTAAAAACATTGATTTAGGCAATGATCAGTGTAAGGGGGGAAAAGGGTTTTTTTGTGTTCAATATATTAAAAGGTGGTTGCCAGAGGATTGAACTATTATCAATCCTCAATTAAGAATAATCTCAAATCAAAATTGACATTTATGTAAATTTATTTACAGTTAGGAAGGTTGAAGGTAGGGAAATTGAGAGAGAGAGAAACTCTCACTCAGACCAGGTAAGAATTTAGAGGTCCAGCAGTTGGGGTACAAAAGTTAATTAAATAAGGCTTCTAGCCACAAGGCCTTTACAATTGGAGAGGCAAAAGAGACCTCCCTGAGGGTAGAGCCTCCAGAAACGCCAAGGGAAGAGAAAGAGAGTCACCCTAACTTACCCACATGGAACAGTCTAGGTCATGAACCAGCAAAGCTCCCTCAGGTCTCTTTCACCACACCACTTGCAGCCTCACTCCCCTACTCTTTAGAAGGGGTCACATATATGTTACTTCCAGTGCCTTCCCTTAGCCTGCCTGTCCAATCACAATAGACGCTTTCTCATAGAAAGCGTAGGGGGTGGTGCCTCAATTCTGATTGGTTACTCACTCTAGCACACATGGGTTAAGACCTCCCAGAATTGGAAAGTGCTCTCACCTTTGTGTAGACTTAATTAAATTATCACATCATCCAGGTCTCTAGAAGGACCCACGATGAATCAGATCTTCCTACAGCTTCACAGAAAGGTTATAGACTAGAAGTATAGAAAGAAAGATAAATTTTCAGATTGTCCATGCTGGAATGAAAACCAAGGTCGACTAGACCATCCTTACAGTCTTTCTGTATTGTTTGAAACTATTATTGCAGTCATTACCAGGCAAAAGTAGATTACAAAATTGATTGATCAAGATTCAACATTTCTGGGGACTAGAAATGTGTCAATGCTAAGATTTAGCACCATGCACAGGCTGCTTAAGATATGTTTCTAGTATCTTCTTTTCTGACAAAGACACAAATAAACCAATTTCCAGGTGCTGGGAAGGGAATAAACCTACCTAGTCATGCCCAGTGGAAATATCAACCCAATTTCAGGATAGTGTATGAGAGGGGAAGTGTCCTTTAAAAAGCACTTTAGTATTTTCTCCTTGGCCTGGGAGCTCTTGAACTTGGCTATAATGTTTGTGGGAGTTGTTATTTGGGGATTTAATACAGGAGGTGATCTGTGGATTCTTTCAATCTCTATTTTACCCTCTTGTTCAAGAATATCAGGGAAGTTTTCTTGGATGATTTCCTATAGTATGATGCCTAAGCTATTTTTTTTAAGTCATGACTTTTGAGTAGCCCAATAATTCTTAAATTGTCTCTCCTGGATTTATTTTCCAGGTCAGTTGTTTTTTTTTAATAGGCATTTTATGTTTTCTTCCTTTTTTGCATTCTTTTGATTTTGTTTTTATTGTTTCTTGATTTCTCATAAAGACAGTTTCTAATTGTCTAATTCTAATTTTTAAAGACTGAATTTCTTCCATGACCTTTTGATCCTTCTTTTCCAATTGGTCCATTCTTCTTTTCAATTCATTTTTTTTTCATCCTTTGGCTTTTTTGCCTTGTTTTCCGGTTGGCCAGTTCTGGCTTTTATGATACTGTTTTCTTGTTTTAATTCATATGCCTCTGTTTCCAGATAACCTATTTTACTTTTTAGGCTGTTGTTTTCCTTTTCCCATTTTTCTTCAACCTGTCTTATTTGTTTCTTGAATTCCTTTTTGAGCTCTTCCAGAGCCTGAGTCCATTTCCTCAGGTTTTTTGAGGTTTTGTCTGAAGTTCCTTGGATCCCATTGTCTTCTGTTGGTCCTGTTCTTTTTTTTTTTTTATCCCCATAGAAGTTTTCAATTATTACTTCTTTTTTTTTTTACTCATTTTCCCCCTTCTGTGGACCGTTTGAGCTGTTCTAACTGTGCAGGGAATCTTCAGTCTTCTCTCTCCTTTGCTGGTATACTAGATTAGAATGGTTGAACTGACATGCTGTGCTAATCTGCCCTAAGGCCAAATCTTCACTATAGCCAATGGAGGCCAATGGTGCCGAACCTCCTACTCCACCCTCTACCCCCAAGTCAAGTTCCTCCCTGACAGCTGCTGTCAGAGCCTTTGACCTTGCGTGGTGGGTCTGAGGTGTTCTGTCATGGTTGCAGACCCAGCTCAGGAATACCACAGTCAGCCCTCATCTAATCTCAGGTCTCAGCACAGTAGATGGAGAAACAGGGTTAGGCAGCCCAGTCTTAATTCTGGGCTCTCCCTTATACTGTGTAAATCAACTCTCTCTGCCTACCTTTCAAGTTTTGTTCAGAAGGACAGTCCTATGGCTCTGTCTTGTTGTTGAGTTTGGATTTCTGGTTTTTTTGAAGTGATCTTTAAAGATGGGTATGGAAGGACAGTCAGAGAGGTTTCAGCTTTTGCCGCTCCTAAGCCAACCTCCTAAGAAGCACTTTAAAAATTCATTGTCATAAAATCATAGAATGTAGAATTGTAAAAGATTTTCAAAATTATGTTCCTCTTCATTTTACAGATGGGGAAACTTCCCCAGAGAGGGAAAGTTGCTCATAGCCACATGAGTATTGTGGGCATAGTTGTGATTCAATATCTTCTGGCTTTAAATTCAATGTTCTTTTTACTATATCTCATCTAAGAAATCTAATACTAAAGCAATTCATAATTTGATAGATTTCAGCTAAATCTAGTTTAAATCTATAATGCTAATGGTGTAGGGACATTAGTGGCCAAATGCATTATAATAATTAAGTATTGAGTTAAAAACTTCATGTTAATAACAATGAATGTTTAGGAATATTACCTTACTGTCTGATATCAAATGATATCTAAAACCTGTCTAGCTAGATAAAGTATGAGGGGGGAGATTCAATGCTTTGTTTTTTATTTTCCTTGTTTCCATATTTGCTTAATGTCCTTTGCCAAAAGCTACAAGCTCATTTGTTTTCATGTAAATTACTGCAAGGGTTGCTTCTAAGTGGGATGGCTATATTAATGTTTTATTATAATAGTAAAACCTGGAGCATCCAGAATCAGTCTTCAATTAATGACTACCATGATTTATTTTCTGTGCTTAAATTTTAGGGAAAATTAGGTAAGTGGAAAGAGTAAAAGATGTGATCAGGAGTAAATCTGTTCAACCTAACAAGATAAGGAAGGGATCTTTATTTGGGGGTGGGAAACATTTATTAATATCTTACCGGGGTCTTTGATAACATTACCTCAAAAATCCATTGAAGATAATAGATTGAGTCATAGCATTTTAGGATTATTTGATTGACTCCAGGCTATTGTAAACTGTTGGAGATTTAATGTTCCTTCCCCCACTCAGGGGTTCACTCTTTCAACTCATAGCACCAGTGTGGCAAGGTTGGACTTCCTGTGGGTGACCTTTACTACTCCCAGGGCTCAAGGGGTATACCTTTGGCTGGCTATCCTTCTAAATATTAGCTCATAAGGCCCTTCCTCTGTCCTTCCTTTTAATTAGCTGTCTGTTCTTTAGCAATCATAGCAAAAATACAAGTTGCACAGTATTTCTCCCATTAACAAGTGCACATGATCCCACAAATCCTCCCTGAATCCAGGAGGTAGAAAGAGAGCATGAAATTAGTATAATGATAGTGAAGGAGATCTGTTGGGAACACATGTGGCCAAGGCAATTCACATCTCCAGAACTGCTGGTCTTCCATGCCCTTTCACTTTCCAAAAGGCCTTCCTGGAATCTGCTACAAGATATCCTGGTGTTTTGCTGGGCTAATTCTTTAAGTGAAACAGTATGTTTTGGACCAGCATTTTAGCTGGGTTTGTTCCTCTTATGGTGTAGTATCTCAGTTGGATGGGCCAATATACTGCTGAGCTGGGCTGTACTCTAAGCTGGTCAATTAGTGACAATGTAGTCTTCTCACTAGGTTCCACTCTTGCTGGACTGGGCCAGGCAGCTGTGGGACAGAGGCTGCCAGACTGAGCTGGACAGGTCACTAGACTCTGGCTGCTGGATAGGGCCAGTCAAAGCTCTCCACCACCAGTCAGCTGCCAGGCTGAGCTAAGCAGGTCACTCACTTCCTATATCTCAGAGCATACTGTTTCTCCTGGGGAGGTTCTTCCACTGCTCTCCTGGGCTGGCCCTTGTTGAATACAGCAATAGAACATTGGCTGACCTTGCTGCCGACCATCATGGTCCCAGAGCCACAAGTTGCCTGAGAGTGGATCATACCACTTCCTGACCTCCCCAGCTGATGTAAAACAATTTAAGCAATTCAAGGCTATGCCTCCCAACTGTATTTAAACCCTGCTCTCCTAATCCCTTATGGATACCTCAGTAGTTGGTTGTCATCCTTCATACTCAAAGAGGACCAAAATTGCATCACTGGTGATGTCTTTTGGCTTGAGCATAAATTGGATTTAAGTGAGGGAGAGTTACACAAAGTCCTCAGCCTCACTA